>NC_139584.1:9145956-9615956 GCF_946808225.1 Silurus aristotelis
CAAGTACAAAGGATTTTGAGATGTTCAAATATATTTATATATATATATATATATATATATATATATATATATATATATATATATATATATATATATATATATATATATATATATATATATAGTCTTAGCTGTATATTACATAGTATAGCTAAATGACCAGCCTTAAGTAACACATTCATTTACAGTCCCTTTAGGATCTGAAAGCAACCAGTTCATAAGTCACTGAATACAAAATGAAACGCAAAAACCATTTACGTACTTGGTTACTATTTATGCTAATTAAGATAGCAAATTTAGCTTTTTATTCTCTGTATAAAGTGTTAAAAAAATATTTTTAATGTAATTATGCTAAAAAAATTATTTTTTTAATTAAAAAATTATGCTAAATGTAATTACTAAAAAATAGCCCTTTGGCTAGCGGGGTGTGTGTCAAATTTCCCCACATCAAAAGATTGTGTCAGGTAGTTAGCAGAGCCACTGAACAGGACAAGCTAAACACTAACAGACGTAATGTGTATGACAAAATCGGCTTGATTGATGATTTTTTTTGTTTCAAGAACGAAAAAGAGGAAAAAGCAGGATACATGAGAGTTAAGGCCTAAAGAGCAGTGGTGTCTTTGGGGCATTTTCGAAAGCCAGAGTAGCTCATTATACTTAATGAGGCCTGTGAGCTTCACCGAGTTCATGGAAATGTGAATAAGTTAGGTCAGCATCGTGCACAGCTTCACTTCTTAATGTGAATGCAAATTTTGCATATCTGCACAAGGCATAAGGAGCAACCTACCCTATTGAATTCCAACTTGGGAAGTAAGAAATTTTTAACACTGTTTAATATAAGAATTAATTTAGATTTTAATTTAATACTTTCTGGCCATGATTTAAGCACTAAACTGTTTGGAAAATGTGTCCATTTGGAGCAGCACTCATCTGTATCAGGATCAAACATTCACCAAAGGAGAAAAGTTTACAGGCAATGGGCCAGGACTCTGGTCAAATTAGGAAATTAAATTAGGAAAACGAGACATAAACATCTTCCGCTCACCTCTGGGTCCTTTCCTTTTAGAATACAGTCCTCTCTGTTCCCAGGCAATGGCCAGTGGATCTGGAAAAAAGAAATGGTATAATGAGATTTATGGATGGATAAATGACTGAATGGGTGAATAGATAGATGGATGTTCTGATTTAGTAATCTTATTACAAATCCCATAAACTTTATGCAGAATACAATGTTTTTCCAACACGGGAATAAAGTCGCATTAGGAATTCTGGGAAAATGCTGCAATGACTAAACTGTATAAGTAATATAAGACAAAAATATTTAATCTATGTTTTACTTAATAGGTGGCCCTATCACAAAATAAATTGCTGTGGAATATGAAATGTGTTTTGGCTGTAATATCATACACCACTGGAAAAAGCTTTACTTTCTCAGATGTGCACTACATAAACCACAGAATGCGAAAGCTTGACCATAACCCTGAAAATATGGGCCTTCCCCTGAATTCACCACATTTGGAATCACATATGCCTAGAATGTCTTTCAATGCTTTACAATTTCCTTTCACTTGAGCTAAGGGACTAAGACCCATTGGCCTAAGACCATGACAATGCCATTGTGCACACAGCGAGCTCCATAAAGACATGGTTTGCCAAATTTAGAGTGGAAGAACTCGATTGCTCTGCACAGTGCTATCATTTAAATCCCTAAACAACTTTTTTTTTTTTTTACACAAGAACCGTGTACTGGTTGGTGCTAGACTGTTCAACCTATTGTTCTATTTTTGGTGTCTCACTTTATTTACATACAGTATATGTGCTTTATGTGTAGGTCTGCATAGCCTTAGTTATTTCTTTGTGGTCTTTTAAGTTCTGAGTAGCACCTTGGTCCTGGAAGAACATTGTTTCACTGTACCATCTGTATATGGTTAAAATGACAGTAAAAGCCACTTGATTTGACTTGAAACCTTTAGGATGACCAGGGACACAGATTGCACCCCAGATTGGCTTCATGTTCTGAAATCTAGTTAAAAACATTCTCAGGAGAATGGAGGCTAAATCTTTCATCAACAGCATTGCTCTAAGAACCCCTTCTAGTGTATTTATTTCCAAGGGATTACATCAACAAATCTTTTAGTCATATGAACCCCACCTTTTTTTTTTTTGCGGATTAAGTGGCTTTCGTTTATATTTCCGAACAAAATCAGGTCACTTCTGTAACATATGGAACTGTATTTCTGTTACTAGATCATCGTGTAATTGGTCCAATATTAATGTTTCCATGAGCCTGCTGGAGTTTTAGGCCAAGTGGTGCTAATTCTGCAGCTGTGAGCATTACCGCAGGCTAGAGAGATCAGACTCTTTATAATAAAATAAAATCATTGATATGCCATGTTCCTTTACCAAATTTTCTCACTACAAATCTAAAACTACACAAATCAGCAAAACTGACATGATTTACTGAAGCTATTACAGTTAGCTTCTTTAGCATTGCATAGCCTTGAGTAATACCAACAGAACAAGCTAAAACTTCAGTCAGTGGCTGAAAGTTTTCACTCATTTTAGCATGTGTTTAGCATTCTTTATAAATCAGCACTAGTGATTTGAGGAGCCGTTTGGAAATTATCCAGCTATTGTGTAATTTCCCTTTAGATTTCTTTGCGAATACAAAAGTTCACACACCAAAACTAGGAATATGACGGTGAACATCTGAAGTCCCACCCTTCGTGTGGTTTAGTCATCACTGAGTCACTCCTGTTTATACACTCTTATATGCTGCTTCATTGTCTAAGTCCGGATGCTGCAATCAACTACATTACCCAGCATCCTTCCTCAACCTAAACATTTCCTGTCTTCTTGATCAAGCTTTTTAAGTGTGTATCTAATCTAACTTAAGACCTGTTTACTGGGGTTAGTCTGTCATCATACCATGTCAGCTGTTTTTGACTTTGTGTCTCTTGAGGAAAAAATAGCATTGCCCCAAATATCTGAGGATGTGATGCATGGTTTACACGAAGAAGCACAGTGAGTCAGTGCTTTAGTTCCTGTGAAGCTGCCCAGCTGTTATTTACCAAAAACAATCATTTATGGAATGGGTTTCCTGTGGCATCCAGTTTTATAGTAACATAGCATGCTGCAGGATTAAATGTGACTATAAGTGGTAAAAAATATAACCTGTAGATCATTAATTAATTTATAATATTGCAGAAATTAGCACATTGCTGTGGTACAGGAAGAAGAATTCACTTTGGGATGCTGTTATTGAAAATTAATAAATTGGTTTTAGGCCGCATGATACCAACCCATCGCTGACTATTTTCCTATAACAACAAACTTACTGTCGTTACTGCTTTATAGTTAACTGGCTATATGTATATATCTATGTTCATGTGACACTAGTAAATGTTTTTATTAGGATTAACTATCAATTACTAATACAAGAGTCTTTCTTCTTTAGGAGTTACAGGTTTGTCCTCAAAGTGTACCTGCCTTTGTTATTACTTTCCTTTACTGTCAGCATTTTAAGGTTTAATTCTGTTTAATTTATATAGCATTTTAAACAATGGCATTTTTAACAGTAACATTACATATGAATTTTTTGCTAGATTTACCTTTAGCCCTATAATTAATAGGTTTCAGTAACCCCATTCAACTGTAATCTTAGTCATTTTTGATCAAATCCAGATGTTAAAAACATTGAAGAAGTTAGCTGATACAGAGATACTAAAGAAAAAACTATTATTGTGCTTTTGAATAGCTTGGTGGTTTTAAGTCCAAGGAAATTAGAAGGTAAACTGGCGATGAAATAGTGGCTGCATCTGGGGTCAAATGTCATGACCTGGGGCGTGGCAGTAGCTCTTGCGTGTCCCTTATCACAACACTATTCTTTGCTTTTCCTATTAGGATCATCTGACCAGCCCACACACACTGACTTGTATTTAGGACACCATTAAAAAAACAATAACCATGAAATTATTACATTTTTTAAAACCATTAAATTATTAGCTGTAATAACTCGAGTTACTCTATTCTATATTTCATTTAATTAAATTTTTTTCGCATTTTTGGTACTAAATCCATTGCTACACAACCTGAAGGATGGTGAGAAGCTGCATCCCAAAAATGTCGCTCTAATGAATGAATGATCCTCAGACCTATTACACACAGCCATAAAAATCAAAACCTTTCTATATAGTCTATGACATCGTGTTTATGACCAATGTGAACCACAGACACTACGCATAATCTCCTCTCGTAAACAAACCTCTTAAACCCCACTTTAATATAAAACCTGACATGTATTAATTAGTGGTGGGAATGTTAGTGTTTATAATTCTAAACACTCTAAATGTGTTTTCACAGATGTGTGGGTGTTTTTAAAAGTTATACATGTGTACAGGGTTCGTTTGTGTGTGTTGGATGTGTTTGTTGTGTTTTTGGCCCTGCCAGTCTTTTAATTAAGCCTCCTGAGAAGGCTGACATGGTACCCAAGAAAACAAACAATATGGTTAACGGTGTGTGAACATGTTTGTGTGTGTGTGTGTTTTTGTGTGTGTGTGTGTGTGTGTGTGAGAGAGAGAGAGAGAGAGAGAGAGAGAGAGAGAGAGAGAGAGAGAGTAGGGGAGCAAAATATATAAGATGTGAGACTTAGGTAAGATTTAAGTGAGAAAATTATGGTCCAGGGATTGCCTTATTACCGGTGTGTGTGTGTGTGTGTGTGTGTGTGTGTGTGTGCGTGCGTGCGTGCGTGCGTGCGTGCGTGCATGCGTGCGTGTGTGTGTATACAGTACAGTATATGTATATTAGTGTGTGTTAATATACATATACTGTACTGTATACACACACACACACACACACTAATGTACAGTATATGTACATTAGTGTGTGTTAATCCTTTCTTTTACCATAGTCAAACACACTGGCATGGACTTCTCAGCATCCTTATCACAGTTTAATACATAATTACATTATAATAACATAATAAAAGTTAGGTATGAGCGATGAGGCTGATGTACAGGATGTCTATCTCACAGAAAATCTTAAATGAATCTAAATTAATTATTATTACCACAAATACAATTTTTACAGTTTGTAATTTTATGTTCTAAACAAGCCATTTAAGATAGATAGATCTGGATTACATTTACATGAATGTAACACAAATTATTTTATCTCAGTATTATAAGAATCTATCTGGCATCAGAGACATGGCTACAGGACAGACACGGCAGGTCTGAGGGTTAAATCAATGAAAATATCATTAGGGCAAAACTCCCTCCCAGGCAGAATTTAACAATTAGTTTAAAAGGCATTAATAGATTGATCAACACATTAACACTATTAAAAATATGTTTCGTTGAAACACATAAACACAACCAATGGCCATTCCTCTCTTGTTAATTGCATATACAGTACAGTGGTCCCCCAGAACGTCGGAAGTTCAGAAAATCCGCAAATTTTGGACGTACCCCCGCAGCCCCAACGGTACCTTTGTGAATTCATAAACATAATAGTGTACAGTATGTGACCAAATACATAGTTTAAAATGTTATTCCTAAAGTTCCTGAACATTCAGTCCCACTGCGGATTCTTGCTGTTAGTTAGGTTACAAGTGAGAACCCGCAATTATCGGGGGTTGACTGCATAGCAAAGATTTTTTGGTCAAAAATCTAGTTTACAGATTTTTCTTACTTTCTTGACAGACAGACAGACAGACAGACAGACAGACAGACAGACAGACAGACAGACAGACAGACAGACGGACAGACACACACACAGAGAGCTAGCATAATTTGCTAAATGATTTCTAGAAATCAGAGATTATATGTTTCCAAGCAATACCTCTTTAGCATCATGGTGTGTGTGGTCCAGTCTAAGAGAGTAGAGAACATCCTTCCCTCCCAGAAAGAGCCTGTCATGGTACTCATCCAAAAACATAGCCGACAGCTGCAGGTCCTCACGCAGGCCCGAGAAGATGGCGGTGCGATTAGTGGCCACCAGGTCTGATCAACAAAAGCAGAAAAACACAAGTCGAAGAGAATTAGTTAACAATGAACATAAATGGATTGACTGAAACACAGATGATGAAGACTTCAATGTTGAAAATCCATTTCACTTTTTATCTTTAAAATCAATTAAATCTCTAACAATGCAGGCAAAGTCAACTCAAGGTTTTCTTGTTATTACCCCTGATGTGTACCATCAATAAAACTTCTTGATGTCTTCTTGAATCCTGATATTGCCTGTTGTTTAATTCAAACATGAGTTTGAATTTAATGATTTAGTTTCTCAGCGAAGGGAACAAACAACCCTAAGCAGTGCACAAATATTTTCTTTTATTACAATTCATTGTTACTGTTGTTTTCACATTTAATGAAAGACAAAAGCAACACGTTCCACTCAAACGAATACACTATTGGCCAAATATAAGGGCAGAAAGAAATAAAAAAAATTCCCAATCCCATGCATGATTACAATAACTTAACTGGTACTTTAGACAAGAGAAATTTATGGCCACCAGGACTGTTCTCTATTTCTCAGACACCATTCCACAATGGCTAATTAACTACCCTTTATTTATGCCTTTATCCAGAGCAGCTTAAGTTGATCTCTTTTAAAGGGTTAGGGGCCTTGCTCAAAGGCTCAAAGGCTCAGGCAGTCCAAGGTCTTAGGGAAAGAGCTACAGTACTGCTGCCCCATGTGGGGTATGTAATATCTAGGGCTGAAATGATTCCTTGAGTAACCTCGAGTAATTAATTTAGTCCATTAAACTACACACGGAGCACTTTTTTCCCCACCGACCATTTTTACTGACGCGCCACCCACTAAACTCTGGAGCGCTCTGGACAGGTAACACAAAAGATGCTGCAAAATAAAAAATGGAAGAACGGGGAGAAAACAGTGAAGGGTAAGTAGAAGACTCAGGCCAAAGAAAATGGCAGAAAGTTTCCAAATTTTGGCATGATTTCAAAGTAAAACATGAAGAAAATACCGTACCGTGCAGTTGCAATTTTTAAAGTAATTATAATAGTTTTTTTTTAATAGATTTTTTTAATCGGTAGAATACTCTATCGTTAGTCTGTTAGTCATATCGAGTAAAACACTAAAATGTGCAGAATATGGGGTTCTCCAAAACCAGAAACTTATTTCATTGCTCACTTGCTTCACTTCAAGTTCATGTTTTTTTCCCTTTCATCCTATCACCCAGAAACTCATAGTCCTGCTTCTCTTTTCTGTTCTTAAATAAATCCCACAAGTCATAACACACAAGCACTAAACTTTTACATTTCCGGATCATCGTTTAGTGAACAACCACCCCCACCCCGAACCATCCCACAACCGCCCTTTTGCTCTCTCAAGGAAATAAGATTTTCATGCAGCATGTTATTGAACTTATTGAACTTTAATGAGCAAAAAAAGTAAAAAGAAATCTGAAATGGATGAACAATGAAATAAGAACTTAACTAGAAAAGCGATGACCTCCAACAAACCAAAGCCTGTCAAGCCAGACAGCACACACACATACACACACACACACACACACACACACACACACACACACACACACACACACACACACACACACACACACACACATATACTTAGAAACTTTACTTGTATCCAGACATCCACATGCAAACACATGACATGCTACAAAAAAAAATAATATTCATATTTGAAAACCAAGGCAATAAAGTTTGCATAAAAATACTTCTTTGATACACACAGAAACACACAAACACCCACACAGCTTTCTGGCAAATTTACATTTAAGCAACTACGATCTACGGCGCAGTTAAATTAAATCGTAACAGTAAATCAAAAAAATATCATGCAGTGCTCTGGTTGGGAAAAAAAATTTACCACATCTGGGTGGTGCCATGATGTGTACGCCTGTGGGTGTTTATTTGCGATGAACTGAACCTTTTTCTGTTTGTGTGTCTATGTGAGAGCGACATGCAGTGTGTGAACCCCCAGCATAGTCCTGTTTTTTATTTTGACTCTATTCATGTAAGCAGACACACTGAGCTTGGCTTCATGTGTGTGTGTTGAAATTGTACTCCATGGATAATATTGATCCATAAGCAGCAAGTTGGTCTTTAAGGAATCACCACAGAAAACGCACGATAAGAACAAAATAATCTTAACATAATCATCTTGAAAAGTGTTGTAATTATTATGTCCTTGCCAAATTATATATATATATGGTCACCATGAAACTTTTATGTTTTCTGTGTATATATTGTTCTGAAAAAATGTTTTTTTTGCTTGTCTCTCTACCAGAGCTCTAAAGTTCAAGTGTTTTAAAAACTAATATTTTTACAAACTGATTTATCAGGATCTTACAGTGTGTACTTTCTACTTATTAAAACACAGATTTTTCTTCTTCTTACACTTCATCAGTCAAACAATTCGATCAAAATATGACAATATGAGGAATTCACACTAAACTATAAAGGTATTTGATACATTATACAGTTTGTGGACACCTGACCATAAGATTCGTAAGTGATTTTTGAGCATCGCATACACATTTAGTCCACATTTACTGTTACAGTATACTCTTCTTTTCTGGGAAGGTGTTCCACAAGATTTTAGATCTTCATCTAGCTCATTTGTTGCATAGGGCCATTGTCATACAAGAACAGGTTTGGGTCTCCTAGTTCATGTTAAAGGAAAATGTAATTGTATGCTATTCAAGGCCATTCTTTACATATGTGCCCTTAACTATGTGGTAAGTGTTTGGGGTTGAACCACATATTGCTGAAAATGTCAGATGCCCCACTACTTTTGTCTCTTTAGTGTATCTTCAGCCAGACTGAACAGATGAAGACATGGTTGCCAACTTTGTTGCAGAAAAACTCAAGTGGCCTCCACAGAGCCTTGACCTCAACCCACAACTTTGGGATGAAATGGAACAATAAATGCTTCCTAGACCTCTTTACTGAACATCATCACCTGACTTAAATAATAGTCTTGTAAACACAAATCCATACACTGCAGAATATCTATTGTAGAAAGATAGATAGATAGATGGACACAATTGGTTATATAATTTTGTCTGTTCAGCGTATGCGATAGAGAGATGTAGCCAAATGTCAGCCACAATGACATCAAACAGACACACAAATCAGTAAATCTTTGTTTCATGAGAAATGTGGGACCATAATCAGAATTCTTTGACACTTCTTGAAATAAGTGAATGCAGCACTTCAGAACATCTGACATTTATCGAAAAATCATCAATATGCTGATAGTGCACACATTCTAACTAATTTCTTTTTTTTTCATGGTTTGAACATAAATGCAACAAACAAAAGTGTGAATATGGGTGCAACCCGAGATGAGTCGGGATCAAAGCTAAAAAGGAAAATGAGAAAATGAAAGCAGTGAACATTGTTTAATCTGGTTACAGCTTTTCTCAAGCTGTAGGACAGACATGTGGACATCTGAAGACAATTAAGCGCAACATTAGATTACAGCCTTCACCACTGTGTCTCTCTCTTTGTCCTGTTTTAATTTACTGACATTCCCACACACACACACACACACACACACACACACACACACACACACACACACACACACACACACACACACACACAACAGTGCTGGCCCTTGCCTCTCTCTCACTGCTGTATAAATAATCTGTTCTTTTAAAACAACACAGTCTTCCCTATAATCAGTAATTAACCTTAAGTAAACCAGAGACATCACTTCACCCGGATATTCCTCAGGTGTTTGTGTTGGCTGGGGGCACACACACACACACACACACACACACACACACACACACACACACACACACCCACACACATATACACACAAAGGTAATCAACCTTACTGGTGGTCGTAAGTGAAATGAGTATCTCTTTCTGCAAAATGACAAAAGATGAAATGTTAAATGAATAATGGCTGAAAGAGAAACAGAGATCTGGGGTGCAGGTTAAGTCAAGAAAAATGTTCATGGGTGTGCAATTGTTCTGGAAATGAGTATTGAAGTAAAAACCCACTGCCATTCATTTCTGTGTGTGTGTGTCTTTGTGAGCATAGGAAAATATTGCAACGTCAGACTTTAATGATCCACTACAGAAACACAGACTCCAGTAACAGGAAAATGAGAGAAAAACTGGCAGATCATTTGAAAGTCTGTCATTGAACCACTGCCCACTAAAACGGCAGGCATTTTTGTGGAAATACCCAAAAAAAGGGGCTTATAGTATTCATTTTGTAAGTATAATGTATACTTGTTAAATAGTGAACGGTGAGTAAATAAAAAGCATTTCTGGCATTTCTATATATAAAAAAGCAATTGCATGTTTGAACTGTAATCAGTGGAGTGGAGAGTGCACGCCTTCCTTCCTCTCCTTTGCTAATCAAGTAGAGTTATAATGCTCAGATTATGAGGGAATTACAATAATTACAAGATGACTACTTGGAGCTGTTCATCTTTTTGGACTTGGCAGAGAAAGAAGTCCATTCTAGGAAAACGCACATACACACAAAAAAACGAATCGCCTTTGAAATATAGTCGATAATAATTAATAACCAGAAAATATTTTATATGATACTATCTTCTGCCTGTCATTATTTGTGTTTGTTACACACCCCCAAATATGGAACTTCAGACAACTGTAATCATAAATCTTGCATGCCATGAATACAGCAGCTGTAAAAAGTACAAGTGCTTCCATTTTATGAGCTGCTTTATTCTTTAAAAATTCCATTAGTTATGCATTAGTAGTGTGTAAATAAACCATAAGTTTAATTCTATTTCAAATATTGTAGACAATAGACTATGGATCTTCACATTAATAAAGCATAGAATATCCTTTCATTTCTATGATCTACTCTATAGTGTTATTTAATGTGAGCAGTGCGGTTTGATTTTCTATATTCCTCTATTCTGCTACTAGTAGGTCATGTGATCATATTTCATTTCCACATATTGCAGCAGGACAATATGGACCAAGGTTATTTATTCTTAACAAGAGATTGTAATTTGTGAATGGGCATGAGACAGTGGCAGAGCAGGTATAGTAGGTCCCAGGTCTAGGTCTAGGTCCCAGGTCCAATTCTGAGCTTATGATACACTCTTTCTGGAGCCTCATATGTTTTCCTTATGTTTCTATAGGATTTCCTTTAAAGCCTTCCACATATTTTATAAAATGATGTCCTTTTCGGGGTGTCCTCCCGCCACACCAAGTGGTCCTATAATAAATTCCCGATCCATTGCAATGCAGTTTAGTATAAAGTAGCTACTGAAAATGAACGAACATATAAATGGACTAATTTACAAAAGGGCAATAAGAAAACTAGCTACTGTTTGTTCAGCACTTTTGTAATTGGAATATTAACAGGAAAATAATTTGTCACAAAGAATAAACAAAAATAGAGACAATGTTGCTCTGTGTTCCAATATAATGAAGTGCAATTCAGATTATTCAGGTTGTTTGTAATCCTTTAAAGATCCTTTCTTGTATGTTTTCTTGAACCTTTTTAAAGTTTTCCTTTAAGATCCAATCATGAACAATGAAAAAAATTTCCAGACCTTGTTGTCTTACCAAACACACATCTCATTATAGAGATCATGTATTTACATCTGGTGTTTCCATACAGCATTTTCATGCAATATCTCAAGATTCAATTTAAATGACATGGATAAAAATATAGCTACTGTTGGGTCCGTGTGCAAGAAATGTTCCCCTCAGCAACTGCCCATGAATCTTGTTTCAGTAGTAAGTCACTCTGGATTATATGTCAAATGAACTTGTTATGTTCTGGTGCACATATCTAGGCCACATGGAAACTGTGGTCTTGGTCTTCGTGTACAGTGTGTGAAAACGATCCACTCCTGGGCAAGGCTTCGAAGAATGTGATTGGTTGAACCTGATGTGTTACGTTCTGTTTCATAATGGCATATTAAACTCTAGAGATGACATGAACATGTTTAATAGATTTTTTCACTTTTCTTCCCGTTAACTGCAGCTTTAACTGAAAAGTTCGTCCATTTCATTTATTCCTCATCAGTAATATATTCAAATCTCCAGTCATTTATATATAATCTTTTGTAATCTCCAGTTATTTATTTATTTACGCAGTGGTAACATTTGATCAAGAGCAAATCTGAGAACACTGAGCATGAGGCAGGAGTGCCAATACAACACAGACCTCAGTGCATTTACAGAATAATAACATACATATTCAAACCTTGGGGCACTGTAGAATGCACATGTAGGTAAGAGGAATCTGAAGAACCTGGAGGAACTCACACAAACACACTGAGAGAATGTGATATTCCACACTATATCCTGAATTCAGGATTAAATTGGAGCCCCTAAAGCTGTGAAGTTGCAAGAGTACCCTTTACTCAAACTCTTAATACATAAATTGTATGACTGTATCTTTTATCTTACACTTATGCACAGCAGGGGTAACACATAAACTTGTGCAATTTGTCTATTGTTTAGAAAGATTTAACTCATCCTATGATGAAAAATCGATCCCTGAGTTTTTGAGCCAAGCCAGAAAGCACGCTAGACCCCTGACACACCACCCTACTAAATAGGCAGTGTAATACGCTTGTTAAGATCCTGGTTTGATGTTTGTATCTCAGTGTTTATATCTAAATCCAGAAGATCTGGAATGGATTATACCTTCCCAGTGTGTGATCAGAGATCGAGTTCTTGCCGTGTTGTAGCTCTTGGCTGTTCCTGTCAGCAGCTGGAGTGTGGAACTAATCGATGGCTGGCAATGCACTTTGCATCATGAGGGAATGATTACAGCGTTGCATGTCACTTAATGCATGATGAAGTGCCGTCCCCCTGGCACTGGGGTGGGCTCTGTGTGCCCTGTGCCTCCTCCTAGGATCTGACTCTTTCTCTTCTTATATGTCTTAACACGGACTGCATTCACAATCAATTCACAATCACGTTCTGAATCAAGTCTTCCATTCACTTTGACATTAAGAATGATTTTCAGAGGATGTTTATACCCTAATATAGTGACGCAATTAAGAAATACAGCCATAAACTCCAAGAATACACATCACAGACCCCATTTTGAGCTTCATAGGTCTGTGAAGTATATCCTTAGGGTTTTGTGACTGTACTGTTTTTGATCACTTGACTTTATTATTATTTCATTTAATGAATTAGAAAAAAGTAAGTAAGTTTCTTTCGGCTTCTCCCGTTAGGGGTCGCCACAGCGGATCCTCCGCACGTTTGATTTGGCATATGTTTTACGCTGGATGCCCTTCCTAACGCAACCCTCCCCAATTTATCCGGGCTTGGGACCGGCACTGAGAGTGGCTGGGGATGGTTCCCTGACCGGGAATCGAACCCGGGTCGCAGCGGTGAGAGCGCTGCATCTTAACCACTAGACCACCAGGGGACCTATTTCATTTAATGAATTAAAGATCCTTATTCCCTTATTATGAATAAATCACTGTTGCATGTCTTAATAGCTGCTTGCTTGAAAGGAAATGGGTCAAACTAAATTCAACTAAAGAGTGATTATAAATAATGTTAACTTGAATCTAACTGCAATTTTGAAATGAAACCGAGGACATGAAAGTAATGAGAAGCATGTTTAAAATTTTCATGTGTAAATGAATAAATGGAAAATCGCTAATGACTTGAAAGGAAACATATAAATCTGTTGTTGTTGAAGAGATCTGAGCTGTAAATAAACAAGGGGTCCCTGTGAAATTCTTTTACTGTGAAAGGGTAAACCCCTGCTCTACAGAACCATTATTACAATTTCTTCCATTTCTCTCACACAGCCAATGTTTTGGTCTTCAGTCTACATGTCTACACAATGCAAAATCATTGGGTCATTGCAAAATGTGTTATAAATGTATTAGGACTCTATTTTCATGGCTGTTGACCAGGCTATAATTACTTAATTTATCAAATGTTTTGCAGTAAGCTCAGATTTTGGAGAAATCCCGGGTGAACATTAAGCTATAAATTTACCTCGTTGTGAGTCCACGCATATGGAAGTATGTTTGTTGTTTTGTTTTCTAATTTCGTTTTAAAAACCTCTGGCCGTGTTGGTGTTTTTCCACATTTCCACTCAAAAGTCATGCTCCTAATGTAGGACTTGCATCATTTAAGATTACAGAACATGACATACTATTACTGAGCTGGAAATTTCATGTGTTTGTAAAAAAAATTTTGTTTTTGAGAAGACTGTTCTAAAGACTAATAGACAAAAACGACAAAAAATATCAGTATACCCATGTGGGCAGGCCTTGAATAAATTGTTGTGTCTCTCAGTTTCATACTGCTTTCAATCCCTTCAGTACTACAGTATTACAGTACTACTGTAATTTTTTGCCATACTCTGAATTTTTGTTTGCTTGCTGATTTGGTCTTTTGTATCAAGTACATTTATTTAAGAATAAATAAATATACATCTATTTAATCTACTTATTTATGCCCCAAAACTTGTACCAAACTTACAGAAAAGCTTTGGTTTTTATATCCTTTTTCATTTCTGCCTATAAAGTCCAGGCCATTGTATATAAACAGAGGCTAAAGGAGTTCAAAGACGTCTCAGTTTATCACTTCTTTTATATTTTCTCATTTTTATAGCTAGAAGGTAAGCAGTGTGTTGTTATGAAGACAGAGAGTCCTCACATATATAGAGACTGTCACAGCTGGTAATCTGACAGCTAGTAAATGCACTTCTTTTGGCTCTATGTCTGGTTACTTTGAATTTCACTTTGAATTATACCGTGACATATTCACCTTCATTCATCTTTTCAACGCTTTGCCCACTTCCTTTCTATAAACAACAAAACCCCTTTTTTCCCCTATTATTTTATTGTGCAAAAGCTTTTACAGCAGGGGTTCTCAACCTTTTTTTGGCCAGTGACCCTATTAAAAAAGAGAGCTGGTGCTAGGATGTGGCATTGCCTCTTTGGTCTCATGTGAATTTTTTTGGAGCTTAAAGAATAAAGCTGCTTAAAGTAAAATAAAATTTTTATGTACTTCATTATTAATAAATATTCATTAAATCAATTTTATATGAAAGGAACGACATTACAATAATGGATACTTTATTGTGGTCTCTATAGAGATATAAACCAATAATTTACTATGAGAAAACATCAACTTTTTAACTTTTTTTTCCCGCTTTCTTTGTTTCTAAGCTTTGAAAAATCTTACTTCCATTTATCAGCCACTTGTGTATATGTGGAAGTGTATATGTTTTTCTACATGTAATCCCAATCTAGTCCCATGGCCACTCAGGCATTCAGGTTAAAAAAAATCACACAATAGGTTTACTAGCAGGCTGCTCTGGTCTTTCTCAGCATGTGTGAGTATACACCATTTTTAAATGCTGGAATTAGCTTTTTACTCTGCAGAGCCACATAATACATGGCCAAACTAAACAGCAGGCAGGGATACAGTTTGAAGACTCAGTATTAAGCCCTATTTAAGACTGGACCAGTTTGAAATTGGGACGTGAGAAATTTTTGTGGAGTTTCTTTGGGATTGTAACCCCATCTTGGTCCATAATGTCAGTCTTTTTTTCTTTTTCTTTTTTTTCATGGACTGTGCATGCACACATCTGGAAAGTTTACCTTCTGTAATCTGAACAGTGGAAATAATGCCATGTAATGTACCGTACATACTGGTCGAATTGACATGCTGGTAAAGATTCCACTATATCCTGTGGGAAAAGACATTTCATGCTATTTAATTGTCCGAATAAAGACTTTCACGGAAATACTTGCTCTTTTCAATCATTTCTTAAGGAATCCATTATGAAAGAAAGTTTTGGCTGAGCTTGAGATGCAGAACAAGGGTTTTAGATGCATTCCCAAGGGTTTTTAAGTAAGTTGCTGAGCATGCATAAAGGGTGCATGTAAGTTAGGGTCACGTGGCCTGCTAATGATTAAGAACAACAAGGTCAAAATATTTTTGTAATGCTTGTATTTTTTATGAGGATACATAATGAAGACACTTGAATCTCTGTCATTTATATATATCATCATTTTCCAGTGATCTGTATGTTCAGAAAGTCATATCCAGTTTAAATAATACTTTGGTACAAATATTTGATCAATGTGTTTCAGAACAAACAAATGAAGCTCTTTTGGAACTATGACTAAGATCAGAATGAAATCTTAATACTGATATAGAATTTCAAAACCATGAATAAATCAGTACAGTCAAAATCAAACTTTAATTGGAATCTTACAAGATCACACTCATGCAAACCTGTAACAGTTGAGTGAAGGTTAGGGTTGTATTGCACTAGCATCATTGGTATAGATTTATTTTTTTTAATGAAATAATCATTAAAAAAATGTGTTTAAATCTGTCAGGCCTTTGACTTCGGGTTTGGGTACAAGATGAGCTTATGCATTTAGGTTATCTCTGATCCTGTTTCATTTTCTTGGAACAAAACATTTCTACTTTCCCTTTTTATTCCCCCAAACTACTGGAAATATTCTCAAGCTGATTTTCATGGCTCGTTTAATTATTTATAACCTCATCTGTCACAGACTTTACATTTTGTTTCTTTTCGTCTTTTAATCATTCTTCTATATAGATATAGAATTAAGAAGGGTCAAAATACAGAAATCAACCTTTTAGAAACTCATAAAGTGAACTGTCACAATTCTGAAAGTTAAAAGAAAATTAATCCTGATTCCAAGTATTATGTAAATTGGTATAACTAGGGAATTATACATGTTATGGAATTTAAAGCTACTATCCCCTCTTGGATTGCTGTCCCATGCTGAGTGTGCTCCAGCCTCGAACCAGGTCACTTACTATGCACAAGGCAATGGTTCTGAGATCAGTGTTTTTATAATTGACTATCGGAATTAGGCTATGAATGTGAAATTGTTTACATCCTGCCAGTAGACAGCTGGTTGGCCAGTTGTCACCCTTTGAGAATGGTTTCCATTGGTTTGTGTGTGTGTGTGTGTGTGTGTGTGTGTGTGTGTGTGTGTGTGTGTGTGTGTGTGTGTGTGTGTGTGTGTGATAAAATCCAGAGCTGGAGATAGCAGGCAACAAAAACTCTGGAGGAACGATACACAACATAGTAGCATTTTTTCAGTCAGCACATGGATCAGAAACCGAGGAACCAGCCCTCTCTCGGTTCTCAGTCAACGGAAGCTTACTGCTGTATGTGTGTTGATTAAGTGTCATGAGGGACATACAGTAAGTCTCCATTATGTCCAGTTTCTACAGTAAATGTATGCCAGTTTCCATTGTGTGCATGCACAGGTGTGTGTGTGTGTGTGTGTGTGTGTGTGTATGTGTGTGTGTGTGTGTGTGTGTGTGTGTGTGTGTGTGTGTGTGTGTGCCCTGCCAAACCAAAGCCATGACGAATGTGCAATGCATCTAGTATAGGCGTATTGGGAATTGGGGCCTTATGGACAGACATTTCATTTCCTAACACACTTGTCAAAGAGTTGAAACTAATCCAGTAAGTATTTTAGAGTGAAACTTAATCATGCACATGCACAACAGTGTTGTTGAATTCCCAATTCTGATTGGTCAGAAAGTGTTGATTAATTTGCTATAATAGAGGCTCTGACGGTAGTGCCAGATTAAAGGCAATATTCATATACAGATTGGGGTCATATTCGCAAGTGGATCTTGAATGTAGCCAAATCAGTCTAGTATTTCTAATTACCAGATGCAATCCAATGAATTTTATTAATCCATGTTGATCTTATTACAATAAACCTATCATCATCATCTTCTCCCGCTTATCCGAGGCCGGGTCGCGGGGGCAGCAGTCTAAGCAGAGATGCCCAGACTTCCCTCTCCCTTGACACTTCTTCCAGCTCTTCCGGGGGGACACCAAGGCGTTCCCAGGCCAGCCGGGAGACATAGTCTCTCCAGCGTGCCCTAGGTCTTCCCCGGGGTCTCCTCCCAGTGGGACGCGCCCGGAACACCTTCCCAGGAAGGCGTCCAGGAGGCATCCGGAACAGATGCCCGAGCCACCTCAGCTGACCCCTCTCGATGTGGAGGAGCAGCGGCTCTACTCTGAGCTCCTCCCGAGTGACCGAGCTTCTCACCCTATCTCTAAGGGATCGCCCAGCCACCCTGCGGAGAAAGCACATTTTGGCCGCCTGTATCCGGGATCTTGTCCTTTCGGTCATGACCCAGAGCTCATGACCATAGGTAAGAGTAGGAACAGACCGGTACATCGACCGCATTACTGCAGAAGCTGCACCGATCCGTCTGTCAATCTCCCGTTCCACCCTTCCCTCACTCGTGAACAAAACCCTCAAGATACTTAAGCTCCTCCACTTGCGGCAGGAAGTCTCCACCAACCTAAAGTGGGCAAGCCACCCTTTTCCGACTGAGGACCATGGCCTCGGATTTGGAGGTGCTGATTCTCATCCCAGCCGCTTCACACTCGGCTGCAAACCGTCCCAGTGCATGCTGAAGGTCCTGGTCTGATGAAGCCAACACGACAACATCATCTGCAAAGAGCAGAGACGAAATGGTGTTGTCACCAAACCAGACACCCTCCGTCCCCTGGCTGCGCCTAGAAATTCTGTCCATAAAAATTATGAACAGAACCGGTGACAAGGGGCAGCCCTGCCGGAGTCCAACATGCACCGGGAACAAGTCTGACTTACTGCTGGCAATGCGAACCAAGCTCATGCTTCGGTCGTACAGGGACCGGACAGCCCTTAGTAAAGGGCCCTTCACCCCATACTCCCGGAGCACCCCCCACAGGCCGCCTCGAGGGACACAGTCGAATGCCTTTTCCAAATCCACAAAACGCATGTGGACTGGTTGGGCAAACTCCCATGAACCCTCCAGCAGCCTGTAGAGGGTATAGAGCTGGTCCAGTGTTCCACGGCCTGGACAAAAACCACACTGTTCCTCCTGAATCCTAGGTTCTACTATCGGCCGTATTCTCCTCTCCAGTACCCTGGCATAGACTTTCCCAGGTAGGCTGAAAAGTGTGATCCCCCTATAGTTGGAACACACCCTCCGGTCCCCCTTCTTGGGGTCTCTGGGAGGGGTGCTGGACAGTGCTCCGACTGGGGACTCCGTCGTTCTACTGGGAGACTTCAATGCCCACGTGGGCAGCGACAGTGACACCTGGAGGGGCGTGATTGGGAGGAACGGCCCCCCTGATCTGAACCCGAGCGGTGTTCAGTTATTGGACTTCTGTGCTAGTTACAGTTTGTCCATAACGAACACCATGTTCAAGCATAAGGGTGTCCATCAGTGCATGTGGCACCAGGACACCCTAGGCCGTAGGTCGATGATCGACTTTGTGGTCGTTTCATCTGACCTGCGGCCGTATGTCTTGGACACTCGGGTAAAGAGAGGGGCGGAGCTGTCAACTGATCACCACCTGGTGGTGAGTTGGATCCGATGGCGGGGGAGGAAGCTGGACAGACTCAGCAGACCCAAGCGTACTGTGAGGGTCTGCTGGGAACGTTTGGCCGAGTCTCCTGTCAGAGAGATCTTCCACCCCCACCTCCGGCGGAGCTTTCACCGGATCCCGAGGGAGGCCGGAGATATTGAGTCCGAGTGGACCATGTTCTCCACCTCCATTGTCGAAGCGGCCGCTCGGAGCTGTGTCCGTAAGGTCTCCGGTGCCTGTCGAGGCGGCAATCCCCGAACCCGGTGGTGGCAACCAGAAGTAAGGGATGCCGTCAAGCTGAAGAAGGAGTCCTTTCGGGCCTGGTTGGCTTGTGGGACTCCTGAGGCAGCTGATGGGTACCGGCAGGCCAAGCGAACTGCAGCACGGGTGGTTGTGGAGGCAAAAAGTTTAGTGAGGCCATGGAGAAGGAATATCGGCTGGCCTCGAAGAGATTCTGGCAAACCGCCCGGCGCCTCAGGAGAGGGAAGCAGTGCCCTACCAATGCTGTTTACAGTGGAGGTGGGGAGCTGTTGACCTCAACTGGGGATGTCGTTGGACGGTGGAAGGAATACTTTGAGGATCTCCTCAATCCCGCCGTCACGTCTTCCATTGAGGAAGTAGAGGCTGAGGGCTCAGAGGTGGACTCGTCCATCACCCAAGCTGAAGTCACCGAGGTAGTAAAGAAACTCCTCGGTGGCAAGGCACCGGGGGTGGATGAGATCCGCCTTGAGTACCTCAAGTCTCTGGGTGTTGTGGGGCTGTCTTGGCTGACACACCTCTGCAGCATCGCGTGGCGGTCGGGGACAGTGCCTCTGGAATGGCAGCATTTTTTTTAAACAATTTAATGTTATTTTTACACATTATAAGCTTAAAATAGTCTTGTTTTATTGGCAGATCATTCCAAGCATTTATTTATTGGAAGAAAACGACGAGCTTTGATTGAGTAACCATGTCCAGAAATAGAACTGCTGGTCTAAGATTTTGTTTACTGTAATCTTATAATAAGAAATACTGGAGAAATTTGAGACCACTATTTCTGTGGTGGAAAATTCACATAAATGGATTAATGATATGATGACAGTTTCTATTAGATGTTTAGCTTTTCTGGAACAAGCCACAAGTTTTTTACAAGGAGCTTTGTAAAAGCTTTTTTTCAACATAAAGAAGTTTCCAGCCAGTAGGCCTTTAGGATTCTTAGTTACATGACAAGCTGCATTTTTTTATACAGAGAGAAAAAGCAACTAGTGAGGGAATGACTATTTAAAGCTGCTGTAATGTACAATAAGTCAGTATGGAATTATTGCAACTTCCCAAGACCAACGTCAGCCATTTGGTTGGGTAAATTTTTGTCCCTTGAGTTTGGATTAGCAATTGTTTATGAATCACTGTACTAACTCAAATTACACAATTTGATAAGCTAAAGTTTCTTCTTACTAATTCACGAATATATGAGAGCAATGTTTTTCTAATGATATTTTTGACAGTTTTATGCTTTTCTCATTGGAACTGTGGCTTTACCATTTTAGGCTACATTTCATGACTGGATCTTGTACTTATTTTTTGCATATTATTACTGAAAACCATACTGTAAACTGTAAATGCAGAAAACAGTTAATGTAAAACATCTTCGCAATTAGTGTGATGGCCATCAATACTTACATAACAAGAATATTATCTGTCTAAAAGAAATACAAGTTGCGTTTGAACTATAATGCACACTACAATCTCTACAATGTTTCAACTGTATAATTTCCCAAAACTGCCTAATTGTCCCTTACCCCTACCAAATCTTTTTCCTGCCTTTCTGTATTTTAAGCTGTTTTAAAATATCTGGGAACATTAATAGACATAATTTGAGGGAGAGAAAGGGAAAAACAGATGGTGTGGTGATGTGGATGGACATTTCTTGACCATATGGGTGATTTTATTCCTTCATGTAAACTCCAACATTCAGAATACCCCTACCCTATGTGTGTGTGATGAAAATCCGCCATTTCACAACACATAAAAGCATACAGTACAACTTGTGCATATAGCAGAAGTCAAAATTAACCTACTAGAAATTACTTTTTCACACACACACACACACACACACACACACACACACACACACACACACACACACACACACACACACACACACACTCACACAAAAGAGGGAGTTTAACTAAAACAGACACACAAATAAGTGAGTGTATTTAGGAACTACCACAGATTATTAATTATTACAGGTACCGCAAGAGATTAGCTTATCGAATAACATATTAAAGTTTGTGCCCTTTACTTGGCTTTGAGAAATCCCGTTTGCGAGTAAAAGAGTGTGAGAGCATTTCTATCTCTTATCAGTAAGCAGGCAGGTCAGGGTGTAGGTCAACTATTAGCTCAACACTTTCAGATACGATGGCAAAGGAATGACTTTTCAAGAAGCAAAAATATTTAGCTGGACTAGAGGGAAATCCCTAGAGATTTACTTTATCACACCCACTTACACAGGAAAGACTGCTAATTAATCATTTAGCAAGCGAGGCACTGCACACCCACCCACACCCGTGTGTATATATATATATATATATATATATATATATATATATATATATATATATATATATATATATATATATATATATATATATATATATATATATATATATATATAAAGGGTGTAACGGTACACAAAGTTTATGGTTCAGTACGTTGCAATGAATTACGAGTTAACTTGTGACAATCATCTGATAAATATTGTAAATATGTAAATATTGTATTGTAAATATGTAAATATGTAAATATGTAAATACGTAAATATTGAATTTTTTTAAAGATGTGTTCTACTTAACTGTTTTAATTACTTCAGCATTCTTTAACAGATGTCTTCATTCTTTTCATCCTTCATTCATTCACTTGCTCAATATGTGGAATTGTCAGGATTATCTCCTTTTAAAAGAAATTCTTGTAGCTAGACGTAAAAAGCTAAGAATCCATAGCGCTAGTGTTATATACATATAAAAGCTGTCAATCGATTTAAATGCTTCATCACGTTTTATCGTATGATTGTCACAAGTTAACTCGTAATTCATTGCAACTTAATTATTATTATTGTCTGTTCTAAATGTACCTTAAATGAATACTTTTGAAGTTTCAAATTCTTAAATCATCATGGACATTGAGAAAATATTGATGCATTACGCAAATATATGTTTATAATTAGTAAAACCAGACTCAACATAACACCAAATGGTGGTTTTAATTGCCGGATGTGTGCATTAGGGCAGATTTAGCTGCTTGATTTGACACTTGGCAAATCAGTAAAACAAACTCCAGCTGAGGTTTTTATATCTGAGTTATTTTGTATAATTTTCTTATCTTTATTTTATGCTATTTATATTTTTTTAATAGCGTTAAATATATATATATATATATATATATATATATATATATATATATATATATATATATATATATATATATATATATATATATATATATATATATATATATATATATATATATACCCTGGATGGGAAACCAGTCCACTGCAGGGCACAACACACACATCTTCGGACTAGGGTCAATTTTGTATAGCCGAACCACCTATTGGAATGTTTAAACAGTTGGAGAAAAAAACCTACATGGATATGTGAGAACATTGTAAATGGCACACAAGCAGTAACCTAAGATCAGTCCCAAACTAAAAATCCTGAAGATCTGAGTTGGCAGTCTGCTGCAATGCTGCTTCTGATTACATGTGAATACACAATGATACACACAAAATATCAGATTTTAATTTATTCAGACATCTTTACCAAGGAAAATTTCTCAGCTGTCTCTCATCCATAGCTCCACCTACATGGTTCCCACAGTTCAAGACACACATGTCCATGAACACAAGCTGTGACATTCACACCCTTAGCACTAAAGCCCTTATTTTTCAATAAACCCTTTGTTAAGAGTACAGAAGCAAAGTTACTTCAGCTGTCTGGGAAATCAAATATCTGGCTACAGAACACCCTATTCTAGCACAGCAAATCAAATGTTACAATACGGAAGTGTGAAGTGTTTTATTGTCTGCCATTTTTCACTTTGACAAGGAAATTGCCTCAAATATCAGCGGTTTCATGAAAAATTCTGCTCATAAAGCGTGTTAACTCAATGCCTTTGGCATTCAAGGACTTACATAGTGAACTGAATATGGGCTGAAATGGTACTAATATGACTATTGAGTTGCAACTAGGGAAAAGTAGATTAAATCACCATGGACGTGTTATCAGCAAAGTGGAGTAATGAGCCAGAGGGAATCTCAATGTGCAACATAATTCTTTATCCCACCACAAGGACTCAAAGTTTTAGAGTTAATGCTTAAATCCGATCATTTTATTTAGGTGATTAGTATAAATCAGATCCCACTCCTGACTTGAGCCACATATACAAAACTAACAACAGGCCACCAGGCACAACCAATATTACATTTCAGCCCACTGTAAATGTACTTGCAAGGTCACAAATTGCACACAATTGTATAGGATAGGTCTTTTCATGCTGGGGTAATAAAATGTTCCTTTAATTTAACTACAGGGCCCAAACCTGTTCCAGTATGACAACACCCCCTATGCATAAAACAAGCTCCATAAAGACATGATTTGCCAAGGATGGAGTGGAAAATCATGGGTGGCCTGCACAGAGCCTTAAACTCAACCTTACTAAACACCTCTGGAAAGAATGCTCACTAATGCTCATGTGGCTGACTGAGCACAAATCCTCACAACTGCTTTCTTTCCAAAATCTAGCAGAAAGCTTTTCCTGAAGAGTGGAGATTATTATAACAACAGATAGGGGACTACATCGGGAATGGGATGTTCAAAAAACACATATGGTCACGATGGGCAGGTGTCCACAAACTTTTGGATTCGTTGTGTATATAAATGAAAAAAGTCACAGAAATGTGATCATAATTTAGCTTAGCTCAAGCAGTGATGAGTTGTAATGTAAAGGGCTGTTGCATGTGATATGTTGTTTGATCTGTGGAAGGAAATATCCTCCCCAAAGACAAATTTCTATCTGGTTTAGATATTTTTTAATGGCTCACAATTTGTAGAGAACAATGGAAATGTTACAGAGAAAACTGTGTAGCCAAGCCTGTAAAATATCCACCTGTATATAATTCCATGTAAAATGAACCATTCATATTTTTGGCCTTTGGTATTGTTTCACAGTAAATTGAATATGTATTGTACACTGATTAGCCACCACATTAAAACCACATATTATGATATTGGGCTCAGCAGGTACCCCATGCTCCACCAAAACAGCCATGACCCATTGATCCATGGACTCCACAAGACCTCTCTGAAGGTATGCTTATGGTATCTGTCACCATAATATTAACAGCAGATGCTTTAGCTCCTGTAAGGTGTTAGGTGGGGCCCCCATGGATTCCATTTGTTTGTTCAGCACATCCTGTAGATGCTTGATCAGATTTGGATCTGCGGAATTTGGAGGCCAAGTCAACACCTTGAACTCTCTTTCATGTTTCTCAAAGCCTTTCTGAACAATTTTGGCAATTTATTCAGCATTAAGAAGCCACAGCCTTTAGGGAATGGTGTTGCCATGAACCACTTGTTCAGAAACAATATTTAGGTAGATGGTATGTGTCAAATTAACATCTTCTTGAGTGCTAGGACCCAAGGTTTCCAAGGCGAATACTGGCCAGAACATCATAGTGTCTCTGCCTACTTGCCCTGACATCCAATGATGCACACACCCAGCTAAACTGATGTAAAAGAAAATGATTAGAACAGGCCATCTTCTTCCTTTGCCCCATGGTCCAGTTGTGATGCTCGAATGCCTGTTGTAGGTGTGTTTGGCAATGGAAACAAAAGTGGTCGGCATGGGCACACTGAATGGTCTGTCTGAATTGCAGCAGCATACACAGCAATATGGGATGCACTGTGTGTAATTACACCTTTCTATCAGCCAACATAATTTCAGCAATTTGTACTACAATAACTGCCAGGTGAGACCAGACTGTCTAGCCTTTACTCCTCATGGGATTCATTAAATCAATGGTCTCTTTTTCACTGGTTGTCCTTCCTTTGACCACTCATGGCAGGTAATATCCATCAGAAACTCCCAATAAGACATGCTTTTATGGAAGTGCTCTGACCCAGTAGTCTCGTCAAAGTTGCTCAGACTCTCTCATCTGCCCGTTTTTGCATTTGGCTTCAAACTTATCTGATGTTAATTAGTTAGTATTCACTGGAATATATGGCCATATACATGCATTAAAATGTAACCATTGTGTTATCTCAATTATAAAATTGAGTCATCAAATGCTCATTGATAGTTTTTCTATGGAAATGTGCTACTTTTGAACTAATCACTCAGTTCGTTCATTAATACTCTTTCATCCATTATTCATTCATTAAAATTGAAATAAGAAATGCTGCAACAAAGCAATATCGTGTTCCATTAACGAATTCATTCATTAGAACTTTGCAACGACCTACAATTATACCCTGGTAATTAACTTCTTTGTACTCTTCGAATCTGGATTTAGTTTTTTTGTTCTTTTTATCACTGGGAAAAAAGAACCGAGCACGCGCTTTTGCATTGCACTTGATGCGTCATACACAAGGCACCCGAGACAAGACAGGGATCAGGACTGAATGAGAAAGTGTGTGGAGACAGTGCATGCAAACCGCAAACAAACAAACAAACAAACACCATGCCTGATTAGGGAAAATGATCACTTATAACCTTGTAGTATTTGGTTTCGGTGGAGTGACAGAAAAACTACAAAATACAAGTGTGTATATATATATATATATATATATATATATATATATATATATATATATATATATATATATATATATAAAATCATTATAAGTCATGTATATGCAATAAAATAAATGTTTTTTTTCCTGTCTAATGCATTACATACCACTTGTTTAATGCGGATGGATGTCTCTGTCTCTCCAATAATGAAAAACTTTCTAATCTCTAAAAAGTAAAAAAAAATAAAATAGATTTTTTTGTTACCTTTGTATGAGAGGCGAAGACGTGGGACGTTTAGTTTGTTGGCAAAAGCCGTCGTAAAAGCGACAGCAGTTAAAAAGAAACACGTTGATAAAACGGATAGTTCCATTATTCTGCGCTCCGGTACAGCGCGCGCGACCAGGCGGCTCCTGTTCAAAGTGCGAGACTCTTTTTCCTCCTGCACGCGCGCTGCTCTGCGCTCCTGCCCACAGTCCGAATAGCGCACCCGCCCCTCACAGCGCGCGCAGCAACACGCTATACACAGTGCGGAAAGAAAGCTAGAATGAGACGAGAGGAAATTACACGTCCAGTATGTCTTACTACCGAATTAGACGTCCACAGAAGCACGCCTCCTAGTGAACTACTTTGATACATTAGAACAGTACGGTGCGGGTTGGGACAGTTTTGAACAAGCACCTGCACAACACTACACTATCTATATGTGGTGTGATACAATGGCAGAAATGGTTTGGTCTACTTCATATGTTCATTCGCAAATTAGATACTCTCTGTCTCTTCCAACCCCCTACTATCTCTCTCTCTCTCTCTCTCTCTCTCTCTCTCTCTCTCTCTTTCTCTCTCTCTCTCTTTCTTATATACACACACACACACACACACACAAAAAGAGTGAAAAATGTTAAAGGTATACATATACTATTTTTATGTACACCAACACACACACAATTTAACGCTATTAAAAAATATAAATAGTATAAAAAAAAAATATATATATATATATATATATATATATATATATATATATATATATATATATATATATATATATATAAAATAAAAAAAAATTTCTGATCATGTGCAGCACCAGCGATTCATTCATTCCCAGCTCTCTCTCTCTTTCTCGAAGACACATGCATGTTTGTCTTATTAACATCCTCACTGACATATTTAGTAATTGAACCCTAAATTTACCATCAGTTCCCAGACAAAAAACGCTCTCGTCTCTTTCAGTTTTTCCATGAAAAGTTGCAGTTTTATTTAAAAGGGTCTGTTTTTCTAAAAACATTGGGTCTCTATACCTAGCTAAGAGATTCTGATTGTTTTAGTTCGCTTGAAGGAAGAAATGGTTTTGTTGTTGCAGTTACACAGATGTTCAGTAATTGTCTGACCATTCCACCACTTTATCTCAGGAATAATAACTCGATGTATAAAACATTTCCAAATAATAAGGAAATAAGGAGATAGTTGAACATATATAAAACTAATAACAAAAGGTGAAGCAGATTAATTAATGTTTGTCCACTTTTTGTTAAGAAGATGTCAGGGTATGCTTGGGGGTGAGGGGGTTCAGGAGGTGAAGTACACAAGGAGGGGCCATGCTTTTAAGTGGTGCCATATAATTGTGGTAGATTTTAATATTTTAGAGACTAAACTCCAGGATTAAATTTTGTGGATTAGGTGTGAACTCTTTTTTATGGTTTTTGCACAGTGAAAGAAGAAGGTCCCCGTCTTCGCTCACTTTAATTAAGTCAACGAGGAGTGAGCTGCTTCTCAGCAGGTCCGTACTGGGTCAAGCACTTAGCAGCACTGGGAGGGAACAAGAGTCTTTTGAGGTCTCCATATTTGTCAGCGAGTTGGGAGCCTCTCCAACACAAAGGCCTGTCAAAGAAGAGCTGCTGTTCCTGCTGCATGACATCAGCATTCCTTATCCCATGCAGCTCAGTCATAGCGACGGATAATTGGAAAGGATCATGGACACAGAAAAAGTCAGGAACTTTATTCCGTGTCCTTATAAATAACCTAGAACTTTTTTGACGCTAGCTGTCCAAGATTTTCAGCCTGTAAGTAATTATGCGACTTTGACCATTTAACAGACAAGACCCTTTAACAGACACTGTTACAGTTATCAACTTAAATTATGCTGATGTGGTGGAAGTGAGATAAGTGACCTGTGGGAAGTTTTGGAGTGGGAAGCAGGAATGATTTCAGAGAGTAAGAGAGGTGAGGGAATGTTGGCAGATTAGCTTAAATGTTTCCAGCCCAATCACAATGTAAAACTCCAATTTTCTCAGAACCCCAAGTAATTTTCACAAATGAATGGAGCTTAAACAATTTTTTAATATAAGTCTAATCAATCAGTGAAAATGATGTGTTAGAACACATTTTTTAGATTAGAGTGAGAGCCTAATTGGGCTGGAAACCACCCAATACAGCGACACTGCCTAAGGGATAAGATTTAATTAGGAGTCAGGATGTGTGTGTGTTTGTGTGTGTGTGTGTGTCCAGACAAACTACCAGGTGCTACCCACCTGCTGGCATGCACATTGGCAATGCAAACTCAATGTCCCAAAGCCCCTTTGGGGGTTTGACCTTCAACCTTATAATAAAGGTGGGGTTTAGGCTGAGAGACTTCTGGTTGCTCTTTGACCTCTGAAATGACCACAGTGAGCACACACATCTCTCTCTCTCTCTCTCTCTCTTTCTCTCTCTCTCTCTCTCTCTCTCTCTCTCTCTCTCTCTCTCTCTCTCTCTCTCTTCCTTTTCTCTCATTTAAGCATGTATTAACACAAACCATCAGACTTTCTATTAATGTCATCCTTTTCTTTTCTTCCCTTAGCTGCTTTGCACATGCAGAATTCCAGCATTAAATGAAAACTGTTTTCACTGAAAATAAAGATTCCTTTTTTATCGATTCCAAACTCAGTTCTTTGTAGTTATTTAATAATAAAAAAAATGTTGTTGCCGTTTTAATCTTGCAACCTATTTGGAAAAAAAATAATGAGCCTTCACAATTAAGTGAAATAAAAACACACTAGCTTAGTATGATGCTATGACTCTACTTGCAAAGATGATCCAACTTGACATTATAATTTACCTGAAATCACACAAATATGAATATAATTTAAAGATTTATATATTATACTTTCTTACATGCCAGATTCAAATGAATTGAGTTTTCTAAATAAAAAAGACTTACTAAATTAGTTTTAGCTGAAATAAAAATAGGCTAAGTACTGTCAAAACAGTAAGACACCATTTATTAGCACCATTTATTATATGAACTACTATATTGAGCTAATTGTGCCATTGGCTTAACATGTTTTTTTTTTTTCTGCTACCAAGCTAGTAACACTATAAATATGATAAGATAAGATAAGATAAGATAAGATAAGATAAGATAAGATAAGATAAGATAAGATAAGATAAGATAAGATAAGATAAGATAAGATAAGATAAGATATACCTTTATTCGTCCCACAGTGGGGAAATTTCTTTGTCACACCAGCAAAGGAAATAAATAAAAATAAATGCAAATATATAAAAAGAATATACACATACTATAATATACAGTATATACACAATACAATGTATAAATACAATAAGAGAAGAAAAAAGTATGCATTGCAGGTAGTATTTCACACAGGTGGAATAGAATAGAATAGAATTGAATAGAATAGAATAGAATAGAATAGAATAGAATAGATGTATAAATTCTATAGAGTATGTACAGTATAAGTTGCCTCAAAAAGAGTTTGCAGTGTTTATCTAGATCGTTTACACCAGTATTTTGTATAGTGTGTAAAACACTGTGGTGAAATTCATCGAATATGATTTGAGTTTAGACTCAAGGCATCTGAAACTAGCAGTGCTGGAAAAAAAATCACATTTTTATGCTAGTACTTTTTGGGTTTCTTTAAAGTAATTTTGAATGAAGTGATTTGACAGGTAATATGCTGCAAAGGGTGGTTTTGTCAGTGATTAACTTTAATAATGTGTCTTTAAGCCCCATGCTTTCAAAGTAGGCATTGATATTTTAGCCTTGGTTGTGCCAAAAATAAAACCAGCTTTTCCCAGGTGCCAAACTGCCCAAGCTGTCTCATAGTCAGTAAGTACAGTTAACCTTGATGATTTAAAAAGAGCATTTGGGGGGGAAAAACATTAAACATAAGTAATTCATTACATAATGATATTTCAGACCTTTATGAACCACGCCAGTCAATTTAACACATAATACATTTGAGGCAGCACAAAGCAATAGTAGGTATATCATTTTATTATGTTTTCCACCACCTTCAATCTTTTTTTTTATGCTTTTTAAAAACCTTTCCATCCAGATTTTGTTGTTGAGCCTCAGGGGAGAACGTGTCCTTTGAACCCCATGCTCCCCCTCCTCAGACTGATGTAAGGGTAGGAGGCTTGAGCTTCAGCCATGCTGCTCCACTTGAACTCCACTGTCCAAATGAACAAAATCTACCATAAATCTTTAACACACACACACACACACACACACACACACACACACACACACACACACACACAACACACACACACAGATGTTCAAACATTTTCAAATGCCCATGCACTGCAGTGTCCACAGCTTCCACAAATGTCTGACAGAGCAGAGCTGATATATTAGTCACACAGAGCGTGACAGAGGAAAGGGACAGCAATGTTGCATATGTTTGCATTGACAGTATTTACCAGTTATCTCTATTTGTCTCATTCTCACTTGCTGTTCTTCTTTTTATCAAAGATTGAATTCATAAGTTCACCAGCTTGTTTCATAAAAATGTTTTTCACTTTTTTCTTTTTAAAAGCATGTCTCCTGCTGCTAGTGAAAAAAAAAGAAAGCATGCAAACTTTAAACAAGTACATTATCTAGTTTAATAAACTAGATTAGCTAGCTAATATGTTTTTTATTGCTTTACAGTCTGAAAGCTATGTGTTACACCGAAGATGTCACATTTATGTTCAGTAGTAATTAGCTGTTGTGTTCAATATATATGCAAAGTTCTGCTACAACCTGTAGGTAATGCCCACTATAAGGTTTAATGAGGATCTTTGCCAGATTGTGTTCACTGTATTTACTGTGTATTCACTGCACATATATTTATTTATTTATTCACAGGATATATATTTACATATTCATATGTACTTTGTTATCTTACATGGTGCATCTTTTTGCTTAACTGGTAATTGCTGAACCACATTTTGTTGCTATCTGTATTATGTAATGACATTGTTATAACTAGCTAGCTACTGTAGCTAACGATTACCAAAAACTCACCCAGCAATGTACTGAAACCCTGAAGTTTGCTTACCAGCTAATCTTACCATATATATAAAAAATATATATTAAAAAGCAACTACTCAGACAGCATTTTCTCCAAATGGAATTTCCATTTATTAGCATAATTAACATGTCATTAATTTTACTTTTGTTAAACTCATTACGTCTACAGTAGCATTATACTTTTATTTGTCAGTGTGATTGTAATCTTTTCAACCCCCAAGACACTCCAATTTCTGGGTGGAGTGCGTTATTGCTGTCAACTTGGACCTTTCAGAACAGCCCGACTGATAATTACGAGTTCAGCTCTTACAAATCAGAGGCTTATAATTACTGTAATTCTGTCAAGATGTGAACACATTATAAATACCAGGATTTGCAAAGGCCGTTGTCATAGCAATGAAATTACAGTCAATTCCTGACATCACCAGTTCTATATTTGCAGACCGGCAGCATGTTTGCTAACTGAGAACTGCAGAACTGATCACAAATTAAACACCAATACAAAGTGTATTAGTAATGTGTTGTCAAAGCCAAAAAAGTTAAAATAAAAAATACAGCATCAATAGACCTTGGCAAGGATTCTACCAGGTTAAAATTTTTACAAAATGTATAGAAGTAGATAGATAGAAGTATTTTATCATAGGATAAAGGTGATTAGTCAGTACTGATCTGCAGTTACATTTTAATATATTTAACTGCATTTATGCAGGGACAATACAAAAAAAACCAAAAAAAAACCAACAACAACAAAAAAAAAAAAGGTTTTCAACATAAAGAGAAAAACAGGCAGAATAAGCCAATTGTATAATGTTAGGTACATTATTTTTTTATTTTTTTTTACAAATTAGTAGACAGCTATTAAACCAAGGGCTGCTTTTTTTTGTTACTGGAGATATTTTCAAACAAAAGTTAAGCTATCTCCATAGAAACTCTAGTGTGTGTATGTACATTGTATGTAGGGGTTTGAAGTAACTACTAGTGCTCGAGGCAACTTGATTTTATATAATTTATAATCCATACCCCCCTCCCCCTCTCTCTCTTTTCATTACTAACAAGTGTCCCAAAGATCTAACTTCCAATCAAAAAGTCAGCAGTCAAGCAATACCAACATAAACTTACAATTAAAACCGCATGCAGACAAGAGAATGATATTGTGCAGTGATTGGCTTGGCACGCTGCAATTGCGACTCTAGTTCAATCATAGTGGCACCATTATTGACCGTGACTCCTGGCCTCTGACCCTTAGAACGTTGAGTGCATTTATTTATTTAGTCCCTTGACCCAAGAAGCATTAATCATCATTGTCATACCTGTGTAGGTGTGTGTCTGTCTGTGTGTGTTTCTGCTCATTGTCTTTATGTGCGTTTAGTGAGTGTAAAAAAAAAAAAAAAATATGTGTTTAAGCATTTGCAGGCTGACTGCATGCATCTTGACAGAACTGTGATGGGCGTCTATATTTCAGCAAAGGTGAAACAAAAGGTCCTTGGGTGGTCTTGTGTCTGTCTGTGAGTAAAAGTCAGCAATGAATGTATCTGTATTTGTGAGAAATGAGATAATAAATCAGAGATTCCAACTTGCCTGCAGCTGCTGTACAGAACCATTCCAGCTGGACATGCAATTATGGTTACCTCCACACACATACAAATTATATAAACATGATCTCACAACACTGTTCCACCAGCAATACATCAGAAAAGTCTATCAGCTTGGTGACAGGACAGGGCTACTACAAACCATCTACTACTTCTGAGAAAATCTACATAGTTTACTCCAACCTCAAATCAGCAGAATAAACAGAAACATACACCCTAGTCAAAGGAGTAGGGAGTTCCCCATTAGCCACACACAGTGTATACTGGTCGGCATTCAGTGCTATAAACATTCAGAACAGCATCAAGTGCCCCAGCTGAAGCCACCTGTCTTACTCCCAGCCTGTACATGACCTTGTTAAAAACAAGGAGTTTTCTTTTTACCAAATTAAAATGTAAAATTCATAAAAACATTCCTCTTCAGTAAACATACTTTTCAAGTTAGGGTTTTAGTGGATTCAGAGCCCAACTCAGGATGTATTATGAAAAGAAAACTGGAGGAGCCAGAGAAATCCTATGAAAGAATCTGGAAAACATGCAAAACACCCCAGAGACAGGAAACCAACTTAAGTATAATTGAAATTTCGTACAAATCCAACTAATCCAACTAACCAACTAATAACACAAGGAACTCAGACTTTGCTTAAACCTGAAAGTAGCTGGAACTGTCTCATGCTTTTCAACAACAAAAAGAGCCAGCTCTATGCCAGCAAAATGGGACCTGTGATACTCTTTATAGAAATAGATATTGGGACTCCTGATTTTCCAACTGTACGTGGTTCTTCCCCAAAATACTAACCCAAAGATAAGGTCACACAGTTGTATAAGATGTCTTTGGATGCAGTAGTATTAAATTTTTCCTTCACTTGAACTAGCCAATTTAAACATATTCCAACATAACAGTGCCCATGTACACAATGCCAGCTTCATCAATATATGTTAGATCTTAAGAGGCACATTTAGTGGGAACTGGAATACAGTAAAACCCTATTGTACGAGCAACTAATAGTACGAGCAAACGAAGATATGAGCGACCTTGCTCGCAAGATTTTACCCTATTTTGGGAACAAATTTCAAAGGCACAAGCAAACCCACCCTGCCGGTTCCCCGCTTTTGGCCGAGGGCAGTCGCTTAGTTGACCTCATGTCGCACGGCCGCTCTCGTTGTTCAGTGCAGCAAAACTTTACTTTTTTTAGTTTTATATTTTTATTTGACTAGAAATCTTGAAAAATGTCTCCCAAGAAAATCAGTGATGGTGCTGGGAAAAAGAAAGTAAATAAAATTACCATTGAAGCCAAGAAGGAGATAGTCGAAAAGTATGAGCGTGGTGTGCGTACTCGTGACCTATGTCAGCAGTATGGGGTGTCTAGCTCTACCGTAAGCACCATAGTGAACAATAAAGAGAAGATCAAGAGAAGTAGATTCTCCTTCCAAAACTAACTTTCTTCTTCTCTCAACATCCACCACCATCTCACACTCACAATCAACCACTATCACATGGGTAAGTATTAAATTATGTTTACAGTACTGTATTTTTAATAATTTATCTTTATTTATATTATAGTATTTCATTATCTTATTATTAATAATGTATTTCTTTATGTCAATACAGTAATTTGTGGTGTATTTGTTAAAATAGGTTACAAATACTTTTTAAGTGCAGAAATAAGCGATCGAAGGAGGTCTCGGAACTGATTAAGTCGCTTTTACATTAATTCTTATGGGGAATATTAGTTCAAACGTACAAGCAAATGGACCTACAAGCCATTTTCACAAACGAATTATGCTTGTCCAACATGGATTTACTGTACTGACTACATCCCAGGCCTCCTCACCCTATATCAGTATCTGTAAAATCTTAATAAGCACACTATAAAATCTAGTAAAACACCTTCCCAAAACAGTGTAGCTTTTTATAACAGCAAATGGGGACTAAATGTATGAAGGAATGTTAACAAATCACACAAAACTCATGGTCAGGTGTTTCCAGACCTTTTTCATTCTAGTACTCTGTGACCCTTTTTTTGGCCAAACTTTTAAGATCTGAAATGTGACTATCACACGCTTAATGATTTGTTTGGTCACATTACTGGTGTGTAAATATGGCTGTCCATATTTAGCAGCACTTTTTTAGCAAAATGTATATTTATTTACAAAACACTGAACACCCACAGAGCTCATGTTGGCTCCAAATCTGGGAGTATGTGTACTTTGTCATGTGTGGGATGTGTTTGCCAAATTTTCTGGTAGAGTCCATTGCAACCATTGCTACAGCTTACTGGCAATGAGAATGATTTCAATATAAAATATATTCCTGGAAAATGTGTGACAATTTTGTTTCATCACTCCCATATCAAAAATGTTGGCAATGCTGTTAAGTTTTTAAAGAAACATTTGCTAAGGAAAGTCCCAGAGGAAACACTTGCTTTTTAATGAAAGTGAATCTCAGGACTTGTACTGTTCCTTCAATCCAGAACTCTTACATTGGCATCTGTGTTCATGCTAATGTTTGTTCCTTACACAAGGATCAACTGGGGGGAACCTGAGATATTTTCCAGCTACAGGAAAGCTAAACATTACAAGGAATAAGCACTATCAAGGGTGCTGTCACACTACATCCTGTTATGCAGCCCAGATATTGAACACAGAACATTGATAGCGAACATGATACACAATACAGATGTGGTTACAGTTTATATAAAGTATTACAGAACCAATATACGTAAAAGAAATATTTGCTCATGGCTGTTTGTTTGGAGGACTTTTGTAGGAAAAAGCTGCCTGGCACTACTCCATTCAATCTTAAATGTTTTGCTTTTAACCTTTTCTGTCCTGTATTCTTTTCTGGTAAAAGTTTTTAAGAGTTTTTTTTGCTTATTGCAGGTAATTTCTAATCTTTGAGGAATCTGAAATCTATCTATCCAATGATTTATTATATTGAATTTAAATGTATGCTACTGATAAACTTTGCTATTTAATATTTTAGATGTCAAAGATTTCTCATCCCGTCTGCTTGTTATGATAATTTCATCAATCATTGCTTTTACACAAAGCAGAAACTATTGACTGATTTCTGACCTTGTCCATGTACCTCCTTGTTCACACATCACTATGTATGTGTCTGTGTAATCTCAAGAAACAAAACTTTGAAGTTTTACTCCCCCTTTTCACCATCGATCCTTGGTTTCCTTCTCTGTCAGAGTCCGGGACCTCCTCAATCCTCAAGAATCCAAAATCTACAGATAAAAGGATTAAGACTTTTTTATTTCCCCTTCTACTATTACTTTCATGCCCATATCACTTCCACAGCTGCTTCTTTTCCTTAATCCGCATTCGCTATGCTTTCCATTTCTCTCTTTCAGACACTAGCATATTGTGCATAAAGATACGCTTAATAGACATAGACATTTTCATCCCCATTAAGATTTTAAAAATTTAGGATAGGTTTAATAGTGTCACTGCTCTTTTAGACTTTTTGTGCCAAAAATTCTGGCCTAAAACCCTGCCCTTGTTGCACTGGGATGTGGGAAGTCACACTGCTAAGTACGAGAAAACAACGTGGGCAGCTCCATGTTTAATTTTTGTTAGCAAAAAAATAAATCAAACTGCTACAAGGGATGTACTGTGAATTTTACTTTTTAAAACATTGAATATCCGTTTTACGTGGAAAAAAAGTAAAATAAAATAGTTAAGTAATAAAATATTTAAATACAGTAAATATTTAAATACAGTAAATATTTAAATACAGTAATTCATAATTTTGAAAAATTGTGGCTTACAGTTGGTAGGGTCAGCATTCAGCACCATTAGCATGAATCCATGGATCTAACCTGCCTTTGTGAATGTACGGCTAGTGAAGGTGGTGTAATGATATGCAAAATGTTTTCTTGTCACACTGTGATACTGTTAATATCAATCAATTTATGCTTGAATGCCACATTTTGTTTGATTATTGTTGCTGACTTTTTGCCCCTTCATGGCTATAGTTTTCCACGTTCTTAAGGCTACTTCTAGAAAATATTATGTATCCAGCAACATAAGTGCATTCATACCAGTACAGTGGTGCAGCAGTATTAGTGAGTCATAGATTTAGAGTCCAGGGTTTGAGTTTCATCCCTTTAAAATTGTGTATGTGTGTGTGTGCATGTGTGTGTATAATGCCCTGTGCTAGCATGATTTCCTCTCTAATGTGTGTCTTCTTAGAATAAGCTCCAGATCCACCACAATACTAACCAGGATGCATGAAACGGCTACTGAAAGGAAATTAAAAAATGTATGGGTTTGGCAGTTTTTTCATCTCTCCTCCTCCATACTTTGTACACATCCCACACACATACACTTTCCCAAGCATAGCAGCATGTTATTGTACATATTAAATGGGTCATAAACTCATATTTACAGTTTACTCACATTACATAAACACATAAAACGGTAGCATATAAACTAAGCACACAAATATAACCCTAAGGTGAAAGCAAGTGGGTTGGAAAGGAAACCCAAAATGACTTGATTTTATCGATTTTGTCTGCAAAAAAAGAAAAAGATCGCTCCATCTCTCATCTCTTTCTATTTCCTCACTCGCTCTCTGTATGTGTACTTTTGTCACCAATTTTCTGTAAATGCTTTATACATTATAACAGTATTAGTGGGTTATACGTCACCCCACGTGTGTGAAACTGCGGATAGAATAGTTCAAAATAATAGTAGACATACAAGTGCTATTCTGATTTTAACTGTGGTGATAAAGGGCACGGTATGGTAGGAGTATGCAACAAGTATGCTGTGTATCTCTACGTGTGTGTTCAGTTTTCCGGTGAATGCTCCATTTTAGTAGACATACATGATGGTAATGCTAAAGGTCGTATGTATTGTGTGGGGTATGGAAAATGCATGGGCTGAACAATATTCCACTGTATGAAAGTGTGATAATTCACAGATTTTTCGTCAGTCAGTTGACGGTTAGAGGGGTCTATGGTTAACACTAGACAGAAGCTCTTTGTTTTGCTGGGCTCTCTCACTTATTCCTTCATTGTGTGTCTGTGTGTGGTTTGAATTCAAAAGGGTTGACTCAACAAATAGCTTAAAATATCATTCAAGACCTTTTCATCGCAGGTTTCGCCTACCAGGTATATGTGCACAAGTGTGTATATGTGTGTTAACAGGATTATCCATCCTTTGCGTTCCACTCGGATTCTGATTTAGACCAGATCTCACCATAATCCTTATTTTATTTTAGACAAATAACGTCTGCATGCTTTCCTGCTTTTTCTCACACCTCTTGTTCTTGTAGACATACCATCTAGCCCTTAATGGCTGATTCATTTTTTTTTCAGAGTAAAAGACTATGAATATTTGCCCCTTAGATCCAACCAATCCCCCAAGTCTTTACCTCCCCGACCTCTTCCAGATGTGACCATTTTTCCTTCCCAATCAACCACTAAATCTCCCCGAAGCTTCGTACGACCCCAAATCTCAAATGGCAAACTTCCAAAGTTTCCTAATAACCCCTACTGAGTCCTCAATAACACCTAGACTCCACACTGCAGCCAGATGTGCACTCAGGTGAGCAAATCAAACAGCACAATGCAATACAAAATACTAAATACAAATAAAATTTTAAATTTAAATATGCATCACTGTGATTACAAGTCGCACATTTATTTATTTTTTTATTTTGGTAAATGATTCACACGCATACATTATTACACACTTTATTAATATTCAATAATTCATCTTGTTTCTGCTACTGTTCTCTGTATTATATACATATTTATATTATTTATATTTATATTAACATATTTTTTATATTTAATATTTGCTATTTTGCAATCTTTCTAGGTGTTTAAATATCTTCTAATGTTTTTAGGTATGCCAATTCCAAAATTCTGATGCAAATTTTAATTTAATTCTATATTTTTAAATATATATTTTTTTCTTTGTATATCAGATTCCACATATATTGTTTCCTATTTTTATTTCATACACATGTGATAAAAGCATTGCAATGCATGGTTTACTTTAAATGGCTGTCTATGTGATCATTTAATCTGAAATAATGCTAAGCCAAGCATTGTGCCAGGAATGTTACACAATATACTAAAGCACCAGAATATTTTTACACATTCATTACATTTCCAACAAGAACTGTTTTTGGTCAACACAGCCATGTTTCTTTTCAGTCGGGTGTTTGGACACTGCCATGCTGTGTACAATAAAAAAACCCAGCACATCTATAATGTATAGACACAAGGAGTCCTAAAATATATGACAATCACCATATAAATCTCTGACTTCTTTCCCCTGACACACACCTATACTCTTTAGCCAGTCATTAGTCTGCTTCCTGTCAAAAATCTGGGCACACTGCCCCAAACATCTCAATGCAAACACCAGCACACTTAAACTAAAGCCCCCCGGACATGCACACATACACACATTACAGCCTGGAGCTAATTTAGCATTTCCATGTGGTGACTGGGCTTAATCGTCCAGCACTGACTCCCGAGAAAACACACACACACACACACACACACACACACACACACACACACACACACACACACACACACACACACAGACACACAGACACACAGACACACATAACAGTACACAGAGCCACATGTACACACGCAGTTAACCTGCAGGCATGGACATTTACAGATTTGGGCACAGAATTGCTCTTTGTGCTCCCAAACAATTTACCACCCATTTACCACCAATTACCCAGTTACACCAGCCCGTAAATTTACCATTTTATAGCACACACTCACACACACACACTCACACACATCAATGCATATGCAGGAGCGCAACACAGGTGCATTACCACTCAGATGCTGTTTTTGCTGTTTAGGGAGTCACGTATACACACTTGCACAAATAGGGGTTCAGGAAAGAAGAGTATAAAATGTTGTATAAAATAAAGGCTACACACACACAGACACACACACACACACACACACACACACACACACACACACACACACACACACACACACACACACACACACACACACACACACACATTTCACCTTTTTTTCTTGATCACTTCCAGTGAAACCTGGAAGAAAATCATTTCCCCCCTCAACTGTTCATAAAGCATGAAGTGTTTGCTCTGTAGGTGGCTGGTATTTCCCAGCATTTCATATAGCCAGTCATTTCGCCGCTAACTAAGTGACCACTAACAAGGGTCATAGAGTCAAAGGTTAAACCCACATACCCACCTCTCAGGGTGTTGCATTACCCACAGAGAAGGAGACAGAGGGATGGAGAGCCTAAGCTAAAAGACACAGTAAAAGAGCTTAGGAGATTTAGGTGATTTAGTTTGCATCATAGCAGAGAATTAAAACAAACTAACTCTCTTTAAAAATGATGGCTTGCCCTTCGATACCTTTCCTCACATTTTTAAAAAATTTAATGTGAATATCCAATACAACACAATGCAATACAAATGTTTTTCAGGTCTGAAGGTTTGTATTTTAAAAGCTGGGTAAAAACCTTTGTGAAAAATGAAAGTCTATTAAAAACATCTTCACATCTAATGTTTACAAAAATATAATGAATTTTTCGGTTTATTTAAGTTAATGTTTTTGTTTTTTGTTTTGGTCATGAATTGCTCAGTTAATATTATAATCACTTATTAAAAATAAAATTCTTGGTCATAGCCAATTAATAATTAAAATAACAAGAAATAGTACACAGGTTGATATATATATATACTTTTTTATGTAATGAGCTAAAACTGCAATTACCCAATGAAAATGAACTTCATTATCATACTTATTATACTAAAGGGACTTATTGTTTGCTATAAAACCCCAAAATGTTTAACTTTAAGCATTCTATATGACTTCCATTTCTTTCTGTACAGTAGCAAACAAATTGACATTAACAATAACTATTCATCAGCATATTTGCACAGTGTGGAACCAAGCAACTACAAATGCAACACATTTAGCGAAACTCTAGCGACCTTCTGCCAACCAACCAATGAGCAACAGGATGCTAGAGAAGTGCTTAGCGGTCTTTTTGGAGAACAAACAAAGCCTGTAGTGCAGACCAGACAGAGTTCAAAGATACTAATAAAGTAAAGATTCTAGTATCCCACTGTTAAATATCAGTCACTGTGCAACCTTCAGTCAGCAGCTTGTTCACCATTAGAGGCACAAAAAAAAGGTACAAGCAATTGCTTAGAAATGGTGGAAATATCATAATGAAGAACTGAAACCCTTGAGGAATGAGATGTCATAAGAGAAACAGATGGGACTTATTACATACAAGGAAAAAATCCAGAATGACGAAGTCTATCCACAGCATACGATGATTCTGAATTGTTGTCTGAGTCAAAAATGATCTAAATTATCAGATTTCACCCTAGTTGAGCACAGATTTCGAAGAGGAAATTGATGAAAAAATATTTGGGAAAATGATGTTTTTTTCAGTCCCAGTGACTGTACCTGCTCAACTGAACCTGCTCTGGTGGCTTCCAGTTCCAAACAGCACAAACACCAAAAAAAGAGTACATGACATGAGACTTACATTTTTTAAATTATGTAAAGCTGCTTATAGCTGCTATAGAAATAAACTTGACTTCACTTCACTTCAATTAAAAAGGTCAAAATAAAGCAAGAAAAATTCAATATTTCTACTTTAAAATATTAACTGGTCTGTTAATATTAAATCTTCCACCACTACTTAATGTTTAAAATGCTTGAAGAACCAGGTTAAATTGATTAATTTTCAGTTTTTAGTCATAGATTTCATAAAATATCAAACCTGTTTATTAAATGTACTATTAAGCATGTGGAAAGAACAAAGTAACGTATGTGATTCATGATTGTGTTAATGATGTGACATGGTCTCCGGTGTGTGACCTCACAAAGAGAGCACCAAAGCAAAGCCTGTCAGATTCCTCCAAATCCCTACGAGGACGCACAAATCTCACTCTCTGGTGGCTTGCTATTGTAAATGTGTCTTCACTAGGGAGCGATTTAGTAATAGATGTGTGCTAACTTGGCCTTTTAGACTAATCCTACACACACACACACACACACACACACACACACACACACACACACACACACACACACACACCTCCTGATTCCAAAGTCTGTGCCCTTTGAACTATGGCCATCAAGCTCATTCCTCATATGTGCTGCTAGTGGACAACTTAAACTAAATCATCTCTTACACAAAGCAGGCCATTAAAACACATTGAGGCTACAGAGAAGGTAGTCCTTTCCTTGTTTTATGTTACTTTTATCTTTCCATCTGTATCCCTCTGTGAGGACAAATCCATTAGCTGGAGCGTCTATGCAACATAAACACAAGTCGTTCCCAACATCAACTCAAATACTGCCAACACTTTTGCACAGCAATACAAATATTATCTCTGTCCTTTAGCTCAAGAAAGATTTTTTGATCCATGCAGGGGTCTTAGTAAAGATTCCAACATGATGTGCTGTTATAAGAAAATAGGTTGTATGTTGAGGGGTTATTGTTATCACCCTAAAGGTGCTTCTTTTACAAAAAAATATTGTTTTTTATTCATTGTATACCACAGCACCTTCTTAACATATGCAGCAATTACATTTATTACTAAATCGCACTTTAAAATGTTAATCAAGTAAAATTATATTTGTCATACGCATGCTTTTATTGTTCCATAACAAAAGAAAAATAAAGAATATAAAGGATAACACAATATAATTTTATATTATTACAATATAATTTACAGAATATCACAATAGAATAAAATATAATTGAATTGCAGTGAACTACAAATATAGAAAAAATGATTTACAATAAAATTAAATAATTGTAAAAGAATAAAAACAGAATAATAAAAAAAAGACACAAAATATAGTGTAAAAAAATTTAGCAGTAATATACATTTTACAATTTTGTGGAGGTAGGATAAGGATATTTCCTACTAAAGTGCATCTGTGCAAGACGTACAATGGAAATGTGTCTGTATATAAATTACACAAAAAGGCAAAAAATAAATATTAAGCAAAAACAATTATATACCTCAAATGTTTTCATTCTCTTAAAGTTAATAAGACAAGTTTAGTTCAACAAATTTTCAACAAGAAAATGCAAAATGCGTCTTCTGACCTTGTATAACTTACAGACCATTACAAAACATGACACTAGTGACTCCTTCCATAAATATTAAATAAATGTCTCTTTAAAGAAACTTCAAATACCAATTGTATGATTTTCTTGTCATCGTTAAATAACATGTTCTTCCATACAACTCCCTCTGAATGAGCTGTTACTATAGAAACAATAACAAAGGGCGCACTGATATTTAGTAAAACTACAGTGTGTATTACCATCGTCAGGCGTGCAGTTACTGAAAATGAATCAACACCAGTCAGAGTTGAAAATTCAAGACCATCGAGGACTTATTGAATTTTATACATCGGTGTGTTCATAACGTAGATAATGACATCTGAACAAATAGAATACCATCTGTATAAGATCAGTGAGCTGTTTTCCTTGTGATGTGTTTGTGTGTATTACCTAAGTGGCTTCGCTCATTTTTCTTCATTGCTTTGATTTATCTTGTACTCATCAATCGTTTGCTTGTAGGAACAGAGAAGTAGGTGAGAGGTCAACGGATAAATGATTGTTTAACACATACCTGCACCCGGATCCCCAGCACCACCAGCACCACCAGCAATGCCAGATTTCCAGTGTAAAAGAACTTAGATATCGTGTGAATTTGCATCTGCAACACACACACACACACACACACACACACACACACACACACGGGCACATATACTGCCACATGCAATCACATCTTGTGAAATCTAAGATAAGAAACCACTAGTGAGTTTATTCATCAGAGGGGCCAGAGGTTTAATTACTGATCATTATCCTTTCAGCACAGCATCAGCATAACTATGCAAGGCTGCAAGACAGACAGAGAGAGAGTGAATGTATATTTTAGCTAGATGGTGCCCACTTATAATGCTGACTAACTAAAAAACCAGATCCATTTACAAACTATAGAACACATACACATTCACATTAAAAGGACCCCCCAGGCTCACCCATATATTATATACACGTACATACATAAACACAGTCTATTTCTCTTTCTCACATGCACAATGTGTCTGATGGCAACTCTCTCTGCTAAATCGATTATTTTAGTCTGGAAGTAATTTGCTGCTGCTGCTGCTGGAGGCACAAGGTGTGTATACTGAGTAAGCGGATTTTGGGCGAGACAGAGACAAAAGCAGAGAACAAATAGCTGTAGAGGAAATGATCAGCTTGCTTTGTTCAGTGGATTTACCTAAACTACCCTACTTGATGTTGATGGCCGGATGTATCTATATTTTTTCTTTTATATCCTATTTGTTCGGTACAGGGTTTTCGTTTCAGTACACATGTGTAATGTGTAATGTGTAATGTCTAACAAATGTAAACTATTTACTACATTTTTTTTTCATTTGTTTAATTTTATTTAGTCAATTTAATTTGTGCCAATTTAACTGCTTTAATCAATGTAATAAAAAGTGTATTGGATTCATTTTATTTATTCAATTTTATTTTTTATAAAATATTATAAAATATTATTTTCTGTAATTTAACCAAGCATGCAATTTATTTAAAATTGTTTTAAAAATGTTAACTGTTTAAATGTTGTTGATCACAAATGTTTATAACAACAATAAACTGCGTTAATAAAAAATGACAAGCAATTTTGTTTTGCATTTATTCCCCTAATCGTACCAACATTTAACTGAAGCACAACTAAAAAACAGACACATAACAAACCTTGAATTTTGTGTACTGTTACACTCCTAATATATATATATATATATATATATATATATATATATATATATATATATACAGTACAGACCAAAAGTTTGGACACACCTTCTCATTTAAAGCGTTTTCTTTATTTTCATGACTATGAAAATTGTAGATTCACACTGAAGGCATCAAAACACATGTGGAATTATATACATAACAAAAAAGTGTGAAACAACTGAAAATATGTAATAATGTAGGTTCTTCAAAGTAGCCACCTTTTGCTTAGATTACTGCTTTGCACACTCTTGGCATTCTCTTGATGCCTACTTTGAAGAACCTACAATATGACATTTTCAGTTCACTTTTTTGTTATGTATATAATTCCACATGTGTTAATTCATAGTTTTGATGCCTTCAGTGTGAATCTACAATTTTCATAGTCATGAAAATAAAGAAAACGCTTTGAATGAGCAGGTGTGTCCAAACTTTTGGTCTGTACTGTATATATATATATATATATATATATATATATATATATATATATATATATATATATATATATATATATATATATATATAATGTGCTGTATGTATAATCTAAAGTCATAGAAACATCATGAACAATCAGTTTCTTTACTGAATTTCATTTTTCTGAAACCAATGAAAACATTATGAAGGCAAAGTGATACAAGCCAATGCAAATAGAAGTTTCCAAGCTGTCCATCATTGTGTGGACAGAATTGTTGCCGCATGTGAACGCTATGATAATTAAATGTGGCATATAGAAGCAAATTCTTTTCCAATAACAGAAGCAACATCTACTTGTGAAATTGTAGACATGTCTATCTAGACAGTATTAAAACAAAAAGCTGAAGTCTAGGAGTTTCCCATGGGAGGAGCAAAAGTGTGAAATACTGACATTGTCAATTAAAAAAGTATTTTTTACATTCCAGATTTTGTTATGAATAATGGAACATGCAAATTATAAACTAACAGTGTATCTTAGGAAATCGGGCCAGCATAGACAATTAACTGGTTATGCACACAGGAAACCTGGAAAGTACACACTCAAAACCAGAAGCTCTCTATAGTATACAGGGTTCAGAGACTAAAACATAAAGACATAAAGACATATGTATTTTATTTTTTGACATGGCAGGCTTTATGCTCAAATGTAAGGACACTGAGAGTAATGTTCCTCAGTGTGAGAAAATTCAGCAAATGTTTGATTTACACAGCAATCAGTTTCTCATGAAATGAAACATTTTGTTTACCTAACATACATCATATTTTAATAACTCATAATTCAAATATGAGGACAATAATGTAGGGGATTCCTAAACCTAAACCCTCAGAAGAGAAGAATTATGTCTCTACTGTACATGCAGGTACATACTGTTATGTTGCATCATACTGCTAAGATTGCAAGTTGTGAAGGGAATAGAAAATGCCTTATAGTTTTTCTGCAGCTTGCTTTACCAACTTATTATAATATTATACGCACTTTACAATACTTTTTTTAAATTACTGATTTTACATGCTTATTGCCCTTGTTTATTTTACCTACCTGGGTTACATTATTTGCTTACTTTATGTAAATTTGACTTTATCTTCCATAGTTGCTTACATTATTTACCTATTTACTTAAGTGTGTTTGCTTACATTACTTATAGCATTTGGCAATGAGCAGTTGATAAGTAAATCGCAGTGGCGGGCGGTCAGGGCCAGCAAAGCTTTCTCTGCTGGCCTAAACACTATCAGAAGCACTGACATACATTTACAACCTGAAGTTTATTCTCTTCATTTCATAGTGTTTCTCTTGGCTGCACTGCTTCCAGTACATGTATGTGGATATTTTATGTCCAATCAGCTTTCAGCCTCTATGTGCTGCCATGTCAATCTAATTTGCCCAGGGCCTTCAAAGCCTGTTCTGCTGGCCTTTTTACCCTAGAGAATATTAGTCTGTTTCTTTAATAATCAGATTTCATATTCCCCTCACAGGACCAGCTAGCTGGCCCAGAATAGCGTCAGCATTTTTCCGTTCTCTAAATGGTTGGTCAGAGGAAAACTGTTAGAGCCAAGTTCCACTGGCAAAAAACATGTGTAGCACTCTGCACACATGACTACATCTGAGATAGATTTTTTTATGCCTACTAAAGGAGGGAAATTGATTAAGACTTGGACATCCTCAAAAATCCATTTTGAAGAAAAGCTAGACATCGTGAGAGGTCGGACAAGCCTGAAGCTAGCTAGCTTGTCTCAGCCTGGGAAAGGGTTTGTTCACCATTTCCAGACCAGTGAATACGAGCGGTACCACTGACTTACAGCCTCTAAAGAGCAGTGCAAATTATGAATCTGCATCTCTGGTGAGTAGGTTGTATTTTATTTAGATTTTTAATTTTTTTGTCATGTTATTAGACAAATATTGAATCTGAACTGCTCCAGATGATGTAGGTGGCGGTTGTAGTGTAGCGGTTTGGAGTTAACTGGGTTTCTTGCTTTAGTAAAATGTTTTTTGTATAGTATTGATGGTTTCTATAACCCTTGTGACGTTGTAGTGGTGCTATTCAGAGGTGGATTAAGTCAGGTAAGTCCCCACCTAAGGCCCAGGTACCAAATGCACGGCCCACCACTGGAAAAAAGCCTTGCTCAAGAGTCTATCCTAGCCACTGTGCTACCATTTACTGCTTTTAATAATGATAATTTCTGTCTTATTTTACTTACTTACTTTGCACTCTTATTAGTTTACCTTGTACAGTCTAGCACAGAGACCAGCAATCTTTATGAATTAGAATAAGGACGCTCAGAGAAAACAACAAAAAAAATATGTATATGCATTCAAAATTAGAACATTGGTTTGCCTACGCATACAGCCTCTCAATTTCTACAAACTCTGCTTTCCATTTAATTAAGTTACTTTACTTTAAGTTTGTTAAAAAAAATGTATTGTTTTATTTAACTTACCTGCTTATTAAACTTTCTAATTTGTTTACTTTACTTATTCGTTTTACTTATTTGCCTACACTTTCTTTCTTTCTTTCTTTCTTTCTTTCTTTCTTTCTTTCTTTCTTTCTTTCTTTCTTTCTTTCTTTCTTTCTTTCTTTCTTTCTTTATAATCTTATATTTTTATATAGTATAAATTATTATAACAAAGAGACTTAAAGAAAATGTCTTTTGCTTACATTTGGCACTGTATTTGATACTCCCTAATGTCCTCTGTGTGTGAAGAGGAATCAAATGTGATACTTGATTTATACAGCACAACATTTCTCATACAAATAAAAATAATAATAATTTTGTTCACCTCATACACATTAAAGTAACTCATAGCATTCCTGAAATTCCTATGCTATATATCTCAGAGCAGAGCCTGAAATCTAAAATCTAAGTCACTTTATACAGGTACATATATCATGTTGCTGTTAAACTGCCAAGACCTCAACTTGTCATGCGAAGAGAAATGCTTTATGTTTTTTCCACTGGTTGGAATGGCTGTATAACTTAAAAAACATTTAGAAGACACAGGGGTCATTTCATTTAACATGCCTTGATGTATTAAAAACAGGAATGATATCAATATACTGGCATATCGTCTTACTTATCATGCTGAAATTATATCTTAGCGTATAAAGATATATGGGATAAATAGGAAAATCTCAAATTTGTCAAAATGCCAATATTGTAAAACCAAAATAAGAGTATTAACTCAAGATCTAGACAGATTTACTATCACAGATTACAGATCTCAAGCTTGTAATAACTTTTTTAACATTTCATTGGCAGATTATTATGTTCTTCATAGATAATCACTTAAAATAGGCATCTGCCATCTGCAAAAAAAATACGCTGAAGATAACGATATTTAAATTTTTTGTGTTTTTATTACTTTACTGTGATTACAAATACAGTATATATAGTTCCTTGTTTTACAAATATGCTTAGGTACATATTTTACTTATTTAGTTTGCTACATTAATTACTTACTTACTTTCTTACATTGCTATTTTACATTGATTTACCGTACATAACTATAAATGCTTCACTTGCTTACATTACTCATTGCTTAAGTTGATTATCTTGCATTACTCACATTATGTGCCACATTTTGAAATCTAGCTACAGTAAATAATACCCTTCTGACCAAATTATAAAAGAACTAATATAAAATGTATGCATCCTTGTCTTTACATAAGAAAATAAACAAAATAATATTAACTATTATGAGTTTTTCGACACCCGGTCATATTATTCGTATGTGCATTTTAAACATCTTATTCCACATTTATTCCCCATTTGCCGTTATAATAATTTCCACTCATCTGGAGCGGAAGATGTTCCTCTAGATTTTGTGCGTGATTGTAAATATTTTTTCTCATTCAGCCACAAGGGCATTAGTAAAGTTGAGTACTTATGTAGGTTGAGGACACCTTTGGTGCAGTCAGCATTCTAATTCATCCCAAAAGTGTTCAATAGGTTTGAGGTCAGAGCTCTATAGCAGACCTTTTAAAATCTTTCACAACAACCCATGTAAACCATATGTTCATGGAGTTTGCTTTGTGCATGGGGGCATTGTCATGCTGGAACAGGTTTGTATCCAAAGACATCCTATATAATTATGTCTCTCCAGATTTGTTGGGGAAAGTATCAAATTTGGGTAGAAAAGTCAGATGCCCCAATACTTTTCATAGCTTGTTTGTATTAACAGAATATTTTATGATAAATATAATTTAAAATTGTAAAAAAGGTACACATAAGGGCTTATCATAATTGTAATCATTTTATAACCACTGATTGAGCATTGAATTTCTTGTTTGTTCCAATCCGGCATAGATAGAATAAATTCACTTCACAAAAGCTTAAATAGCACATGGACTTATTTTTGCCAATTTATTATTGTGCAATTTTCATCTTTAGTTTGCTTTAATTTGATGGTAGATATTCCTGAACTATATGTTTTTATTAACGATTTATACATCATGATAATATGTAAATTCACCTTTTACCTGAGCAGACAGCCAATAGTTTCCTTTTAAAATGTGTGACTGTACAAGGTTCAAAGTTCAAACTTGTATTGTCTAGGATTTTCTTCCTGTGAGGGCAGGGAAACTTCCTGTACACATCCGCTTACATTGTTTAACCCGGAGTAGTGGGATACGCCCTTAAGGTTACAACACACTGTATAAAAGAATTACATGAATCACACTATTCATAGACTGAAAACACAAACAAAAGAAAAAGAAGCTGATAAAGAAGAAACAGTAATCATATAACTATGATTTCTATCTAACAATGACAGGGAAAGGAGTGGGAAAGTATTTTCTGTGGTGTATATACCATAATGTCAGATTTTTCTGTGTGTGTGGTGGGTGTGTCTGCGCTGGATATATATTGGCTATAAGAATGCGTATGATTTTCACTGATCAGGCATAACATTACTATATTATAACATTATGACTGGTGAGTGAAGTATAGAGAAGTAGTTGCATTGTGTGTTTGTGGATTTAGAGAAAGCGTACAACAGGGTGCCCGACAGAGGAGTTGTGGTATTGTATGAGGAAGTCAGATGTGGCAGAGAAGTATGTAACGGTGGTGCAGGACATGTATGAGGACAGTGTGACAGCAGTTAAGTGTGCAGTAAGAATGACAGACTGGTTTAAGGTGGAGGTTGGACTGTATCAAGGATCGGCTCTGAGCCCTTTCCTGTTTGCAGTGGTGAATAACAGGTTGACGGGCAAGGTCAGACAGGAGTCTCCATGGACTATGATGTTTGTGGATGATATTGTGATTTGTGGTGAGAGTAGGGAGCAGGTTGAGAAGAGCCTGGAGAGGTGGAGGTACGTGCTGGAGAGAAGGGGAATGAAAGTCAGTGGGAGTAAGACAGAGTACATGTGTGTGAATGAGAGGGAGGGCAGTGAAGTGTTGCAGTTCAACAGTGCAAAGTAAAAGGGAGTTTGTTAGAGCAGTGAAGAAAGGAGTGCAAGCAGGGTGGAGTGGGTGGAGAAGAGTGGCAGGAGTGATTTGTGATAAAAGGGTACCTGCAAGAGTGAAAGAAAAAGTTTATAAGACTGTGGTGAGACCTGCGATGTGACTAAAAGACAGGAGGCAGAGCTGGGGGTAGCAGAGCCGAAGATGTTGAGATTTTTTAATTGGTAGTGACGAGGATGGACAGAATTTGAAATGAGTTTATTAGAGGGACAGCGTTATGTAGGCTGTTTTGAAGACAAAGTAAGAGAGGCCCAATTGAGATGGTTTGGACATGTGCAGAGGAGGAATATGAAGTATATCAGTTGAAGAATGCTGAGGATGGAGCTGAGGATGGAGAAAAAAGAGGAAGAGCAATGAGGAGGTTTATGGATGTGGTGAGGGAAGACATGCAGGAGTTGGTTTGAAAGAGGCAGATGTAGAGGACAGAGTAGTGTGGAGACGGATGATCTGCTGTGGTGACCCCTAACGGGAGCAGCCAAAAGCTGAAGAAGAAGATAGCTCTCATTAGTCCATGCATAAACATGATAATGCACACATTTATGCAAAAATATTTTTGCCAGAATGACTCAAAATTGCATCTTAGAACCTAGAATACAATGCTTTATGTTTAAAACAGACTCTCATATTGAAGGTGAGAGAATGCAACCATTACGGTTATTATATTCTTACTGGTTTGAGAAAGCAGAGCAAACCACAGTCAGCTCTCATGCACTCTGGATAACTTGTATAGTGTGTTGCAAGGCCATTTGTTTAGATAAATGGGAATCTTGATTCTATCCCAGAGCGATACACATAACAAAAAAGTAATAAAGCAAACACACACACAGAGATGGGAAGAGAATGATGTCAAGTAAAAGTACCACATATTAAAAACAGCTTACTCTAATCAACTCAGGGGGGAAAATGTTTGACTTTTTTCACTTTTCATATTCCATCACAAAGCTGGCTTGAATTGTTTTTTAATAACTTAGACTTATGTGAACTATACAACATCTGTAGGGTCTCCAAGGAAAAATGTTGTGTGTTTATTACCTTCAAAATCTACAAGATAAACATCGTGTTTTTTTTTAATCTCATTTAGATCTTGTTTTAACTATATACAATTTTTACCTGTTACTTAATATCCCTAATAGGCTGTTTAAAGGCAAGCCATTATACTTCATTAAATCTATTACACTCCCACTGGGCAGAAAGCCGACCGGCTATGTACACAATGAGCTCAGTAGAAAATATATTTCATATTAAAACCTGATAATCCTATTGAAATAAATCACTGCATGTATTTTTTAAACACTAGTGCATTTCTGTTCACCTGCATGTATAATCCATCTATAAGATTGTGGTTAAACTGTTAAAGAGGATTGACCACTAATTATGAGCATTGATTTAGAGATAAAAATGTTTTAAACAAGAAGAAAAAAAGTTGATAAGTAAGCTTTTATGGCCAAATTCACTGCTGAGGTTGTGTTGAGGTTTACACTTATGCCTGGGCCAAATTAGAAGATAAGTAGAAGATAACTGGGCTTAATTTCTACCACAAAAAAACATGGATTAGTAGCACATGAAAGACGAATAACTATTGACTGCCAAGCTGAAGTGTTATGCATTTGCAAGATCTCCACTTCCTAGAGTCAGGATCATTAGTCACAATCATGACTGTAAAATCCCAAGTAAAATCCGTCAAGGTTTATATTATATCTTTCAACTCACACATCTTTCATGTAACCCAGTTATTAAAGAAAACATATTTCAGTGATCTACTAAGTAGTTCAGACCCAGACGCGATATGATTTACTAAGCTGTCATGGCCAAAGACTGAAGATGGAGAGAGAAGGAAATGTAAATCTATTTCCTTAATTCCTTTAAAATATATATATTTTTTTAGATATTTTCATTTTTTTCAGCTGTCCAATAAATTGCTTGGATAGGGTAATAAATCAGAGAAAATAGGAAAAAAAAAAATTCCAATTATGCATACAGCTTGTCTACGTGATAAATACTCACATCAAACATTTCTGAATCTGAATTCTTTGTGAAAAGTCTGTGTGAATGAATTTTTTTTTCTGTTGTTCAGCAGAATATGCAACACCACTGATGTCAATACAACCCACTGACCTTTGAAGAAAATAGATGTAATTTAACTATTAAAAGTTTATGCAAAAATACTTTTGAATACATTCAAATGCTTTTTAAAAGAGATCTAATGATAACATACACAAAAGTAGGTAAACACCTGTCCATAAAATTCATCTGTGTTTTTGGAAAATCCCATTACCAATTTAGTCCCCATTTGCTGCTATAATCTTTACTCTTCTGGGAAGATGTTCCTCTAGATATTTGAATGTGTTTGTGGAAATTTATAAAGTAATGTACTGATGTAGGGTAAGAAAGCCTGTGGGTAAAGGCAACATTACAGTTTATCCAAAAGGTGTTCAGTAGGGTTGAGATCAGAACTCTATAGCAGGCCATTTTTAATTCCTCCACTCCAACCCATGTAAGCATATATTCATGGAGATGGCTTCATTTGATCATGTTCACAGGGGCATGTTTAAACAAGGTTGGGACTCCTGGTTCAAGTGAAGGGAGCTTTTAATGCTAACTCATTCAAAGACATCCTATCTTATGTATGCTTCCAACATTGAGGTAGCAGTTTGGAAAAAAACACAAAGGGCTGGATAGGTCAAGTGAAAAAAGAGTAAAACGTAACCACAAGTAATTACTGTCTGGGGATGTGTTGCATGTTCTCCACATGTCTGCATAGGTTTCTTTCAGGTTCTTCCCATTTCTTCAAAACAAAAAGCTGAAATGGCTGCACTCAATTGGCCTGGATTTAAACAAGTGCATGAATGTGGGTGTGCATGGTGCCCTGAGGATGACTTGTTATTTCAAGGGCGTATTTCTGATTATCAGTGTTTCAAAAAACAGGCACCAGATCTTCTGCAATCTTGACCAGGATGAAATGGTTAATAAAAATGAAGGAATTAGTTAATCAGTTACTGCCTGCACACTTTAGAGCATAGTTGTGTGTGATAATGCCTGTTGATAATGGCAGCAGTTTAAAATATATGCAAACCATGCTGTTTGACACCAACAATTATTCCACTGTTGATGTTAAAAAAAATTCCCCATTCTAATGTTTGTTTGAACTACAGCAGGCCCTCACAGACTCCACATTTGCATCAGTGCTTCAATTTAATGTCCAAGCATGTCTTGTGAATTATTTTGTAATCCACCCTTTTAATTTCTTATAGTCTATACTTATAAATGACTAATCAGGCAAAAGTTTGTTCTGGAATTTTTTTTTTGCCAGCTGTGATACATCAACTAGATTCCCACACTAAATTGTGTTAGATGTGGCTTTTGCATACGGATGCTTTTGATGTTTTCTCTCAACATAAGGACCAAATAAGTGCCTATGCTAGTAAAGCAGACCACCATAGAACTCAAAAATGAGAGACAATATACTTATTGTTTGCAATATTGTTAAAAAGTGTGGAGTTTCTTATGAGTTTAGCAAGAGAGAATGACCTAATTCTGTCTGAAATGTAGGCTCCAATACATTTATATATATATATATATATATATATATATATATATATATATATATATATATATATATATACTATATGACCAACCATTTGTGGATATCTGACCATGACACCCATATGTGCTTTTTAACCATCCCATTCCAGATTTAGTCCCCGCTGCTTTGCTGTTAGAATAACCTCCATTATTCTGTGAAGATTTTCCAATAGATTTGGGAGATTTGCCCATTCAGACACAAAGAGTTTTACTGTGGTCAGACACTGATGTTCAGTGAGGAGGCCTGGAGTGCAGTGTTCCAATACATACCAAAGATGTTCAGTAGCATTGAGGTCAGGGCTCTGTGCAGACCACTTATGCACTTCACTCCAACATCAGCAAACCATGTGTTCATAGACTTCACTTCTTGCACAGGGTCTTCTGGAACAGTTTTGGCCCGAATAGCTCGAGCTAGGGGAAACTAAATGATAGAGCATACAAAGACATCAGATAGTTTTGTTGGTTTTCAGAATATTGTATAACATAGTGTAAGTGTTGAAAACAATATAAAGAAGAGAAATACACAAATATCTGTACTTTCTACTTCTTACATTTTCAAAACAGGCTCGTTCCTTAGTTTTAATCTATTTGATGAAATGTCAGAATTCTTTCTCCTTACTGCGTGTTTTCAGCCCATCAACCAATTTCCTGTCTTTGCTCGGCTTTTTCAATTTACCACTGGTGCATCATTTCCCAGCTCTCACACACCACAGATGTTGCAAATTTACGAAGCAAACAATGAGCAAGTCAGAAGGCAACAAGAAGTATAGGGTTAATGTGGATGAGACAGAGAGAGTCAGTGATGTAAACTTGACAGAACATTCCTGATCACCTGATCATCATTAGGTGATCAGGAATGTTCTCCGTCAAGTTTACATCACTGACTCCCTCTGTCTCATTTAACCCTCACATTCCTGATCACCTGATCATCATCATTATCTGCTGGTGTTCTATATGTTCAGCCTGGATACATTCATTGGGTAACAACATTTTTTTATTAGTTTTGTATAAATATATTAATTAAAGTTGTCAAATGCAAATTAATTCTAATCGCACTGGTTTTATTAACTGTTTGACCATTTTTATTAAAAATATAAATATATAAATATAAAAAAGGCGAAATTAAAACCTTCATCGCAACACGTTTATTTGCACCGTCCTTTCTTTACTCAGATATAAATTTTTTTTTTTTAAATTAACTCCACCGAAAAATAATTGTAATCAGTATACATTTGTTTCACTGATGTGCCAAGTCTCAAATCAGCACCAAAATCCACCATGATGTGACCATCCAACAATTAACCCTCTGAGTTCGACAAATGTGCCGGTGCATTTTGTGGCATTTTTTCCTCATAACCTCAAAACGAACTTATATTACTCTTGTCTACTTTAATTTGTACACACATAATAACAACAACAACAACAAAATAAAGCAAACAGGAAGGGGTGCTTTCTGCTGTCTCTGTCATCTCTCTTCACAGACACACAAATAAAACAACCTGAATATTAGTGAATACTTGCCTTACAGACATAATAAATATATGTGTAGAAAACTCAAAAAATCTGATTTTAAATAAACAAATTTACATCAAATACATATACAGTACAGTTTCTCTGGTATCACCTAATTAACCGTCCGTGTGGAAACATCAAAGGGCAATGCTACAGATTCTTCTAAACTACATAATTAGTATAAAACAAATATGTAAAAAAAATTATGAAATATGATAGCCGTTTCAGTGTGTATCTTTCAGGGATACTGGTTATTTGTCTTTATTGACCGTATGACTGTTTTTTGCCAGCAGAATGAGGATTTTTTTTTTTTTTTTTTTTTTTATTTTGTACAGTGGCAAATTAGATAAATGTTCTGACCAACTAAGCAAGCATTTCACATGCTGAATACAAAAGCCTCCAAAACAAGCATGAAGTAAAATTATTCAATTATAGGCCTGGCAGAGAATTATTATGAATAATACAGAGTATTTGCTAAAGTCAACAGATTGCACACTTTAACCATAATTTTAATGGCTTTGCAGCTTAGTAGTGATCTTGGTCTATTTAAGATTATGTAGATTTGTGTACTTATGTATAAAATCTTTATATTATTATTTTATATTATATTAAAAAATCTCTGTGTTATAATTCAAATATATAGATGTCACTTTAAATTAAAGCTGAGGTTTTACACTGTCCAATATTTAGCATCTGTATTATACACAATAAGGCATCTGCACAATAATTTTTTTACAACCTACTCATGCATAATCTACAAACATTTGCCAAAACACACACACACACACACACACACACACACACACACACCCCCACACACACACACACACACACACACACACACACACACACACATACACACACACACACACACACACACACACACACACACACACACACACACACACACACACACACACACACACACACTCCTCCTCATTCCATCCATCTACCATGAGGATGCCTGTCTGGAGGAGGAGTGAAGGGTTGGTAATAGATAGAAAGTACAGAGCAGGAGAGGGGATTAGCAAGAAAAGGATAACAGATAAAAAGAGAAATAGAGCCTGTAATTAAACTATTCACATTGATAAATAAGATCTGTCAATCATTTAGGTCTCCCTGTAGCACAACCAACATGACATGCATGTATTGCCATCACACTTATTTGTCCCACATACACCAATGAATAACATCATTTCAAAATGTCTGAATTCATTTTGCAGTGATAATCCTCTAAAAAGCAAACAAGTGGATTCCATGCCTACAAACATGGACGTGGAAGAACACACGTGTCTCTGTCTTTTGCCTATACATCTTGCAAAAACCAACACAGCAGCAAGTGAAACATGAAACTTACCATATCAACTTCTTCCCTCTTATTATTTCCACTTATCATTTGGACCACAAAGCAGTAGTGCTACGCTTCTGAAAATATACGTTGATTTATGCTATCCTCATGTTTTCATACACTTTTACTCTTAAGCTTACTCGTACTCTCTTATCCCATGGTGCTGAAGAATACATTTCTCTTTCATTTGCATTTTTTTTTATAAACCAAGCTGAAGTTTTGTTCTGATTACAGTCTGCTTGTCAATAATAAAATCTCAGCTGGGTTAAAAATTCATATGCTTTAATAAGCTGTGAAAATAGAAGTGAGTAGAAAGTGTTAGGAACTGCCTTTTTGGGGCCAAAAAAATGACTATATAAACAAAAAATAGAATGAAATTATTACATTTATAGCATGCCATTTAACAGCTCCATGGTTGCTGGTTCTAACTCACTGTCGGGTTATTCTGAGTTTTTCTACACATTCTGCTGATGGGATTCATCCTGGTTATTAAATTTCCTTCACTTTAAACCATTACTCAGCCAACACCACCACTTAGAACCTGTATCACTGCTGCAAGGAGGTATGTGTCCATTTATTCAAGTAATTTATGCTTAATTTTGATCCTTACACCATAAATTAAGAGTTGTCATGCCACCCAGAGGATTTCAATATGTATAATGGTAAAACCAGTGTACAGGTAAGCAGCAGCATCCTGAGCAGGATAATGGTGACAATAATGAGTTGAAGTGAGAACATATACTCCTAGAAATGATCTGATTTCAGATGTGCAATAGCCAAATTAGAACATGATTTGATTGCAGAATATTTTATTAAAGGGGTTCTATCTATAAAGTTTCCCTATTTATGAATGCCCTGGCTGCTATCCTCTTGGCAAAGAAAATCGTCTGATCGTTGGTTCTATAAACAATTTTCTAAAGTTCATCCAGAGGACAAAAAAAAAAAAGAGCTTGAAAGAGAATAAACTCGAAATGAAGCTCCTCATTACACACATACAAACACACACATACACACAAACACACACACACACACACACACACACACACACACACACACACACACACACACACACACACACACACACATACATACACACACACACACACACACACACACACACACACACACACACACACACACACACACTGACATCGATAACACTGATGGTATAGACATTACCCTGTTTACACTCATGAGAACAATGTTGAGGATATGATCCCAACAAACAAGAACAAAATATTAATTATTTATAGTTCTATTGTCCTGAACTTCCCTCCCTGCTTTCAGTAGCCTTAGAATAACGGTGAGGAGACATATGTTTAAATGAAACACTGAATAACAAAAATAAGATAAATAGGAATGTTTATAGTCACGCTGTAGTTTTAGATCAGTTTGTATTTCCAGAAAGTGAAAAAAAAGTGAGTGAGAGAGACAATAGGGCAGATAAAGGGGTCGTTTGGGCCTTCTTGTTGGGTGTGTCAGATGTTTCTGGCTAGCTCTGCTCTGCTCTGTGCATGTGTGTGTGTGTGTGTGTGTTTGTGTGTGTGTGTGTGTGTGTATCCTGGTTTTGCTCCAACTCCATCCACTGTTCATTGTTCACTTGTGGATCTGTTTGTAATCAAGACTCTTGGCCTTACTATTTACCACAAAGCATTCTCACACACACACACACACACACACACACACACACACACACACACACACACACACACACACACACACACACACACACTTGCTCTCTCTTTCTCTCTCTCTCTCTCTCTCTCTCTCTCTCTCTCTCTCTCTCTCTCTCGCTCTCTCTCTCTCTCACACTCTCTGGCAGATAATACAGTTTGCTCTAACCTTAAGCTCAGTAACCCAAAAGGAAACGATTTTATTAAATAAAAGCTGCGATTTATGTAAACAAATGAAGAGAAAAATGCCATACCAAGGTCAAAACAGTTAGATATTACTATCCTTGCGGGGAATTTTATCCCCACCAAGTAGAAAAATACAAATTAAAAAAAGCTAATTACAGCATGCGTTCAATATAGCCATCTGAGGTCTATGCCATTTTCAATTTCCTCTTACACTGTATTAAATCTTAGTTATTATATCAGACAAGCCAAAAATCCATCCAAGCCTAATCCATGTCTCCTGCTCCCTTTCATGTGGATGAGCTGTAACAGAATGTGGTGGAGCCATGGAGACAGATCCCACCATGTTGGTTGGGGTATGTTGATGGACTTGGTGTTTCAACATATTTGACTTGGCTGTTTTACTTTCAATTCAGAACAAATTTTCCTAAAGAGGAGAAAGACAACTTTTAAACACATGATTATTATTTATATCAGAGGTTGCTGGAGCAAGTAAATAGGTTCATTTCATGTTTTTCTATTAAAGAGACATTTCATTTACATTTACATTTACATTTGCGGCATTTAGCAGACGCCCTTATCCAGAGCGACATACAAAAGTGCTTTGAGTCTCTAGCAATGAATACATCTACACTGGAACGCCAGATTACAAACTTAATATAAATATAACTCTTGAATTCTACAGAGCAAACTTGGAAAGTGCTAATTTAAGTGTTTCAGGAAGAGGTAGGTCTTCAATCGTCGCTTGAAGATAGTCAGGGACTCTGCTGTATGGACATCTAGGGGAAGTTCATTCCACCACTTCGGTGCAAGAGCCTTAAAGTATACTTACCTCTCACAGGTAAGATGAGAGAAGGTGGTACCAGTCGAGCAGTGCTGGAGGATCTCAGACAGCGTGGTGCAGTGCGAGATGTGGTGAGGTCTCTGAGGTAAGATGAGGCACTGGTCCATTTTTAGCCTTGTAGGCAAGCATCAGTGTTTTGAATCTGATACGTGCAGCTACTGGAAGCCAGTGAAGGGAGCGCAGCAGTGGGGTGGTGTGGGAGAACTTGGGCAGATTGAACACAAGCCATGCAGCTGTGTTTTGGATCATTTGCAGTGGACGAATAGCGTAACCTGTCAGCAGAGAGTTGCAGTAGTCAAGTCTTGAAATGACTGAACAGGCACCTGGGCAGCCTATGTGGCCAGAAATGGTCAAATCCTTCAGCTGTTGTAGAGAAGAAATCGACAGGAACGAGCAACATTAGCTACATGTGGGAAGAAGGACAGGTCATTGTCCATAGTTACCTCAAGGTTACGAGCAGTGGATGAAGAGGAGAGCAAAGAGTCATGAAGTTTTATTTGGAGATCTTGACATGGAGATGAATCACCTGGGATGACCAGCAGTTCTGTTTTGCTGGGGTTGAGTTTTAGTTGATGAGCACTCATCCATGAAGATATGTCTGTCAAGCATGCCGAGATCCGAGCGGAAGCTGTGGTATCTGATAGGGGGAAAGCAAAGATTAGTTGAGTGTCATCTGCAAAGCAGTGGTAAGAAAACCCATGCGTGGATATGACTTCACTAATGGAGTGGGTATAGAGGGAGAAAAGGAGGGGACCAAGTATCGAGCCTTGTGGGACACCAGTGGGACACCAGTGGTGTTTCTTCATCATGTTTCTTTGCACTTTTGTACGTCGCTCTGGATAAGGGCGTCTGCTAAATGCCGCAAATGTAAATGTAGATGGTAAGTCTGCATGGGGCAGATGTGGATCCCCTCCATGTTACCTGGTATGAGCGACCTTTCAGGTAGGAAGCAAACCATTCCCATGCTTTTCCGTGGATACTGAGGCTCTTGAGGGTTGACAAAAGAGTCTTGTGGTTGACTGTGTCAAATGCTGCTGAAAGTTCCAGAAAGATAAGTACAGATGACAGCTTGGCTGACCAAGCAGCATGCAGTTTCTCAGAAACAGCCAAAAGGGCCGTCTCTGTTGAATGTGCCGCTTTGAACCCAGACTGGTTCGGATCATGGAGGTTGTTCTGTGAGAGATAGACAGACAGTTGGTTAAAAACAGTGCGTTCAAGAGATTTAGTAAGAAAGGAGAGAAGTGCTACCAGTCTGTAGTTGTTGATGTCTGATTGATCCAGAGCAGGTTTCTTCAAGATGGGAATGACCCTTGCTTGCTGAAAGGTAGTTGGTACATAGCCAGATGTTAATGACCCTTTGATGAAGGGATTGGATCCAGAGGACAGGTGGTGGGATTGCAGGATTGGATGACTTGCAGTATCGTATCTTCTGTTAAGGTTGAGCAGCTTGACAGAGAAGTAGTGGATTGCTGGCTGTGTTGTGTAGTCTTTGTTGGGAAGGAAGAGAAGGTCTGGCAGATTTTCTTAATCTTTTCATTCCCCTTGCCTAGGAAGTATCATGCTTGCAATGACCTCAGTACTTATTGTTCTTTACTTCGTCTACAATTTTGCAATTGTTCAAGAATATTTCACTTACTCTTCTACACTGGGTATACTTTTTATTTCTAAGAAATACACCAGAAACTTTAAATGAACACAACTGTTCCCTGAAAAAAATCTAAGACATACAGTAAAACTGTTTACTGAAAATTACAATGGCTTTTGTTGAAACAGTAAACTAAAATAACTTTATACTGCATTGTTCCAATATCTGAACATTGAATAAAGTAAAAAAAAAACAACAAAAAAAAAACCCCAGAATGGAGCATGTTTATATACGTGTCGAGTGGTGGATGGTTCAGTTAGAAAGAATTGAAGGCAGGTGACAGGTTATCAACAAAGAATCATCTTTATTTATCCACATTAATGTTTTCACATTTACTCTCACTTTACAGTGTTTTAAATCAGATACGCACATATATACACACTGCTCTGTATGTCCATCTATCTTTCTCTCTCTCTCTCTCTTTTTCTCTAGTCTTGTATTTCTACCATTTGTCCTCTCCATTGCTCAATGCAACAGAGAACACTCATTGATAAAACTATGCACAGGTGTGTGACCTTTACCACCCTCCATTCATACACCGGCGCTCGACCATGCCCCCGCTTCCACAAGTGTTTTATTCTTTGTTTCTGCTTTGTATGCATTCAAATCAAGCAAAAGATCTAATATGTTGTCCATTTAAAATTTTAATTAAATGGTTCTATTACTAACCTCTAACGAAGTTAATTAATTATAAGATGCATCTTGCCATTTAACTTTCTTTCCTGAAGACTTCATAGTTAAAGTTATAGCTTTAACTGTGAGAGTAACAAACTACTGACACTGGAGACTCCTTCCAACAATAAAAAATATGACAAATATCTCCTTACAGAAAGCCTTAGCCTACTGTATGAATCTCTGTGTAGTTTGTTACTTGTCCGTCTCATTTTTAGCCATATGCTACACTGTATATGGACGAAAGTTTGTAGACACCTGACCAAAAGATCGGTATGTGTTTTTTTGAACATCCCATTTCAAAGTCCCTCTTTCTTAAAATAATAACATCCACTCTCCTGGGAAGATGTTTCACTCAGTTCTGGAGTGTGGTTGTGGAGGTTTGTGCTCATTCAATCACAACGGTGTTAGTAAAACCAGGTATTGATTTAGGGTGTTCAATAGGGTAGGATAGTACAGAGACACACATTTTTTTTTTTTTAGATAATCACACATATGTTATATATGTTAAAAGTGATCAGTCCTAAATTATTATAATAATAATAAACAAAATACTGCTACTTTATGGGTACTTCCCATTAAATCCTACTTCCATGTACTTTCTCTTGTCTCTTTATTTATCTTATCTTTTCTTTTGTTACACATTTCCTGTTTTCTCTGCTCTTTCCCTGCACAGTCCATTTACTTCACCATCTATGCTTAACCAGCACTAATGTTTACTCTTTCTAGTGCATAACGATTACCATGGTCACAAACGCTTTACTTCTTTTTCAATTTCATTATTCGCACTCTCAGATATGGGCGACCTCCACCCAATCACCCATTTTCTTCCATCTTTTTCATTCAGGCTTGCCCAGAGCAATTCATCCATGAAGAGGAAATATTTCTGTTGCATAAAACCCCCACCAGTTCCACCAGCATCAGCACTCCAAACCAATTTGACGCACATACACCTACACATCTTATTTCAAATACTTGAAGAAGAGAAGACGAATGCAGGTTGAAGTGGGTATATTGCACAATGGCAAAATGTGTGGAAAAATTCACACACACACACACACACACACACACACACACAGACACACACACACACACACACACACACACACACACACACACACACACACACACACACACACACACAAAGCAAGCCAAACATCAGGAAAGGAAAAGAAAACCAGGTCAAGTAAATAAACGATTGTAAATCTACATTACACAATATACACAGCTGATACAATCGCCACCGACTGTGTGCTTTCATTGACAGCCAAGGTGCTGAACACAGCATGATGTTGGTTTGGTCTGGGTTATTGTGCGCAACTCTGTGTGACCACAGTCCTTTTTTGTTAGAGTTCAAAATCCTGAAAGGCTTCGTGCCAGTGTGTGTTAGAACCAAAAAAAAAATATTACTATACAAAGCGAATAAAATGCTGAATTAATCTGGACCACACACATGCGAAAACACGTGGGTTCATTCTGAACAAAGATTTTTTATTTTGCACATTGTTGGTGCTACTGTTCAGCATATTTCATGTACATGGATTATATATAAATACAGCTCTGTCTGATTGTGGCAGCTAAGAAGTTTGACAAGAAGTAAATAAAGCCCTAGAATTCAGCATTGATCATTCAATCTTTTTGCTTCTCCACATGTATAACTACTATAACTTTCTTTGCGTGTGTCTGTGTGTGTTTGTGTTTGTGTGTGTGTGTGTGTGTGTGTGTGTGTGTGTGTGTGTGTGTGTGTGTGTGTGTGTGTGTGTGTTCCTTATATTTCTATATGTTTTCCAGAATGGTACTAAAACTCTATATTGATTTAGTGGGTGCACACACACACACACACACACACACACACACACACACACACACTTACATTGTCATTGTAAGTGCTCTGAGGTTTGTGGTTTGCTTGAGATTTATGTCGGCCTGACTTGGCAGCATAGTTTAACCACATAGTTAAACAAACTTTGGGCTCCCTTTTTGGTGTGTGAAAGGGAGCGCGCACATGCACACTCAAACATGCGTGTGTGTGCGCGTGCACACACACACACACACACACACACACACACACACACACACACACACACATCGTCTTCATGCTGATGAAACTGAGAGGAAGAGCAAAAAGTCTTTATTCATGATATTTAAAGATGCACTATATGTATGTGTGTGTGTGTGTGTGTGTGTGTGTGTGTGTGTGTGTGTGTGTGTGTGTGTGTGTGTGTGTGTGTGTGTGTGTTAGCACACATAGCTGGGATTATGCTATGGCTGACTGGCAGATAATAAGCAGGTTAACAACAGGTTAATTAGGAGGGCTGTCTGAGTGCCTCCAGTGTTTTAGGTGCACCCGGGGTTAAAGCACAGGAAATGGCAGACTGATAGGAGCACTGATGCTATCATGGCATCATACAGCGGCTAGTGGGCCATTCAGGGAATTGAGTACACCTGTAATGACAGCACAGTGCATTCCACAGACAACAGGTCTCCTACCCCCTTTCTCTCTCTCTCTCTCTCTCTCTCTCTCTCTCTCTCTCTCTCTCTTTAAAACACACACTCACATGCACACACACTTTATGAGCATCCTTACAATGTGTAAATTAATAAAATTATATGTATAAAATATATTTCAAATTAAATATATAACCATTGATTCTTGTATTTATATGTCATTTTTAAAGTTATCTTTTGTCTAGTTTGTATTCCCAAATTTACTTCTCCAGCTCATGGAAATTAATAACAAGTTAGAGCCAGCAAAGCCTTCTCTGCTGGCCTAAACACTATCAGAAGCACTGACCTACATTTACAATATAAATTCTAATATTTGTTCTATGAAATTGTATTAATTTCCGCTCCGCTCCAGGGTTTCAACGTGCGCGCCGCTCATGCTGCTAGGCTTCAGAGTTCCGCCGAGGGTGCCGCTCAGCTCCAGTGTTCCGCCAAGGGTGCCGCTCAGCTTCAGAGTTCTGCTGAGGGTGCCGCTCAGCTTCAGAGTTCTGCTGAGGGTGCCGCTCAGCTTCAGAGTTCCGCCGAGGGTGCCGCTCAGCTTCCAATGGTGACGTCCCGCCTCCAAGCCTCTCTGACGGCGACGTCTCGCCTCCAAGCCTCTCCGAGGGTGAAGACGTAGACTAAGACCTCTCTAAATGATGTCACACCCTCGAGTCCCTATCCAGGCAATGTCTCTCCTCGAGGTCCCTCAGAGGACGACAAAGCACTCCTGAGTTCCTCTGAGGGCGTTGTTATGGCTCAAAGCCCCGCCGACGGTGTCACTGTGTTCCTGAATCCGGCTGTGGGTGCTGTCATACCCCAGGACATTGCTCCAGACCTGTACTCCACAGAGGGCGTCGCTCAGCTCCCAATCCCCGCCAAGGGAGTCATTTTGCTCTAAACTCCCGCAAAAGGCGTGACTCCACCAACAGCCTCCGGTCTTCGCCAAGGGTGTCGTTCCGTTCTGGACCTCCGTGGTGGATGTCACTCCACTCCAAGCCTCCGCAGGGGATGCCACTCTGCCTTGGATCCTTCACGGCATTCCCTGGGTTCTTAGCGGTGCGTTCCAAGCCTCCTCCTTCGACCCTGGACGGTTGGCGAGGCCTTCCTCGGAGTGCCCTGGCCCGCCTACTGTAGGTGGTTTTGGGGCATCGGGTGCCGCCCCTGGAGGTGGGGTAATGTCAGGAATCCACCTGCCACGCCCCCCTCGGCAGCTGTCACGCTGCCTCGCTCTGTCGCTCCCGGCATTAACAGTGTCTCTCAAATCCCCTATATAAGCGTCCGTTCACATCTCACTAGTGTCGGAGCTACTTTATGGCAACGGACACTGACCTAGTCACAGACTGCCAGCTCGTATACTTTCGTATCCTCTCAATGAACAGAGCTACTTTCGCTTCCGAATCAGGGTCCGTATTCTGACAGGTGAGTAGGTTGTATTTTATTAAATTTTTTTATGTTTTTGTCATTGTTATTAGACAAATATTGATTCTGAACTGCTCCAGATGATGTACACATGACACAGTTGCGTTTGTAGCGTAGACGTTTGCCGCTTGCTTTAGTAAAATGCAATATTGTGAAAATGTGTGAAATACCTCTCTCTTCGACGGAAGGTCGGGGGTTCAAGCCCCGGTATTGCCAAGCTGCCACTCTTGGGCCCTTGAGCAAGGCCCTTAACCCTCTGTGTGCTCCAGGGGCGCCGTACTATGGCCGACCCTGCGCTCTGACCCCAGCTTCCAAGCAAGCTGGGATATGCGAAGAACAACATTTCACTGTGCTGTAATGTATATGTGACAAATAAAGGCTATTCTATTCTGGCTATTCCATTATTATTAATTCCATGTGTTGTTATATTGCGTTTTTGTATAGTATTAATAGTTTCTATAATTGCAACGTGATAGTGGTGGTATTAAAAGGTGGATTAAGTCACGTAAATCCCCACTGAAGGCCCAGGTACCAAATGCACGGCCTGCCACTGACAAAAAGATATTATTGAAACAAATGCCCTATAATATAGCATTTGAAGTTTGCTCAGAGGCATCTTGGAAACTCTGCAAAGGTGGAAAAGATTTGGTCTGGTCTAAACCTGGGCACAAAGCACGGTATTTGGCAGTAACCCAACTCAAGACACCTTGACAACCCTATTTCAACAGTAAAACACGGTGGTGGTAACCTCATGTTAGGGGCCCAATCATTTCATGCTGTATTGAGGTAAATGCATTGCAAGTACATTAGAAAACCTGTTTCAGGCCAATTACAACAGTACAAAGACACTAAAGGGAAATCCACAGCTACACTTGAAAGGTTCAAAACTAAATCTAATCTCAAGATATTGACCAAGTAAAAGCCCATCCCTGAATCTGACAGAGAATCTGTGGCAAGCCTTAAATCTCCACCCAAACTTGCAGAACTCGAGCAATTTGCCAAGAAAAATGGCAGCACTTATCGGGATCCAGATGTGCAAAGCTGAAGAAGACATTTCTTAGAGGATTTGCCGATGTAATTGCAGGCGTACTGACCCTGTGGATGAATACTTATGCCAGGTATTTTGCATCAAATTCATACTTTTAAAACAATTAAAATAAACAGTATTGGACAAATGAACAGATGATGTAACTACTTAAGTGTAATGTAGTGATTAAAGACACATTGAAAAAAACTAAAACTTCAGCTTTTGGGCTTTTATTTCTATTTTAGAGATGATTGGAACAGAACAGTGAGTGCATCAGTATTTCTGTGTGCAACAGTGCCAATGTTAATTTAGTTATTCAAATATATTCTGAGAGACAAAATTGACTGGTTGCCTAACTAAACCAATCTGGGTACTTTCTGCAGTGAGAGCACATTTCAACAAAATTTTGAAAAGTTTGGCTCGAACATTAAATATTTTATTCAGGTTAAGCAAAATATTGTTTGTGATAGCACTCATATCATGATTGAAGCTGGTGTTTCCTTTTTTTTTTGGTGATGGAATCTGCTTCTGGCAACCCCAGACTACCAATAATTTGTACCTCCAAATTTGTTTGGTTATAAGCTGCTGTTCCACTTTCTATAAATATAAACACTTCTACAGTCTGGGAATGTACACAACTCTGTCTTCCCTCATATACACACATCAATCAAAACACAGATGGTAAACACCTGTGACCTTGAGCATCTCCTCACATTCCTTCTTTTTCAAAATTAATAACACTTCCGTCATGCATCGATCACTTCTTTTGCCACGTGACATCAAGCAGAGATCACCTGATTGATGACCTTTCAGACTGACTCTTTAGCCCCCCTCAATGACCCCAGTGCCCCAATCAGAGGAAAGCACTGAACAGAGTCCTGATCCAAACTTCGTATCTTTTCATTCCTGTAGGTTCACTTACATGAGTGTCCTATCAATGATACATTGAACTGGGTTGTAGTGGCCCCTGCTGCCTGAACTTTATTGCAAATTATTGTCCAAACTATGGCCTAAGACACACTTGGCACTAAACAGTAAAAGGCTTTTAAAGGAGTCTCTGCATGTAAAGCTATCTGATATGACTGTAGTATTGAATTTGCCATTGCATTTCACAACACAAACAAAAAAGACATAAAAAAGAAATCCGATCATGATTTTACTAAATAACATCTTGATCCTTTGCCACTGTCACATACAAACTGTACAAGTCCTTTTCATCATTAACAACACACAAACATACAGAAAAGTATATGAGGCCAGAAGGCACATCCCTTAAGGGACAGTTTTTAGCTTAACCCAAGATTCTAAGTAGGGCCAGATGTTTGTAGTTAGTGTGCACATCTGGGTGATATAGAAAGCACCAAATAATTTTTTTTTGTGCATATTGCCTTTGTAATAATAAACTAAATTTGAAATAGTAAATGTGCATTATGGCAAGCTGAATGTATTTTATGGCTCAAATAGGAGAAGATTCAGGTCAATGAAAACGACAGAAGTTTTTCAAAGGTTAGGATAATTTCACAAAAACATAAAGAAAACACTGTACAATGCGTTTTCCCTTTTGAAAGTAATTTTTATATTTTTATTTATGATTATTTTATATATATATATATATATATATATATATATATATATATATATATATATATATATATATATATATATATATATATATATATATATATATATATATTTGTATTTGCATTTAGATGTAATATGGCAATTAAATGCATTAAATGGGTTTAGTTTTTACAGATATTCTTGTATGCATTTTCAGCAACAGAAATATAGATTTTTCTAAAAAGGAAACAAATGACTTGTTCGTTTTAAGAGACCCGTCTTATGTTTTCTTGTATATTTCATATTGCTTTTCAATAAAGAAAAAAGTACTTCTCAACCAATTACTCGATGAATCGATAGAATAATCAATAGAATTAGAAATAGAATTGGATCATTCATTAATATTTATGTTATTATTGTAATGTATATCATGTAAAAATAAAAATAATAATATTGATAATAACTTAATAATAATAATAATAATTATTAATATTACTATTATTATTATTATTATTATTATTATTATTAATATTATAATGATTGTGATGGCACATTAAAAGTCACCTCAGAAATGTACAAACAAAACATTATTATAAATACAATCTAAGTGATTCTTATATACTGTACAAATATAGTATCTCATTGTAATTATGCAACTATATTTGCGTGATTTAAATACTACACATAAAATACCACAAATAAAGCAAAAGTAGGGCAAGTGATAAATATTTTTTTAAATGATTGATAGATGGAGTCCGACAAACTTTAAATGGAAATATGTTCCAGATGTTTTTTCACACTTGAATATGAAGCAGTTCTGCAACAATATCATTAAAAAGAGTTTCTGTCCAAACACTGTTATAAATGCTCAAATAAAACAACATACTGTAATTATATGATTCCTTTAGTGTCTGAGTAAACTAGTCCACCAAAAACATGTGCCCAAGAAACCTCAGCTGCCCCTGACCCCCTCATACACCCCCTCACAAACCACCCATGCATTTACAAACTCCCCAAAGCCCAAATGTAGTTACACAGACCTCCACGAAGGAAGCCCAATGTCCCCAACCAACACCACAACACACATGTGACAGAGCAAGACCAGAGAGAGGGCAAAAAAAGAGTGCCTTATGAAGGGTAGGAAGCAGGGTGCAAGGGATGAAGTGGTGATAGAGAGAGAGTACAAAAGTGGTGAGTGAGGGTTTGACAGAGAGGGAGAAAAAAGAAACATATATGGAATGATGAATGACAGATCTATTAAGTAATACAAAGAACTGCTCTTTTTATCATAGTTCTTATTCTCTGTTAAGTTTTTTAATAATCTCTCCTTCTTTTATCCATCTTACTTCCCCTTCTTACTCATTTTTATAATTTAAATAATCATCACACTTATTCCACTAGCATCTTCCAAAGGTAAAATTTGGCATCAAGTTCAAAGCCCACAGGAACGAGGGTTGCCGCAGAGTGTTGCATGGCCCTAAGGGTCGTTGCCAACCCCTGTGATGTGGTCAGAGGCGCCAGGGGTTGAGCACCACTGAGCCATGGATCATCACGCAATCCAGCACTTTCTGCACAGTTAAATAAGTAAGGGCTGTAGAAACCAGTAAAACCTCACAGTGACTCATAGTGATTTTCAAAAAAATTATTTAGAAGTAAATGAGAGGGGAAAAACAAGTAAGAAATGATAAAACAGGCACTAACGTCATGCATTAACATATTTTTAATGCTGAAGTTAAAGTTAGAAGCGTTTAAATACGATTGTTGCTTGTAATTCAGAGTTCTATTTTCAAGTTTTAAGTTTGCCTGCCAAAGACATGAAAATTAAAACAAAATTTTTTTTGTCCCAAAACAACAATGTTTAAACGAAGTGAAAAGATTCCTAAGAACAACTAAAAAAATTTACTAAACTAATGTTTGCTTAGTTAATGCCAAATCCATAATCACTGACTGCCAGTAATGAATTTTAGAGGTATACCAGATCACTGATTTGGAGATTGGTTTAATTTAGTATTGCTGGATTCGTTGTCATTTAGTTCTGTTTCCCATTCCCAGTCCTAGAATACATCTGTGCTGAAATAATTTAAGCTGTAATTCATTTAAAAGTGATCATGACTCCAAAGGCTATGTGTCAACATTACTTGTGAAGAATCCCTATACATAGAAAAAAATAAAGGCCATTTGGAACACATTTAATTATAATATACAGTTGAGCAAACAAGAACTTAATCACTTAATCCCTTCATGCCATTGCTAGGTTTCATTTAACAGTTTAAGATCCAGCATCAGGGTCCCCAGTTTGATCCTGTGATGGTTTCCTTTGTGAGTTTTTTTCCCAACCTCCCCAGAGCAGGCTACTTAATGAACCAGCTATGAGAAGGCCTTAGTTGTGAATAAATATGAGTCCTATGATGAAATGACATCCCAAACGGTATTCCCACTTTGTTCTGTGTTTTCCCACTGCAGACTGACTCTAGTTCCACCATGACATAGACCTTGATAAAATGGTTAACGTGGTTACTTAATCAATTAATCAATTAATCAATTATTTAGTCAATCAATTAATCAATCAGTCAATCAATTAACTATGTCCTTGAAGTGCCAAGAACAGTTTTGTACTCCAGTTTCAATCAGTTAACAGCAAATAGACTGAAAGCTGTCAGGATCATCAGAACCACCATCAGAATCACTAACTTAATTTTTTTTATATTGTTTTGCCAATGAATATGTATTAAAATGTTCCCAATAGTTTATTCCCCTTATTTGAGAAGAGAAATCGGTGCTTGCGATGCTTCAAGTGTAAGTTTACATTACTGTTTCTATCCAATCAGATTTTAGCCATCACACAATTTGTTGCCGGGTCAAAGAAAACTGCATCCAGGCCTGCAGAATAAGCACTGTGGGTGACTACAGCTTAAAGTACATGCGAATAAAGCTATTGCTTTAATCAATCCGATTGTGAGTTGATGGCACTGGGGCCGTCTAGCAGGCGCACAATAATGGCAGCTTTTTCACGTCCTTCGATTGGATAGTCAGAGAGAGCACTAGTCAGAGCTAGCAAACCACATCTGCAGCAAACTACAAAAGCTCACACATATTTGTGTGGATATAATAGCTGTTTTTCATTCTACAACTATTGACTGAGGAGAAGGAATTGATTTGGTTGCAGATATACACACAAGGACATTTTCAAGACTGGACATTTTGAGGAAAAGGCAGTCAAAACTGTTCAAAACAATTTCATGAATCATTTATACTTTTTGACTTGTAAAAACACACAATTTGCCTTAATATTGATGCTTCTGCTAGATCAAACATCACAGCTGTGGCTGCAGTAAAAGGAGACTTGTTGAATTGTGCTCATTGGGATACTTGTTAAATAATGGCATTCATTATCGCTGTATGTGATACCTGTCTGTGATGCAACACTGTTATTTGTTATACCGCATTTCTGTATAATATTGCTGGTTTCTATAGCCGTGGCATCATTATGCTGGTATTAAGAGGTGGACTGATTCAGGTACAACACCACTGAAGGCATGTGTCTTATTCCACCACTGAGAAAATAGACTTCGTTAAAATTATAATACATTTATAATAGCACTGTCACTTACATGAGAATGGATTCCCCTTTTAAAGGATCTTCTTCAAATCATCTCAGGGAGTTTTTTCTTGGATACAAATATAATATTTATAATATGGATAAAATTACAGTGATACATGTGTTCATTTAAAACATATATCCTGAATTGGTAAAGGTGCTATTCTAATAAAGTAAATTTGAATTAAAAAGTGCTTTTGCATCCTGTACCATTGTGGCTGATTTGTTCTTATAGTTACAATTTGCTTAAACAGAATTGATTTTAATGAGAGTGCAAAAGAATCTCTGACCTATTGGCCCCTTAAAAAAAGCCCCTAAAGGGTGAACACTGAAGAATCCTACTTCAGAATAGATTAGACCATTTTTGTTTCCACTAGTCTAACACATCTGCTTCCACTTTTGACTAATTATCCAATTTTTACCAGTGGTTTTCAACAGGAAAAAAGCAGGACTGGATTAGGGTAATTACTTTTACTCTCTTAAACTGTATATTACATGACTTTAGAGTCTGCTGATTTGTCCTCAGCCTGCAGAGTTTGCAGTCAATCAGAGTCAAGCTGGTCAGAGCTAACCATTTAATTTTTTTAATCTGACTCCAGATGTAGTCTGAAAGTTCATGCTGGTCAATGACTGCAATTTAAATGGGTCCCATCAACAACCAACATTGTGCACAATAAAAAAAAAGTTATTAAAAGACATTCACATCTACAGTGGAGCTCACAATAAAAGCAAACTGACTGTGTTGTTGCAGGAATGCATTGCGTATACATTTAAAACAACTGCCACAAACCTTAAGCAACATGAAAAAACTCTGCTCTGTACTCTGCTATTTCAATATATTTCACTGTTTCCTTTTTCTCTGTGCTCCACTGCTAACTTGGTCCACGGACAAGGCTAGTTAGCGTTCCACTTCTGTTTGTATAAGGAGGAGACGACAAGTGTGATAGCCTCTAGGTCACAGTTCACAACCTTTTCAATAGTCAGTCCATAAACCATACAAAAAACGCTCTGTTTCTCTGTGTTCAACTTGAAATAAGTCCCTATTTCTCACGCACTTACATTATTCACCAAAACTTCCTTAGACGTTTAAACTGATTTAAGTTTAGGAAAGATAACTCTTTGACTTACACACACATACACAACTATACAAATGCTCTCTTACACACACTTTTGGAAACACGCTGAACATGCTGACAGGAAGATAAATGAGAGATGCACTAAATAAGCCACATAGCAAGGCTAATGGTGCATGGTTACGTGTGGCTGGAGTGCGTTTAATGTGGCTTTTAATGTGTCAGGAGAGACTGAGCATACCAGGAAACATGACACTTTAATTTAAACAAGAGAAGCGGCTGTGTAAGTTTTCCTACACCGAGCAAGTAAAGTGTAGAGACTGAACTTAATTCACAGATTTTATTTTATTTTATTTTAATTTGAAACTCAGACTCAATATTTTTATGAAGAAACGGTTTCACGATATATGAGCTAGGTTTGTATTTTACTGTTGAATCTAGCATGACCAAAACACAAGTTATAACAGGATGACATAGTGTAAAGGGAAATTTCCCCACAGAACCTGTGTGCTAACTGACCTAGCTAAATTAACAAAATGTATGCTAAATAAATCATCATTTTAATAGATCATTAAATCCTAGTGTGTCCTAGCAAGTTAATTATTAATTATTAGTAAACTGACCAGATAGAAATCCTATCTCTTATTACTGAGAGACTAAATATATATTTATAGTTATATTGATACATTACAAAACTTTGACTCCTGTTACATACATTTTGAGGAATATGAACACTTAAATTAACATTCATACAGAAGTTACACTCTGGTGTTTGAGCTAGTTTTCACACTCAGTTAGCAAAAGGTCATGTTTTAACTTTTTTTGAATATTTAAACTATCCAATATTTACCTACGCATCATAACTTTTCACTGCTGATAGTTTATGTTACATATCAATGTAAATACTGACTAGATTTGTTCAAAACCTCCAACCAAATGTATACCTTTCATTCCTCCATTAGGAGAAAGTTTTCTTTTAAACAGCAGAAAGGAAGTTGTCTTTGTCCTGTGCTTTTGTTTTAGATGAATAATGCAGTTCACACAGACAGGAAGTGGTCAAATGGTGAGTCTGTCACTAAAAAAGCTGAATGGTGATGTGATCCATGAAGCTTGTCTTTGACAATCAACCCTCTGTGGCCGTATGCAGTGTGTCGAAATGTGTTTGTGTGCTGGTGTGTGTGTGCATGCATGTGTGTGTCTGTGCATGCCATGGGGTCTACAATGCTCTTTGTGTGGGTGTGTGATGCTGAACCAATGGAACATGTGAGCAGGTTTCAATAAAAGAGCACATGATGGATGAAATGGAATAAAAAGGTTAATGAGAATGAGTAAAAAAAAAAGAAAGAAACAGCAGGTGAGAAGAAAGGAATAGAATAAATACAACCCTCCATATCTTAACAACCACAAAAGTATGTGTGAGAATGTGAATGAGTTACAGAAAGGGGGAAAGAGGAACGATGTACTTTTCTTGTGTCAATGCCCAACAGTAGTTACTTAAACTTTAGTCACTGTAATAATCCAGCAAATTGCCACTTTTATAATCTTGCATTTTTACCAGTGACCGGTTTTCCATTTTCAGATGAAAGAACATCTAAAGGCAGTTTTTATAATAGTTGCTGAAAGGAGACAGACCTGAGAGAAGGCTTTACCATTGTTTGTAGGTTTTATGTTTTATTGTATTAAACATTATTAAACAACCCTAAAAGGAAAAAAAAAAACACAGGTTTATTGATACATATTTATAATATATAAATATACTTTTGCTACCCTCTTCCATTCATTAAATATGGTAACCAACAATTTATAAAAAAAAAAAAACCTTTGCAGAATACAAACATTAAGACAGACCATATAAATCAATGGGTAAATACATAAAATATTTATATCAAGCTTTAATTGGTCTAAATGTCCAGAACACATTTCACCCTACAGCACCACAGCTGTGTCAACTCAGCTTGTGTCTCAGGACTCAATTTATCAGCTCACATAAATAAATAAAAAATCATGAATATGTGGCATATTTGGTTTCAGAGTTGTTAGTGTGATTTTTGTATCACACTAGTGATACAATTTAATTGCACCAGTGCTAGATTCAAACCAAATAATGCTGCATATATGAAAGCACCCTGAGAAACATCTGGATTTAACTATGATAACTATGTTGAGATTTCATAACCACCTTTTTACCCTTAAAAAAATAACCATACAGAGTATAGGTTCATTAATGTAACTTTATTAATCACACAAAAGCTACAAATGGAGTGCTTAGGCTTGGACCAAAAGCAGTGGCCATATACTGTACCATCATACTTTTTCTATTAAACTCTTCCCCACCTTCATCTGAATCCTCTCTCACTTGCACACTTCAAGCTAAATGAAAACACACAGGCTCCTATTGCATTTCCCAGACTGCTGTTCTTCCACCTGATTTGTTTTGATCACAAGCTCCATGTTTCGCATTTGCTGAGTATTATTTTCCCAATTTGTTTTTTATTACAAAGACAAAAATAACTAATCTCAGGAGAAGTAACAGAAGTGTTCATTATAGTGTGTGCATGTGTGTGTGTGTGTGTGTGTGTGTGTGTGTGTGTGTGTGTGTGTGTGTGTGTGTGTGTGTGTGTGTATGTGTGTGTGTGTGTGTGTGTCATGTCTTTACATGGCCCACATGTCTTATTTTATAATGTACCTAACCCACTAGCTGCCATTATTACCCTATAATATATATATATATATATATATATATATATATATATATATATATATATATATATATATATATATATATATATATATATATATATATATACAGTGAGAAAAATAAGTATTTGAACACCCTGCTATTTTGCAAGTTCTCCCACTTAGAAATCATGGAGGGGTCTGAAATTGTCATCGTAGGTGCATGTCCACTGTGAGAGACATAATCTAAAAAAAAAATCCAGAAATCACAATGTATGATTTTTTAACTATTTATTTGTATGATACAGCTGCAAATAAGTATTTGAACACCTGAGAAAGTCAATGTTAATATTTGGTACAGTAGCCTTTGTTTGCAATTACAGAGGTCAAACATTTCCTGTAGTTTTTCACCAGGTTTCTACACACTGCAGGAGGGATTTTGGCCCACTCCTCCACACAGATCTTCTCTAGATCAGTCAGGTTTCTGGCCTGTCGCTGAGAAACACGGAGTTTGAGCTCCCTCCAAAGATTCTCTATTGGGTTTAGGTCTGGAGACTGGCTAGGCCATGCCAGAACCTTGATATGCTTCTTACAGAGCCACTCCTTGGTTATCCTGGCTGTGTGCTTTGGGTCATTGTCATGTTGGAAGACCCAGCCTCGACCCATCTTCAATGTTCTAAATGAGGGAAGGAGGTTGCTCCCTAAAATCTTGCAATACATGGCCCCGGTCATCCTCTTCTTAATACAGTGCAGTCGCCCTGTCCCATGTGCAGAAAAACACCCCCAAAGCATGATGCTACCACCCCCATGCTTCACAGTAGGGATGGTGTTCTTGGGATGGTACTCATCATTCTTCTTCCTCCAAACACGTTTAGTGGAATTATGACCCAAAAGTTCTATTTTGGTCTCATCTGACCACATGACTTTCTCCCATGACTCCTCTGGATCATCCAAATGGTCATTGGCAAACTTATGACGTGCCTGGACATGTGCTGGTTTAAGCAGGGGAACCTTCCGTGCCATGCATGATTTCAAACCATGACGTCTTAGTGTATTACCAACAGTAACCTTGGAAACGGTGGTCCCAGCTCTTTTCAGGTCATTGACCAGCTCCTTCCATGTAGTTCTGGGCTAATTTATCACCTTTCTTAGGATCATTAATACCCCACGAGGTGAGATCTTGCATGGAGTCCCAGTCCGAGGGAGATTGACAGTCATGTTTAGCTTCTTCAATTTTCTAATGATTGCTCCAACAGTGGACCTTTTTTCACCAAGCTGCTTGGCAATTTCCCCGTAGCCCTTTCCAGCCTTGTGGAGGTGTACAATTTTGTCTCTAGTGTCTTTGGACAGCTCTTTGGTCTTGGCCATGTTAGTGGTTGGATTCTTACTGATTGTATGGGGTGGACAGGTGTCTTTATGCAGCTAACGACCTCAAACAGGTGCATCTAATTTAGGATAATAAATGTAGTGGAGGTGGACATTTTAAAGGCAGACTAACAGGTCTTTGAGGGTCAGAATTCTAGCTGATAGACAGGTGTTCAAATACTTATTTGCAGCTGTATCATACAAATAAATAGTTTAAAAATCATATATTGTGATTTTATGGATTTTTTTTTTTTAGATTATGTCTCTCACAGTGGAAATGCACCTACGATGACAATTTCAGACCCCTCCATGATTTCTAAGTGGGAGAACTTGCAAAATAGCAGGGTGTTCAAATACTTATTTTCCTCAGTGTATATATATATATATATATATATATATATATATATATATATATATATATATATATATATATATATATATATATATATATATATATAAAATACTTTTTTCTCATGAAAGTTCTCTTGCTCTCTCTGATTTGTGTAAATATTAAAAACAGCCACTGTATTTGAGAGCTTCGTAAATCTCTATGGAGATGAATGGAGAATACAATTGCCTTTGTCCCAACACTGACACTGTGTTCACTTACAAATCACCTACGAGTCTCAAGATATGTAACATTTTGTCAACACTAACATTACATTTAACCTGCCAAGTTTAAGATCACCCAAGTCACACATAATTGCAAATGATCCTAATGTAACAGCTAATCCGTGACTTGTTAAAAGCACACCGAGTCATTCACGAGTACTTCATGACTTCCTAGACATGTTTTCTTTTGTAGACCTTGTGACAACTCTAGGGACTATAGTAATAACTTTGTAAAAGAATTACAGAATTAGCAGAGACACCTCTGTGCCATATGACCAGAAGTGAATGAGTACAAATCCTCTGAATGGATATTACTCCAGTAAAAGTACTCCTTTTTCATTTTTACATTTCTACTACAGTATATGTAAATGTTAACAGCAGAGCTCAATGTGATAATGCAATAGCATAAAAGCTACTGAATTCCAAAGTGTATTGTTTTATCCTGAGTTTTAGTTTTGACTGCCTGATTCTGACTTGATTGATCTGCAGTTTACTGACATTCCATATCAACAACAGATACACTGCTCATGGAATATCTTGTGCACTTTTTGCAAAAGCGATATCATGGATATTAAAACATCTTTAAATAGGTTTCCCACATTTTTTGTACTTCTGTATGGTAAACTGAAAAAAAACCCTTCTCTTTGTGAAATTTCAACACCACTGTGTGAGGGCATTTCATGTGTGAGTAAATCAAGAAAGATTTTGGTCATCTTTGTGTGTGTGTGTGTGTGTGTGTGTGTGTGTGTGTGTGTGTGTGTGTGTGTGTGTGTGTGTGTGTGTGTGTGTGTGTGTGTGTTCTCAGAACAAGTGCTTTGTCATGTAATTTTTTGGTTGTTTCCCAGTAACACAAAATAGGTTTTCCCTACACACTACAAATCTGTTAGCAGTAAGTAAACATGGTTGGTCGTTTGCACTGTCAGTCAAATGGCCTCTTCTTTTTAAAGCCATGTTTAGTGTTGAAAAGTGGTGGAATCTCAAGAGAAAGTATTATATGAAGCAACAGTCCTTGCTGATTTGTTGCCTTGATCTTGGGCAATTTTGGAAAAAATGTTTCTAAATTTCATCACTCCCCAAATGGGAACTGGAAAATGTTTTATAATAATCACTACTGCAAGAAATGATTGAGAATTTGTGACTTTTTAAAGTTACTCATGGATGGTAAGGCATCATAAAAGTATTAAATATGAAAACACGATTAACAGGTAACCCACATAAACATGATGGAGTCTTCAGGACGGTCCTAAATGCTCACCTCATTACCATTTTGCACCATCGGTCAATTGTGGCCAAAGCCACAGTTTATTGTAGCAAAGGGATTTTGGTTGGCTGATATACAATCGTAAAAACGCTCAAGATGTTGAATATGTATTGAATAAACGGTTCGCCTGAGAGAAAAAAACTTGGAAATTGAGCAACTTTAGATGCTGCACCTGCACGCCATAGATATCAATTTTCCTTTCTCCCATAAAAATCTTATTTTGGAGAGTAAGAGAGGAACCTGGTGCTGTCATGCTGATTAGAGCAAAGCAGCTCACAGAAGAGAGTGAGAAAATGGGCCATAGGGTTAAAGGGGACAGAGAAAAGGATCCTCTTTAGTGAAAAGCACTTTTTAAAAGAGTGGGAGAAAGGGTTAAAGAAGAAGGAACAATAAGACTGAAAAAAACAGGAAAAAAAAAAGATGAAAGTGCTATATAGAAAACCTTTCAAATCAGAGGGGTTAAAGGAAATGTAATTGTTAAAGACAGAGAGAAAGGAGAAGAAGAAGAAAAAACTAAATTCTGAGCAGTACAGAAAAAGTGTAATCTCTCACTATTTCAGCTGTTTTGGCTATAAAAAGCATTGTGCTCATATTCATCATGTGTGTGTGTGTGTGTGTGTGTGTGTGTGTGTGTGTGTGTGTGTGTGTGTGTGTGTGTGTGTGTGTGTGTGTGTGTGTGTGTGTGTGTGTTGTGTGTGTCTATGTGCCACCTCTTGCCTTGTTTAAACAAGTTTAAACATTCCTGGACAACCATTCCCACTCCCCCTAAAATAATAATCATTTCAGCTACTGCTAAGTCATTTAAACATTCATTCACCAACCACTTGTCTTTCCTCTCCTTTTTATCAGTTCTCTGTCAGGATGCAAGATTGATGTAGACAGCACTGTGTGGTGATGAGAAGGGTCTGGATACTTTTAACAAAGTTTCAAAAATTGTGTTTGTGTTACTACTACCTACTCCCACATGCTTTAAACACTTAGTCTAATTTGGAACATTTTTTGCTAAGCACTTTTATATTTGCATATATTTTAGTCTCAAGTCACCACATAAAATAGCTACCAATATTGGGTTTCTAGATCAATGGAACACAATTTCTACATCATCTCTTTAATGCACTTATTCAATCAGCCAATCATGTAACAGCAGTACAAATGATTTAAATTCATGTACATACATGTGCATAGAGGTACAAAAGCATCAGTTAACGCCCATAACAAAGGGCAAAATGTGGCATGATATGATTTCTTTGGATGTCTAGTTTGATTTCAACACAGTGGGGATCTCAGTCCACTAATTAAATGATTGCTAAAGGAGGTTAACTTATTTTCATTACTTTTCTCCCTCTATCGGCCAATCTTGAATACGTATAGAAAAGGGATTTTATGTTTTTTTTGGGGAGGAAAACACAGTTGTGTGTTTCATAGATTTGTATATCATTCACTGTTTTTGGTGCAAAAGACAAGCCCTGTCCAATAATAGTGAATTATAAACACAGTGTACCTCTTTCAATTGAGTTTATGCTTTAAAGGTTGTAGGATTGCAGTGACCATATTTCTGAGCTGTATATGTCAGTGTCTGAATATAAATCTTACTATAGTCAAAGAGCTACTGTTGTAAATGGCCTTGAGCAAGACCATAACCCTAAACTGCTAAGATAAATACCGGGAATTGTATCCTCTTTCAATTGAGGGGCACAGTAAATAAAAAACACATGGAAAATGAATGCATTTCACCGTTCACATTCATCCATTTTATTAAAAAAAAATTTTTAACTATTTATCTTCACTTTGTCCTGGTCATAGCTGAAATGGACCCAAATTCTTCCTGGGAACATTGGATGGGACTCAGAAGCAGAATGTATACATTCAGTCACAGTGCACCTACAGGCATTATTTTGGGAGTTGTGAGGAAACCGGAGTACCCCAAAAATTCCACAAAAACAATCTACAGGGAGAACATGCGAAACTCCACACAGACAGTAATCCAATCTTAGGGTTCAACCCTGGATCCTGGAGCTGTGAGGCAAAAATACTACTAAACACTGTGAGGTTTGTAAAACAATAAAAACCTTCCTTTCACTAGTGACAATCTGCATTATAAATCTGTTTTCCTTATACCTTTAGATAAATCCAGAGTTAAGCCAAAACCCACACATCTAATATGATACTTAAAACATGTTTTTTTTTCTATGACATTTGTCTACTTTAATTTAAATCACATCTGGCAATTTCTCAATACTTAGCCCCCCCTCCAAATTATGATGGACAGGAGCACTGCAATCGACAAATTTAATGTAGCCTTTGCTATGGAATGTCTGTCACTAGGCTTAATCTCTGTCTGTAAAACTGTTTTAATGCTGTACAGACAGCAGGTGGTAAATATTACACACAAAAGAGCTGCACGTGTCTGAATGTGTTTATCTTATGCTTATTTTAACAGCTTAGGACTGTTTGGAAAAGAAAGCGCTCATGTGCTTAAGTGTACAGATTCTAAAAGATGACATAAATGTTTTTCCATGTGGGAGAATATAACTGGTGCATATTTATAAAGAGGTTTGGGGGGTGGGGTTAAACAAAAACACTGAACGATGTATTAATGTTGACAATAAAGAGCAGGCTCACCTTTCTGTATTATTCTTTAATATTTTTTTCTGAAAGCTGTAAGATCTTAGGGGAGAATAAAGCTTTCAGTTACTTGAGGGATAAAGGATGTTCAAATGTACTTTGTAGTAGACCTTGTATAATGGTTTATTCAAGGATAGGTCTGCAGAGTGTGAAGGTTGCAGAAGGCATTTAGCGTAATTTTTGTGTTTGCGCCATTCAAAAAGGTTTGTTTAACAGTGCATTCATGATAAAAGTAAAAAATTTTTTAGGTAATTCCTGGTGGAAATCTTTGTTATTAATTGTTTTTCAGTTATCTGACCATTTCTTGAGGCATCACGCTGTGATCATGTTGGTCCTTTGCAGAAACAACATATTTATGCATAAAGAAGAGTTTCTAGACACAATCAAGTCAGCTGATTTTGTATTGTTATTATTGGTACACACATTTGTTTTGGCTATACATTCACTAATTTGGCTTTTATTTTGCTTTAAAAATATACTCTTTAGACTATAACTAAGCAACATGGTATCCCACCAGGCTATGCTTCAGGCCCACTTGTTTTATTATAGATACAGTAAAACATTACAAATTTGGTGTCGTTCACACAAGACTAATGATATGTATACTCAATCTGGCCAGATTCAATGTCTCATAATAAAAGAGCATGAAAAAGCTTATATCACTTGTAATGGATTCCTGTAAACCTGCTTTGTTAGAAAGCGTATTGCTTAAGGCATGTAACAAGTAATCAGAATTAAAATAACTCTCTTAAATATATATTCTATTTGTTTTCAGAGCAGTTTATCACCATTTGAAACTTTATCATGATGTTTCACAGCCAGGATTATGAACAGGGAAGACACTTCCCACAAACCACTGCACCTCTACACACCATATCATGTGTTTGTTTACAAAACTAATTCACATTTACGGTAATAAGCAATGCAATATATACAGTATATACTCCAACTAACAGCACTTATTGTCTTTTGTGTGTTGTTGTCTCTTGTCTCATGCATATTGTTGGGTTCCTTGTTCCACATTTCTTTTTTGTTACTTTGTTTATTGTTTTATGTGTGGTTTCACTGTTGGTTTTGCATGTATTTTTTTTATCCACATTTGCATCCACCATGGGCTTTTAGAAGCTACAAGGAAGGGAAAGTTATTCGAGTGGCACAATGTCATGCAGCCACTCATAGCGTATTTTACATCTGACCTTATGTCAACCATCTCCCACCTTTCCTCTCCCGTAGAAGATGCCTCTTTGTCTTCCTGTCTTGATGAGGACTTCATTGTACCTCGATGCCCTGACAAGGATGTTGCTCTGCCTCTGTGTCTTATTAAGGGCATTACTGTGCCTATGTGCTCTGATAAGGATGTCACAAGTTCTCATTTGACTAATGTTATTGATTAATGTGATGAATCTGGTACATGGCTAAAGTATTTCCATTTTCCTAGTTGTTTCCAATATATTTTAACAAACTCTTTTATGTGATGCCACTTATAAACACAAACTGTTTATAAACAACTATTTATGTTGTCATTTATGTAACATTGTGTCATATTATTGTACAGTTTGCAAAAACAACACGTGAATAAGGGTTCAGAAATCAATGAAACTGATGGCCATCATTAAGGTTACCTCAAAGCCTCAGGGTCCCCATGTATAATCCTCAGATTGGATAATTGTCTGAATGGGATTTCTGAAAAAACATGGTAGCAGGTGGACTGGCGAGACGAAATCACACCCCAGGTCTGTGAGATGAGTGGGTAAATGTGTGTATATATGCTATGCTGCAATGAAATTTCCTATCCAGAGTGTATTCTGACTTGCGCATTGCTCACGAGATGAACTGAGGATCCAAAGCAACCCTTTCAAGATAAAAAAGGAATTTATTTCATTTATCTTCAGTAATTTAAGTTTTACTTTGCTTGTGAAAATATCTACTGTCATTTATGCAATAGAAAAACGTTTTGTAAGAATCTAAAATCCCTAGCACAGCTAACATAAGCTCTTAAAAAGTTAATAAGCTGTATATAGATTTTCTTAACTTCTTCCTTAGCTGAGCTGCTTTTTGTATGATGTTATACAAGTATACAGTATATACATTTAATCTATATATGGCAAATACCTTTTTTTTTCGTTTGTCTCTGCTTGTTTCTTTTGTTTTGCAGTATATATAAAACACAATAGGAAAAATTGAGGCCAATCCTGTTAACCTAGATCTATCTGAAATACATCAGTCTCTATTTAGCATGCATTGTGCTTGAAACTGCCGAAAGAGTGTATCCACACAAATCGCTTTCCTTCATCGACTCACTAGGTTCTGTTGATGGTTCTGGCTATAAACCAGTAGACGATAACATTACATGGTTTGTTATTCCTTATCCAACACACCCACACAACCACACAAACACACACCCACGCTCACACAGCATTTCAGCACCCAGTTTCACCCTAGAAGTATTCAACACACAAATGCTGAAACAAGATCTCTTTCTTTCTATAAAAGTGACTACATTTCTGTAGTTTTATGATTCCCATAAATGAATTACACCAAATAATTTAAAAGGAAACACAGAGAGTTACCAGGAGAAGTGGTGAAGCGAGGGAATTGAGTTAAAGCTGTGAAATAATAAATTAACACTTGTTTCACAGGTCAGACACTGAGCAACGACCTTACCCTCTGAGGGCATCAGATTGACTCATCCATTACGGTTCCTCTTGGGTTGAGGGTTGCAGATCGACCAACATGTGACAGGAAAGGGGATACAGAGGTGAGATTACCGAGCAGTTTTCATCAGCTGCTTCCTTTACTAATTACCCAAAACACGTCTTTAACACTTACTGCCCTCTGAAAAGTCACACATTCATTATATGTGCTTTACACGTTTACTCCTTTAATTAATATTATATATATATATATATATATATATATATATATATATATATATATATATATATATATATATATATATATATATATATATATATATAATTTTTTTTTTTTTTTTTTAGGTTAAATCGATATTTAAATTTGATTATTTGGGATTTTTTTTCCACTTCTAGTTTCACATTACATCAAAAATGTAAAAATTTAATTTTAGGGGTGACACAAAAAAATCTAATTAAAGTGCATAAGTTAGCACACCAATACGATCACTTTTGGTTTCAATTGCAGTTTCTGTCTTTGGTGATATGTCTCTATCATGCACATATTTTTGCCCATTCTTCTTGGTAAAACTGCTCACATTCAATCAGACTGGATAGATATGGTTGGTCAATATCAAATCTAAATGGAGATTCACATATGAATCAAGGTCAGGGTTTTGACTGGGCCATATTCTCGCACCACTACAGTGTAACTTTGGTGGTGTGTATAGGATTCTGCATGACTCCTTGCAGGATTTATTACTTCTAGGATTGCAATACATATGGCACCATCAATCTTATCCTAAACCCTGATCAGCTTCCCAATGCCTGCTGATGAAAACCACATTTATACAAACTCTGGAGTCTTTCAGGAACAGGTGTATTTATACTGAGACTCTTATAAATGTGACACTTTTATGGCAAACTTGTGAATTCAATTGAACTAATGAAGTGATTTCTGACTGCAACTGTTTGCACCAGGACTAATTTAGGGATTTCCCAGCTGTAGGGGTGTATATACAGCTTTAATATTAACTGGTCCATGTCAACTAAAGGTTGTAAAAAAAAAAATTAAGTTGCATGAATATGTATGCAAGTATGTCTTCACTTCTTGCTTTCTCAGCTCATCGTTCCTCAAACTCTCATTACCCATGTTCATAAGTTCTTACATAATTTCTCTCTCAGCACCTCTTTTGCTCCATCTCCTACCTCTCTCTATTCCTTCAACATCTTTCTCATTTCTCAACATTAGCTGCCATTACTCTTTCCGCATACTTAGTGGAATTTTAGGAGGAAGAAAGTGAGAATGTGTTGGTGCTTAGAAGGTGATGACTCAGGGGACGTGTTATGGTCCGCTCTGAGGTTCTCCTGCAGGTGAGGCAGATTTATGGGTTCCTGTGTACGACGCCTGAGAAAAATTTGCAATCAGACACTTGTGTGTGTGTTGGGCGGGGGACATCTAAAGAATTTTTCAGGTGTGAACTTTGGATGCATTTCCACTAGAGGAAGCAGTGCTGCGAAAGATTCTGTGCCATGAATTTAGAAACCGTTTTGGTTTCTGCTTTTGAAAAGTAACAACAGTGTAAATCCAGGAAAGCTTAAGGGTAGGGAGGACTTGTTGTAATGATCAGCTCTGCCAAACGTGCAAATGGTCTATTTGTACAAATAAATATATGAATATTGTACATATCAATATCAATATAATGAATATAATATTTATATCTATATATCTATCTCTTTCTCTCTCTCTTTCTCTAAAGTTTGTGTGGAAAGACAGACAAGAACATGTTGAACATTTGTGCTATCATATTTTGTTCAAGAAGTATGTACTATGTCATTCTCAGGAATGGGTTCAAAGCATGATAGCTTTATACATGAGCAGGCAACCTAAAAAGTAATGGTCACACTCCCAATAGTATAGAGGAAACACAAACCAAGAATTTTTCCTTAACTTCCTAATTTGGAAAGTTTTAAAGTTCTTTTAGTTTGTGGTGAAAATACTTTGTGTCCTGGTGGGCAATATAGTCATCTGACAAAACAAATAAACCTAAATAATACATACACATCAAATGTTTGGTTCTTGAAGGATCAAATTTTCATTTCTTTTTTACAGACATTCTGTTACATCCACCAAATCCAACCATGCCCTTTCTCAATGGTGGTTTTGGCAAACATCAAGCATACACAAATCCAGATATCAGACTAGAATGAATAAACATAATGATAAACATACAAAGACACCAAGATGTAAAGAGGTAAAATATGCAGTATGCTGTAGAAATATCATATAATATATTTAGGCCACAAATCATTCGATACCACAAAGGTGGAGGCTCTGGCAGAAGCAAAACCCACCATCATTCATTTTGTGCTCTCTAAATCTGCTACACTTCTGTCCCTTGACAGTCTATGACATTATCAACATCTGTCATCTGACTCTGAAAGTAAACAATATACTGGCAACTACTAAGGCTAGTGCAGCAGCCAACGTGGTCATTCTTATTATAAATAGTTTCTAGTGTACTGACACCATGCAGCAATTCATCCCTAATGTTGTGTTGAATTACCAGCAGTGATGTGTTCACGCCAAATAGCATCATCGTCCACTGACCGGAAAAATCAGCACCATGCTCTGTACTGAAACAGAGCTACGAAGCCCAAAGCATGACACTAACCAAAACCACATGCTCAAGCGAACATTTTAACCATAGCATTACAGACAAAATTCATGCTCTAATAAATGTGTCGGAAACAATTTGAGCTAGGTATGATCATGTCACTTCAAAAACAACTTCTTACATAAATAAATGACTAGTGATACTGTGGTTGTTAATAGGTTTTGTGCCTTGTGTACCTAAGCCTAAGGGTAAAGATGAGCTAATATCCTAATTTAAATAACCATTCATCCATTCAAAAAACACTATCTAAAGCCTATCCAGGGAGCACTGGATAAGAGAATGGAACACACGGTGGATGAGAAGACAGTTCATCACATTTACAATCTCCCTTCCAAAAAGAGGGAGGAAACCAAATAACCACAAAAAAGGAGGTCAATGCTTTCACAAGACAAAATATATGATATGGACAAAAGTAATAGGACACCTGACATTTCCAACCATGTGGTTCTTTCCCAAACTGTTACCAGAAAGATGGAGGCACATATATAGGATTGTATAGTATGTCTATAGAAGTAGTAGTATTACATTTTCCCATCACTTGAACTAGAAGACCCAAACGTGTTCCAGCATTACAATGCCCATGCACACAAAGTGGAAGTTCTTGGTCATGAGTGGCCTGCTATAGAGCTCTGACCTCAAGCTATAAAACACCTTTGGGATGAATTGGAATGCTGAATGAATCCAGGCCTCCACACCCTACATCGGTACCTGACTTTACTAACACCCTTGTGGCTGAATAAACACAAATCTCCACAAGCACACTCCAAAATCGTGTGAAACATCTTCCCAGAAAAGTGGAGGTTACTATAACAGCAAATAGGGACTAAATATGGAATGGGACATATTAAAAAATATATATTATGTGCAAACATGAGTTAACTTGTAAATAATCACAACTTAATTGCATATATTTATATATTCTAAATGTACCTTAAATAATTACTTTTCAAGTTTTTAATACTCTAATCAACATGGACATGGACAAATATAGATGCTTTGGGCAAACTGCAAATGCATGTTTGTTATTAGTGAAACCAGACTCAACATACAGTGGTGTGAAAAAGTGTTTCCTGATTTGAATGTTTCAGAACATCAACCTAATTTCAATATTAGTAAAAGATAACACAATTAAACACAACATGCAGTTTTTAAATGAAGGTTTTTATTATTGAGGGAAAACAACATCCAAAACTACATGGCTCTGTGTGAAAAAGTGATTGCCCCCTGTTAAAACTGTGGTTTATCACACCTGAGTTCAATTTCTCTAGCCACACCCAGGCCTGACTACTGCCACACCTGTTCACAATCAAGAAATCTCCTAAATAGGACCTGCCTGACAACGTGAAGTAAACCAAAAGATCTAGATATCATGCTGAGATCCAAAGAAAATCAGAAACAAAGTAGAAAGAAAGTAATTGAGATCTATCAGTCTGGAAAAGGTTATAAAGCCATTTCTAAAGCTTTGGAACTCCAGCAAACCACAGTGAGAGCCATTATTCACAAATGGCAAAACATGGAACAGTGGAGAACCTTCCCAGGAAATTACCCCAAGAGCACAGCGATGACTCATCCAAGAAGGTCACAAAAGACCCCACAACAACATCCAAAGAACTGCAGGCCTTACTTGCCTCAGTTAAGGTCAGTGTTCATGACTCCATCATAAAAAAGAGACTGGGCAAAATTGGTCTGCATGGCAGAGTTTCAAGATGAAAACCACTGCTGAGCAAAAAAGAACATAAAGGCTTATCTCAGTTTTGCCAGAAAACATCTTAATGATCCCAAAGACTTTTGGGAAAATACTCTGTGGACTGACGAGACAAAAGTTGAACTTTTTGGAAGGTATGGGTCCAATTACGTCTGGCATAAAAGTAATGCCACATTTCACAAAAAGAACATCATACCAACAGTAAAATATTGTGGTGGTAGTGTAATGTTGTGGGCTGTTTTGCTGCTTCAGGACCTGGAAGACTTGTTGTGATAGATGGAATCATTAATTCTGCTGTTAAACAGAAGATCCTGAAGGAGAATGTCTTGCCATCTGTTCGTGACCTCAAGCTGAAGCGAACTTGGGTTCTGCAGCAGGACAATGATCCAAAACACACCAGCAAGTCCACCTCTGAATGGCTGAAGAAAAACAAAATTGAAGACTTTGGAGTGGCCTAGTCGAGGTCCTGACCTGAATCCTATTGAGATGCTGTGGCATGACCTTAAAAAGGTGGTTCATGCTCGAAAACCCTCCAATGTGGCTTAATTACAACAATTCTGCATAGATGAGTGGACCAAAATTCCTTCAAAACGCTTTAACAGATTGATTGCAGTTGTTGCTGCTAAGGGTGGCCACACTTTTCCACACAGGGCCATGCAGTTTTGGATTGTTTTCCCTGTGTTATCTTTTACTAATATTTAAATTAGTTTGATGATCTGAAACTTTAAAGTGTGTGTGTGTGTGTGTGTGTGTAGATAGCTAGGTGTGTGAGTGAGTAAGTAACGGCACTAATTTTATTAACATGCATTTAATGCAGCCCACGTTTCTGTTTGACCATTTTTAATAAAAAAATATACATAAATAAATAAGAGGTGAAATTAAAACCTTCAAGACAACATATTTAATCATGAATTCCTTTCTTTATTTAGAAAAAAACTATACTGTAGAATAATTTTTAATCACTAGAAATTGATTTTACAGAAGCGCCAAGTCTCAAATCAAGAACTAAAATCCGCTGTGATGCACACATTCGACAATTAAAACAATTTGTACATATAATAAAAATATATTGGACCCTGGAGTCATGTTGCAACAATGCCAACTGTTGGCATATAATGTTTAAATAAAAATTATTTCTAAATAAAAAGCACAGACAAAAAATTTTCAGGGGGTTTATTTTTTTACTTTAAATTTACAGAAAGATAAGAATGAAACATTTCAGAAACAAAAAAAAATAAATAATTATCATTCATTTTATTGGTAAAATGTGCTTAGGGTCATTGTCCTTTTGGAAGATGAACCATTGCCCCAGTCTGAGGTACAGAAAGCTCTGGAGCAGGTTTTTTTCAAGGGTGTGTCTGTATATTTTTGCATTCATCTTTCCCTCAATCATGACCAGTTTCCCAGTTCCAGCCACTGAAAAACATCCACACAGCATGATGCTGCCACCACCATGCATCACTGTAGGGATTGTATTGGCCAGGTGATGAACAGTGCCTGGTTTCCTCCAGACATGGTGCTTGGCATTCGGGCCAAAGAGCTCAATCTTTGTTTCCTATATTCTGAGTCCATCAGGTGCCTTTTTGGCAAACTCCAGGTGCGCCGTCATGTGGCTTTTACTGAGAAGTGGCTTCCGTCTGGCCACTCTACAATACAGGCCTAATTGGTGGAGTGCTGCATAGATGGTTGTTCTTCTGGAAGGTTCTCCTCTCTCAAAAAGAAATGCTGGAACGCTTTTAAAGTGACCACCATGTTCTTGGTCACCTCCTTGACTAAGGCCCTTCTCCCCCAATCACTGTTTGGCTGGCAGTCTGCTCAGCAGGCCACTGTGCTTATTGGGACATTCAATGCTGCCAAAAATGTTCTATACTATTCCCCAGATCTGTGCCTTGATACAATCCTGTCTCTGAGGTCTAAAGACATTTCCTTGGACTTCATGGCTTGGTTTGTGCTCTGACATGCACTGTTAACTGTGGGACCTCATATAGACAGGCTATATATCAAGTTGTAGAAACATCTCAAGGATGATCAGTGGAAACAGGATCCTAACCTGAGCTCAATTTTGAGTGTCATGGCAAAGGCTGTGAATACTTATGTACATGTGATTTTTTTTTTTTTTGTTTATTTTGAATAAATTTGCAAAGATTTCAAACAAACCTATTTAATGTCATTATTATGGCAGGAAAATTAATGAATTGAATCAATTTTGGAATAAGGCTGTAACATAAAATGTGGAAAAAGTGAAGCATTGCGAATACTTTCCAGATGTACTGTATATATATAGTATTCCTTGACTGTGAAGTCAGTACTATATGCTAAATTTTCTTTACTGAAAGATGGCACTGAAATTTAACATGGTAAACATCAATAAAATAAACAAAACTACAAAAAGAAAATGAGTAAGTCTAAAGTAACACTAAATGCACTTATCTCATAAGGATAATACTTCAGCAGAGCAGAAACAGATCATACAATAAAACATACAAACATTAAAAATAGAAAATCTGGACAGCTTATTTCCAAGGTGTAATTAATACCAGGGTTGCCAAGGTAGCAGTTTTTTCAAAGCAAAAGAACAAAAGAGGAAGAAGCCTTCATTTGTCACAGACAGAGCACCACAGTGAATTTGTTTTCTTCAGATATCCAAGGAGGTTGGGGTCAAAGCACAAGGTCAGAGTGCAGGGTCAGCCATGATAGAGCACCCCTGAAGCAGAGAGTGTTAAAGACCAAAAAGTCTAGGCTTCAACCCCCTGACCTTCTGGTTAGTTGTAATCAGGGCTTTAACCATTGAACCACCACTGTTGGGTTTGTGGGTTGTGCACGAGGTTGTGGGTGTGCAAAAAAGTCTGCAGATGTTTGAATTACCTTAAAAGTAGTGTGCAGCCACCAAGTCTTTGACAGCCAAAGCGATTTAAATTGAACCAATCTCCGCTGTGAAAAAACAAAGTGTAAAAGTAGGAGGTATATGTATGATTTTGGATGTCATAAAACAAACTTCATATTGTTTGTTATATGCATTGACTAATGAGCAGGTTAAATTGTTTTCAATTCATAAGTTGCATTTCTAGCTGCTTCACACTAGTCTATTAGACTACTGTCGATTAATGCCTGGCAAATAGATTTACGAGAGCAGAGAGGGGACGTATAACAGCTTCGGTTCATTTGAATTCACTCAAGCTTAAGCAAATGCTTTCAACAAAATTATAAGATAATAGAAAATAAAAAGACTTTATAAATGCCACAAATACCTTCTACTAGTGTAAAAAAAAAAAAAAACTGATGAATATCTTACAATGCTCGGATCTCACATCCTGTCCCGGTGTACTGAAAGCAGATGCATGTAATTTTTTACATTGATCACATTTTTAAGGCTTCGCTGAAGACTGATGAGGGATTTTCAAGTTCGCTGCAAATACCTACAATCCTGACCGAGTCTATCTGGAGTTAATTTAACTGCATGTAATCTGTTTTCTGGGAACTGATAAATCAGAATCCACAAAATCTGGATTAAAATTTTTTTTTTTTTTTCCCTCAAGCAGTCTTTCTGAAGCAGTCATTTTAAAAGATGATTTCTCTTGTCCATGAAATGCTTTTGAAGCACACACTGCTATTTTTCACATTTTTGTTTAGCCAGTCTAAATGTCAAAAACTTATCAAAGTTTGTTATATGGATAAATTTAGTATCTACATTTACTTCAATCAACAGCAGTTTTAACCAGCTGCAATGGAGTAATTTTAATGAAAATAAACGCTTATTTTATTTACATTTCTTTTGTTTCCACACTAAGTGGAAAAAGATTTTTTCCTCATAAATCAGATCTAATGATTTTCCAAGTTTTAAATCTGTCACATTCAACAGATCACTTTACAAATGAACCGTCAATAAAGGAAACACACAAAAAAAAAATCTTAATTTAATTGCAACTAAAAGAAAACACACACAAAAAGGAATATATTTATACTAGTCTCATATACATTTTAATGGACAACCTCAGCTTCTCTGGCTTTGTTCTGTGTAAATGAAAATGGAATAGCAGGTCTGCCTCCTAGTGGTTAGCATTAGTATTAAATGGTAACCAAAAGTGTTGCAGTCCTTGATATGATCTGAGTCAAGCCAACAATCTGAGTCAGTGGGGGAGGTCAATTTTGGCAATATGTCTGACTTCACCACATCGCAACTTTAAACACAATATAAGTTTAATCACACAGTGAGGGGCAATAGCCTATCAAGAAAAAAGAGAAAGAAAGGAAGTGAGGTCCGATCCAACAGACGAGCTACTGTAGCTCAAACTGCTGAAGAAGTTAATGCTGTTAATGCTTGATAGGTAATGACTGTTTTGGCAGCAAAAGGGGGACCAACACAATATCAGGCAGGTGGTCATAATGTTATGCCTGGTCAGGTGTATATTTGTTATATTTTAGCATAGTTATATTGGTATATCAATAGTTTCACTGCTATTTAGGCATCTAGTCCAATCTGTAAAATGTGGCTTGAGATGCAGCCCTGAATCTTTAGTAAATGTGTCCTCCTTTTCCTGCTCAGCCTTCATAGCTCATGCTCTTTAAGTAGCACGCAACCGTATCTTGCTTTCCAAAGTCTTACATTTAGCAGCTGCAACCATGTCGATGTCTTAATACAAACCAGGAGGAAATTCAGTTCAGATTTAAATGCTGTTTGAACCAGAGGGCAACATTGAGGAGACAATCTGACTGAGTTTCCACTTTAGACAAGGAATGGCCATCACCATCATACCACAACAACCTGAGAGAGAAAGAGTGAGAGAGTCAGAGAAAGTGAGAGACGGAGAGACAGAAAGTAAAAGACACACAGAGAGAATTAAATATAGGAAGTGCACGGGTTGTCTCAACAGCAAACTACAGTGGTACCTTGACCTACGCTCATACCTCAATTTTTTGCTCGCGTAACAAAGCAAAAAATCGACCGATTGACGACTCGTACCTCGGAAAACCCTACATTAATGCACTCGTAGGTCAAGGTACCACTGTATTCATTATGATTTGTGTGTGCGTTTCTACCTGACAGGTGAATTCCTGCTCTTGAGGGCTTTGTAAAGCTCCAGACCTTGATAAGGCGACACTCTCTTATCCTTGGCACCTAACATAAGCAACACTGGAGTGCGAATCTAATTCACACACACACACACACACACACACACACACACACACACACACACACACTTTAAGGAATATGCAGCATGCAACGTGCCATTTTCAGTAATGTAGTCATAGAAATGTTAAGCAAAAATGTGTGTGCGTGTGTGTGTACCTGGGCTGCATGAACTATAGGTGATTTCTCCAGCATGGTGGTCAGAGCTTGTGAAGTGGGCAGCTGGTCAAAGCTATATTCCAGTCCAACAGAGGAATATCTCCTGAAGAGTACAGCAGAACACATATCATCTAATTTACTACAACAATATAAACATCATCTACTGTCTGAAGCAATGCTGCTATCTGCTACAGTCAGAACTAAAACATGAGATTTATTAAGCCTGATTGATCATTTTAAGAACATACTAAATGTAAACCTTCATGATCATTTTTATTAAACGCTTAATCATTTATACCTGTAGACTGTAATCTCTGCATTAAAACATTCAGCTCCTAGGGTTTTCATTAATTCACAGGTTCTACATTTTTTCGTGTACTTTGTTCGTAATAAATATACCAGTCAGTGATGTCGCTGGTTCCGAGCAGTGTGGCTGCATTGATGACAGGGTTCCGTGCTGCACATGCTCTATAGAAGTCTGGATACTGACCAACCAGATGACAGGCCAGGAATCCACCATGAGACCCACCCATGACAGCTATCTTATCAGGGTCAAGGGACTTGTTACTTTGCAGGACATGCAGCACAGCCCTCTGGGTAAAATAGAATAGATGGTAAAATAAATAATTGAATAAAACTTATAGATTTGTGTTAAGATTTTGCCTTTTTTTTCCACCCATGAGTTCAAATGTAATACATTAACAAACAAACAAAAAGTACATAAATGTGATTTATTAATTATTCTACGAAAATGTATATAAAAACAATATATTTGATCACTTGCAGATTGTATGCGATTAAACACACAGGTTTCAGCATCTCTGCACGAACCTGTACGTCTTTGACATCCTGGCTGCCGATGTTTCCAAGGAGAGAATCGATACTGTCCTGACCAAAACCAGTGGAACCTCGATAGTTAACTATTCACACACGCAATTATCCAGTTATTCATTTAAGGCTTGAACCATATTCATAACTAGGCTACAAATATAACAATCACCGAAATGTAAAACTTACCCATAAGTACAGCGAAACCCAGCTTGGTCAAAGCTGCGGCAGTGACGTTCCATTCAGCAGCAAAATGAGAATGAGGTCCTCCTGCACATACAATAACAGCTAGCACAAAAAATTCTAATATAATGTGAGGTCATACACGTTTAAACAGTGAGTCTGGCAGGCAGTGAAATGCTTTTTACGACTGTTCAATACGGAAGAATGTACATGTAAATGGAAATAGAAGGAGAATCTAAAAATAAATTATAAAATATAAAGTATAAAATTATAATATATACATGTAAAATATAACTATAAAAAAATACATAGGATACAATTAAATATATATAAAAAAGAGGCATGGATATGACAGATAGCAATTGTGCAAAAAAATTAAAAAATTAATAAAAATATCTGAATTCTGAAATAGTATCTGGCTGCTGGGAAAATATACAATGTAAAATATGTGTGCCTGCACCATGAATGAAGATGACGAGAGGAAACCTCATAGCCTTAAAAGAGCTTGCTGGCTTCATCAGCATGGCACCAAAACTTAAGCCAGCTAATGAGAGAGAAAGAGAGAGACAGCAAGAGAGAGAGATAGAGGATTAAGTTAACTACATGTTCGAATTCAGCAGATCTATTACACAATCAGAAATGGTACTCACAGAAATGGTGGTTTTCCTCTTCTGGTGTAGGAGCGATTATCATCGGCTCCCAATCAAAGCTCTCGTGTGTATTAGCGCCACCCAGTTGAGACCATTGTACAGTTTGTGTACGCTTTCCATAAGGTATAAATCCTGCAATCTACACACACACAGTTACATATTTTCAAGAGTATACACATCTATATTTCATGCAATACATTTCTGTATAAAAAAAATAAAAAATAAAGGTTTTTGCCATCAACCTCAATTATAATGAAAGTCTAAAGATATTTTAAGACTTTTATGCTTCTATGCTGATCTCTGACACCATGTATTATACAGATTCATTTACAACTGAACACATAGACTGGACTTCAGTATTTATTTAAGCTTTGTATTGTCTGCAGAGGTGGACAAATCATTCGCAGGGCATGTGCAACAAGTAGAATTCACTTCTATACTGGCATAGTCACATGGATTATAAGTAAGATTTGTTTTGTGTGTTTTACCAAGAAAGTGCTTCCAGTGATGCATCTCACCTCAGTAACTGTAACTATCATGCACATTAAAATCCCGCAGGCTGCTGCACTACACGTACAATCTTTTCAGAATCGGAAACATGCAGGTTTGTGCAGACAAAACTGACCCAAATAAAGTACAGCACAAAGGGCAGGACTGTCCTGCTGGTACAACATACACAGTTTAACATAAGGAGAATACATCAATTAGATAGACATAAATAATATTTTGACTTGTGGGGTGAGAGCGACACAGCTTGCAGACAAAACATTTGGCAAGTACGTGGTGACTTTTTTCAAGATCATTTAAAAGTTTACCAGGAAATAATAAGCACTATGGAGACACGAACTTCGCCTTTGTGCATATTCATTGACACATTAGTTTCTTTTAGCCTGTAGTACGGATTAATTTCTTTTGCCACCTGGGTAACACCCCTGAGTCAAACTCCCCTTGTTGTAAGGGAGTTCAATGTTTCATTTTGCATAAACAAACCTGTGTGGAATTTAATTACTAAAGTTATGTACACTACATATTAGAATATTACTTTAAATGACTATAAACTGTTCAGTGGTATAATACCAGATACAGTCATTTACATTAAGAGTCATGTTGTCATGTTAAATCATGTGCTCTACAGGTAGTATGTGTTGTAGGGTGCGGTCAGGTGTACCATGGTAGGGGGGTGATTAGGAGAAGAGCAGGACAACACCATCAGGTCTTTCATTACTGCCAACAGCTTCACACTCCCAAACTCTTTCCCTGAGGACATACATACATACAAACTTAAAACCAAACATCAATCAAAATGAACACATTGTGTTAAATAATTCTGATACACACGTGGCAACAAGAAACACACATACATACATACATGCAGTGTCCTGCAGTGGTGTTACTCTTCCATTTTGTCTCTCCACTGAGAACAGCAACTAGCAGAGCAGAAAACATGGGTTTCTTTTACAATATTCAGCCTGAGAACACAAACAGCAGGGTTCTAGGACATTCCTTTATAACCTGTGCATTTGTTTTTTTCTGTACCTTGCTGTTTTCACAGGCGCTGCTGAAAAAGATTCGCTCACTGTCTGAAGACCAGCAATAAGGAGGAAGAGGTTCATACAGACCCATAAACTGACCTGCATACACATTGTACATATTTGGATGTCATAGCACCTACAGATAGCAATTACAGATTTCCTAAAATTATATCCAATTCCTGAAATAAGAAATATCTCAATATATCAGTGTGGCAGCAGGCGTGCGGAACAGGGCCTGTTTGCGAATGAAGGGGGAGCTGGATGAAGCGAACGGTAAGAAGCACACCTGCATCTGATGAAATAATCAGTCAGTCTGCTCTGTTGCAGTGATAAAAAGGAGAGTAAACAAGCAACTCATTAGATGCAGGTGTGCTTCCCTCCTCTCGCCTGAGAGGAAACCTCAATCGCCTTGCTTATAGTATCGCAATGTATCACAAAATATCGTATCGTAACCCCCGTATTGTGATACGTCATATCGCCAGATTCTTGCCGATAAACAGCATTAATGCCTGTGTGTGCAGGTACCTTCCTCTGCTCTTCTCACTACATCCACCAAGACTGAAGTAGTTCCGTTCTTCATGTCATACTGAGAAAGACAGACAGACAGACAGACAGAGAGAGAGAGAGAGAAAATGAGAGAGAGAGAGAGAGAGAGAGAGAGAGAGAGAGACTGAATCTGAGCTGCTAGCATTAAAACCTGTCTGTGTATGTGAGCAGATGAAAAAGTGTTTTATGTGTAGGCCCGGCCAGTGATGATACAAATACACAACATCTCACAATATATTTTCGGACATGTCACAATTGCCCGAATGTGCTTTTATATGCTTGCTTGCATTTTTACCAAACTATAAACTGAATGATCAACTCAAATTATCTGAACAGCACTTAAATTTAAAAGATAAAAAAAAAATAATAATTGTATTCATACAATTGGCCCTATATCTTTATCAGTGTTGTTATCCTGGAAATCAAGCAGATGCTCATATCAGTGCAGCTGTGTAAGTTTTATAGTATAAAGCTTAAACTTTCCCCCTGCCAATTATAGGAACAAGAAATTGCATACAAAATTCCATTAAAATTACCAAAACATCCTCTTTCTAACTATCACTGCCATACAATTATTTGCATAAAAGTGTTTACCAGCATCATGCGGAGACATTGATGATGTGGGCCGAACGCTTTTCCGTGCAGATAGACCAGCCAGAGAGAGTCTGGGCTCAACCGAGGACTCATCACTGAGCCGGAATCACATGACAGGAGCTCTAATGTAGGTCAGAGGTCAAACACAGAGCCCAAAAATATATAGTATGCACAGTAAATCATAAATGCAAGGATTATTTACAAAACCATGTAGTCCAGGTGGTAGTCAGTTGCACATAGCAAATCTTACCACAATTTCCATTCAAGTCAGTGGAGAAGACAGCTGATCTGAAATAAAATAAAGCTCATTAATAGTTAAAATTTATAGAAACAAGTAGATGTGGTTAGAATGCTAACTCACCTCCGATTGGAACAGAACTTCAGGCCTAGCCGGAATGGTTCATGCCACCAGCCCACGAAGATCACTGCCTTGCCATCTCCTGTCCACAGGGCCTGAGTGACAGCACTTACAGGTGAGTGAAGTCACAAAAACAAATGATCTACATTGTTACTGCAAGTTTAACGCAGGTTTACATTTTTCCTCTCTTTAATTAAACCTGACGCAACTCATCAGCTTCCAAAAATGATCAGTTAATGTGGTTTTTGGCCCGTTTTGACTGCAGAAAAGTAGAAAACAATTAATAATAAAAAAAAAAAAATGCAACTATGACCAAATTTATATGAAGCCTGCTTCATTTCTCTCTTTCTTGTGGCTACCTGTTCTGTGTGTCATGCAGCTTCTCCCTACTCATGAGATAAATCTGCCATGGCCTTCAGCTGAGCATGACTTCAAAATCGGTTTCTGTCTTCGTGCAATTGTGTCACTGACATCGAAAGAGGACAGAGTTTGGGAAATTATGATTAGAATATAAACTATCAATAGTCGCTTACCTGTCCAGGTGACACATGAGGTGGGACTCCAGGACACATGGTCACGTCTCCTTTAGATAGATTGGCAATACACAATGCTGGGACACTTTTACCAACCAGACCCTCACCCCAGTCTTCCACATATATATTCTTGTCCTGAAAACCAACCACACGCACGCTCATAATTAAGAAAAACACTTTATATGAAGTAAAACCTATATCTAGTCATAAGATGATCAGTTTTATTACATTAAAAAAATACATACTTACATATACATTTTATATTATATTATATATATATATATATATATATATATAGGATGAGACCCTTCAGTATATCAGAAAGTAGTAAAAAATATCTACTTACCTCTTCTTCAAGCACACCCAAACTTCCACTGTCCTTGGCTGATAGCCCTGCCCTCTTCTTCTCTGCTATGTAAAGTAAATGTTCCTCACATGGGGACCAAACTAGAGAGGCAAACTGTGCTGAATACACAAACACACTATTAAATGTAATTGCAGGACCAACATCCCAAAACATGATAAGCGCTACACAAAGGTGTCCATACCATCTTCATAGACTTTTCCATGTTTGTTCAGGGCTGTGAGGTCCAAGCTCCTCTCCAGGCCATTGCAGCCCCATACCTGAGCATTGACAATTCACCCAAGTTAAAAAAAATAATAAACAAAATGCTAATCATACACCGATAGCTTAGTGCTCTATCTTTGCATGGTCATAAATACCTCAAGATACTGACACCCCACGCTATCTCGGATGACAGCTCGACGTCCTCCAGAGGGGGCGTGGCTACTAAGCAGCCTGCAGTTTTGAGAAGATGTGGCTTAAAATACAAGATATTTATGTGCATTTAAACACATACAATTTATGCATATTAAAGTGTGCATGTTTATTAAAAAGTCATGTTTTTTAGGTTCAAATGGATGTTAAAGTGCACAGGTCACTCATACACTGTAGCTTTTGGGTGTGTATGTGCCATAGCCTTACTCTCCATACGTGTTTATTGAAGGTCCCAGACACACAAACTGTTCCGGAGAATTTTCATTACAGCGAAGATTCCAGTGCCGACTAAAGCGCAGTCTAACGCCTCTGTCAACATCACACTGACTCCACTCTGAAAAGAGAGATGTATAACTTTTCCTTAGAGAGAGAGACAGAATGAGAGAGTTTCCACACTGCACCATGATATGCTGGACACTGGGCCTCATTGGATGCATTTGTAAATTGCATCCAATGATATATATATATAAGCCGCACCCACTGAATTTGACAAAGATTTTTATTTTGAACATAAATAAGCCGCACCTGTCTATAAGCCGCTACATTTGAGTCTACAATGTAGACTTACACTGCAATGTAAGTCTACATTGAAACTAATGAACATTATACAGGCTTTAACGAAAGACAGTGTCTGTTACACGGTGTAACGGGTGAAATATGTTGTGGCTCCTTTAAGAGCAGAGCGGCATTTTGGGAATAGCCTGCATTTTTCCGGTATTACTGCGTGTGCAAGACAAAGGAATATGTCCTTATTATTTTCTAATGCTCATTTCTAAGTTTCTTTGACTAACCCGTAACGCTGTTGCCAAGAAAAATAAAAAAGCACAAGTATTGAAAACCTGTCTGTGCTTATATGATTTCTTTGCCATGCAGCTCAGAACACAGGTGAGGTGTGTTTTTTCGTTTCCATTCAGACATTTCATTGGTCTAATGTTATGTCGCGCAGTTTTTTGGCTTGAAGTTTGTGAAACCGAGGAAAAATCCATAAATTAGCCGCATCGTTGTTAAAGCCGCGGGGTTCAAAACGAGGGAAAAAAGTAGCGGCTTATAGTCCGAAAAATACAGTAAACAGTTTAATTCTGTTAATGCAGGAAACAAGAAACTACTTACCAGTGCTTATGGTGAGGTTTTGGGTCTTGGTGTCTGACCCGATGGCTTTTTCAGTAGTGATGCAGGCAGAAACAGGAACAGGATATCTGTTATAGCTTTTGAACACATCTCTAATCATACCGTCCTCCATCATCATATCATTATCTGCAGAAAATACAAGAAACTCCTGTTTAGTGGCTTTACTGACTACACACCAACTCCAATCAATGCATCAGAATTTACATTTACACTTACAGCTCATATCAGCTCAGATAAATCGGTTTAGCACTCACTCACAAGACTTACATTCTGTTGAAAGATTGTGTAGAACTATGACGGGGAAAACAAATAAATAATACATATATGTACAAAGTTATGTGATGCTTAGTAAAATACATTTGCATACCCACTTAAGGTGCATGAGCTTAAGGCTAAACCCCTGCAGGCAGAAATCATCTTTGGTCATGTCAATAATTTTTCAGATTTTAGTATAAACAATATACTATGCCTTACTTTTTTTTTTTTGTCCACTTGTGACCTCTTAAGCACTGAAATGGGCTGGAGCTCTGGCCACAATTATGTCAGGTTGTATTACCTGTATGAGTCAATAAGATATTATATATAAATTTACATTTGAAACATTTTCCCTTTAATTTTCTGCTCGACTCTCAGACATCTCAGCTTCTACTAGATGACCAGTATTTATACAATTTTGCAGCTGTATTCTTGGTTGTATTTAGAAATTGGTTATTGTTGGAATTATGTTAGATGTTAAAATGGCATTCGGTTTTGGATTGACTTAATACTAAGCAGGAACTTTTTATTTTTTGGAAACTATTTATTTCGAACCAAAAATCACTTGCAGGAATATGAGCCATGAAAAAAGATTGTAGTTGGATGTTCAGGTCTATTCAGTCTTTTATAAACACACATTTGTGGCTGTAGTTCCCCCATCAAACTGCAATTTCAAAACATAATCAGGCTGGGGCTTTGAAAAAAAAAACATTTCTTGCAATATTCTGCATGTTGATGTTACAGAGGCTTGACCACAGCAGTCATGTCATGTCACCTAAATTCTTTATTACAACTTTATCCTTCATGTATCCCATGGGCACGGGGGCACAGGGGACGGGACGGGACTCCAGAGTCAGTCCAGTAAATGTCAGTGTCCTAGTTTCAGCCATTTATTTTCCTTCATTCTTTCTGTAACTGCAGCCTTGTACCTGTACCTTGTACCTGATTTCCTGCAGCTTTACTACGTTCAAATGCTTGTATATTTAATTTGTGCATATATTATTTCATTATTATACACAATTAAATGAATTAGATATTCTAGATGCTCAGATCTTTACAAATTAACACAATGTCTGTGTGGGTTTTTTTTTTTTTTTTTTAAACAAAATGGTTTAATGGTTAAGGATGGTTGTCAACTTGCCCCCTGCAATTCTCATTAAAAACAATGCAAATGTAATTTACACAAATTGCTTCAAATGTCCCATGCAATCCTCAACACTCACTATAAGCTTTTATATAAAAATTAAAGATAGTTCAACTCAATATGCTGCTTTTGCATTTTTTTAAGTACATTGTTACACATAAATACCATAAATTGGTGTTTTATTTAGTTATAATAAGCAAAACATAATATTTTTTACCCGATTGTTCGAAAAAAAAAAAAAATGCTGGTTGCAGCCCTACTTGTTATTATAAAATCTTATGTTGGAGAAAACCGATTTAATTTAATGTTAAAACTAACCCCTTAAGTAAAGATCATACTTACAAAGTTTAATATCAGACATTGCGAAAATGCGGATGCGAATTTAAAGGATTCATAAAGAACGTCAATAGTGAAGGGTCACGCGCACACTGTCCAGCAGCTCCACTTTGTGTTTGTGGCCGGTGTCTGCTCCTTGTTCTTCTTCTCGTTATGGAAAGATACATCTTCTGTTGCGCGTTACCGCCTCCTAGTGAAGCAGTTGTGTATTAGCTTAAAAACGGCTGTATGGTTAAGCATGGGGCAGTGATCTTTTCGTCCACTAGGACAGTAGTTGCACCACGGACCAGTTTCACGCATATATCTTAAAACAATAATATGCATATTATATTACTATTAAACATATAATATGACTGATTATTAATTCACTTATTATATACAGTATGTATTGAAAATGAAACTCGACTCATTGGTGCATAGAAAACAACTGTGATTGGAACAAGTGTGGAAAACTGGCATTGGCAGAAGTGATCATCTTTCAAATTATGTGTCAATAAAATAGTAATAAAATTAAATTGATAAAGTTTTTGTTCTTTCTGTGTGGCCTTGGGACCACTGCCCTAGGGCCTGAACAGATGAATGACTTTCTCACACACACACACACACACACACACACACACACACACACACACACACACACACACACACACACACACACTTGTTTTTGCTACATAGTGGGGACTCCTGACTGGGTGGTTAATTGAGGGGACATTGATTTCTAAATACATTAAGGCCACAATTTTAAGTCAGACGTCTCTTTTGGATTTTTTGTTTCCCAAAAATCATATTTTGAGAAGTACACAAGTTTAGAGAGCTCAATTTTTGTCAGTTTTTCTATTCTGGTGGTGATCCCTATTTTGTCTTACCACAAACCACCTCTAGGTGTCACTATTATTAATTATCTGCAGATTATCCAATTAATACGCAATTATAACTGTGTGTAACATTAACGAAGATGAAGATTAAGTTCAGACCATAACTAAAGTGTTGTTTAAAAGGGAGAATTTAACTGTTTTTATTTTTGTATTTTATTATTTTTTTTTTTTTTGCTTTTCACTATTTCCCATCATCTCTTGTATTTGAATAGACAATTTCTAAGAAAGTAAACAGTAAAAAAGCCTTACCTCACTTCCTGTTTAACGCATTCAATTCTCTTCAATTCTGAGAGTCTGAAAAGTTCCACATTTTGGTATCTACAACACTCGTTATATGACAAGCAGGAAATGTTCATGTTTATTTACACCGTCATGGTCTAAAATAAATAATGATCTGTGCATACTGGAATCTATTTAAATTAAAACAGAACATGCATGTGATCAACTGTGTTGCAATATATATTGCTATATAATATATCTATATAAATATTAGGTAGAAGTAGAAGATATTTGATGTAAAACCATGATTAACAACCACCTGAAAAGTTTGGACATTTGGGCAATTCCACAAAAACAAAAATCTGTGACCTCTAAATTCTCTTTAACATCTATTCGTCAGCAACTTGAACTAAAATGTTTCTAAACATGTTGCCTTTAACAAACATATAGGGGAAAAAAAACATCTATTAAAGGGTTTTCTCCTTAAAATTTTTCGCTTCATGGAATCAATGCGATTTTTTACATAAAATTTGACTCCCTCTGAACCTCTCCCTTAAAGTGCTGCTGGGGATTTTTCAGTGCACTCCATGCACTGTTCTTTACCAGAAATCTTGCCAGAACTGATGTAGTCCAATAAAGTCTTTTCCACAGCCTGGATCTCCCCTGTAACCACTTTCTCCGTGGGTTTTGTGAAGATCCTGAATAAAATAAAAGTAATTAGTAATTGTGATAAAAGTGTCTCATAACATAGCATTTTGCCTTTAGCTTTTCCATAATTCCCTACATTAGCTGACTACAAAAACTTTCTTTTGGCTTCTCCTATTAGGGGTCTCCACAGCAGATCATCAGTATTCATGATCCGCATGTTCAATTTGACACGTTTTTACACTGGATGCCCTACCTAACAACTCTACACATTTATCTGGGCTTGGGACTGACACTTAGAATGCACTGGCTTGTGCAACCCTAAAGGCTGGGGTTCACAAGAGGAATCAAAACTTTATCTTGGCAACACCGAGGCTTGAACCCTTAACCTTGTGGGGACCTGCTGATCTGTAAACCAATACTTTACCAACTGAGCTACCAGATCTGTCGTGTGTAAGCAGTCAATAAGCCTAATGAACCAACATGGCTTCTTTTCCATACTTCAACACCATTTAACTCATATTAAAAGTACGCCAAACAAGTCTTTCAAAAAAGACAAAGAAACAATGCAATCTTTTAAACAAGTCTCTTTAATTAACAAATAGATTTTTAGTTTAATGTCACAAAGTAGACAAACTATTAGATTTCACAAGAAAAAAGAATATTTTATTTTGTGACAACAGGGATTGAACCCCCAAACTTGTGGGGACCTGCTGATCGGTAAACCTACAACTTACCCACTGAGCTACCAGATCTGTCTTGTATAAGCAGTCAATAAGACTAATGAACCAAAATGGCTTCTTTTCCATACTTCAACACCATGTAACTCATATTAAAAGTAGGCCAAACAAGTCTTTCAAAAAAGACATAGAAATAAAGCAATCTTTTAAACTTAAGTCTCTTAAATTAACAAATAGATTTACAGTTTAATGTCACAAAGAAAACAAACTATTCGATTTCACAAGAGAAATAAAAAGTCTACCTTGGTGACAACGGGGTTTGAACCTCCAAACGTGTGGGGACCTGCTGATCTGTAAACAAACACCTTACCAACTAAGCTACCAGATCTGTCTTGATCACGCAGTCAGTAAGCATAATGAACATACATGGCTTCTATTCCATACTTCATCACCATGTAACTCATATTAAAAGTAGGCCAAACAAGTCTTTCAAAAGAGACAAAGAAATAAAGCAATCATTTAAACAAGTCTCTTTAATTAACAAAAAGATTTACAGTTTAATGTAACAAAGTAGACAAACTATTAGATTTTACAAGAGAAATTATAAGTTTACCTTGGCGACGCCAGGTCTTGAACGCCCAAACTTGTGTGGCCCTGTTGATCGGTAAACCTACACCTTACCCACTGAGTTACCAGATCTGATTTGTGCAAGCAGTCAATAAGCCTAATGAACCAACATGGCTTCTTTTTCATACTTCAAAGTAGACAAACTATTATATTTAAAAAAAAAAATTTGACTTGGCGATGGCAGGGCTTGAACCCAGAATCATGTGGGGACCTGCTGATCTGTAAACCTACACCTTACCCACTGGGCTACCCTAATGAACCAACATGGCTTCTATTCCATATTCCATACTTCAACACTATCTAACTCATATTAAAAGTAGGCCAAACAATCTGTCAAAAAAGACAAAGAAATAAAGCAATCTTTTAAGCAGGTCTCTTAAATTAACAAATATATATACAGTTTAATGTCACAAAGTAGACAAACAGATTTCACAAGAGAAATAAAATTGTAGCTTGGTGACAACAGGGCTTGAACCCCCAACCTTGTGGAGACCTGCTGATCGGTAAACCAACACTTTACCAACCGAGCTACCAGATGAGTCTTGTGCAAGCAGTCAATAAGCCTAAAAAACCAACATGGCTTCTTTTCCATACTTCAACACCATGTCTTCTTCGTCTTATAATATAATCCAGTAGTGTTAAAATAGCAGCTGCCAATTTTAGGTACACCGATTGTATATTTTCAGGACTTGGTGGTTTGTAAAACATTTTTTTTGGAAGTTTATTAGTGTTCTGTTAAAAGTAAACTCTCTGTTTTATCTATGCAAAAAGGCTCAGCCAGAAAGTGAAAAAAGTGTATTATCATTTAATTATCATTAATTAAAAAAATTATAATAAATTACTACTACTACTAATAATAATATATTTTATAAACCAAATCACATTAAAGTATTTTTGAACCTAAATTTACAATCAATGAATGTAAATTCCCCTGGCATACAACAGTCCATGCTAAATTAGGATTGAAAGACCTGGAGTTGGCCAACCTCTTTTTGATTAATTTCCTATTGCCATTAATAATGAGCGTTTGAATATAGACAGATCAACAATAAATAACATTAAGGGCTTCAGTTTTAACAGATCCATTATATTCAAATTATTTAATGCATTTTCATGTAATCTAACAAAAATAATTAGCTTAAATTTTATACATTTTTATAAGTAAATAGTATAATAATCTATTGTGTAATATACATTACATTTATATTTTATTATTGACCAATAGATGGCACTAGAGAGTGGGAAGGATGTGACACACTTCCAGAACAATGTAACGTGGGGTCGGCAATACCGTGTGTGACCTCAAGGGGTGCATAGATTACACAGTCACACAGATTTTGTCTTGAAAATGGACCCCATGGGGTCTTTAGAGAAAACCTCACTGGGCGTGTCTAGACACTGTTTGGGAGGTGCTTGAATGGCTTTGCCAGTGGGGACCTTAATTTAGGTCCCCACGGTGACATGGGTCCCCATGAGTCAGTGTGCATTCAAGTCCCCACCGGGATAGGAGAACAAGAACACACACACACACACACACACACACACACACACACACACGCACATACATACCGACTACACAAATGTACATTCTATGTCACACATATACTGTATTTATTTTTATATGAACTGTTTATTGGCATTACACAAAGCTTTTGTACTGCTGAAGTGTTACTTGCCAGTTCACTTTTGTTCATTTATGATGTGTTATGTAGCACCTTGGTGCTGGGGAAACGTTGTTTAATTTCACTGTGTACAGTATTCTGTATATGGTTGAAACTACAATAAATGTCTACTTGACAAATAACTGCTGCCAACTAAATGTACAGTATTTCTTTTTATATAGACACATTTACTGTACTGGTCATCTGCTGCACTGTGTTTTTATGCTGTTTGCACACATCTGCCCACTTGCACTTTATGTAGTCCTGTGTATAGCTTTGTTCTTTGTCCTAGTTTGGTTTCCCTTAGTGTTAATGTGGGTTGTTTTATGTAGCACCTTGGTCCTGGGAGAACCTTGTTTCATTTTAATGTATCCTGTACTGTATATAGTTGAACAAAAAAATTGGTGTGAAAAATAATTTTATTTTACTAAGTATATCTGGTAAATAAAATGTTCAGATGTAATGGAAACACGTACGTGAATTAATCAAGAATACGTTTTAAAAAAATGAAAATAAATTTAAGTAAAATAATTAAGGTACTGTACAGATTTCTCATATTTTAAGCCACCAGGGGCGCAATTGTATTTCTGCACGTCACTTTAATTAAAACTTTCTTTTCGGCTTCTCCCGTTAGGGGTCGCCACAGCGGATCCTCCGCACGTTTGATTTGGCACATGTTTTACGCTGGATGCCCTTCCTAACGCAACCCTCTCCAATTTATCCGGGCTTGGGACCGGCACTAAGAGTGGCTGGGGATGGTTCCCTGACCGGGAATCGAACCCGGGTCGCAGCGGTGGGAGCGCTGCATCTTAACCACTAGACCACCAGGGGACCTCACTTTAATTAAAGATTTTAAATTGACCTAATTGAAAAAAAAATAATTATTGCATTAAACGGGTTTACTATGATCAAATATTAATAAATAGATCAAACCTTTTTAAAACATACTTTCTTTGTACTTGGGAATTGATTCCTTCAATTAAACAGAAGTTCAAGAGAAACAAATGACTCAATGCTAAAATACCTGGATAGAAATCTACAGAAGCTTTAGTTAATGTTACATGCCTGTTTATCAGTTACACATTTAGATAATATTTCAGATTGCATTTAAGTCTGTAATGAGAGCATCACCTGCTTCACAGAAGACAGGCAGCTGGGCTTTTCCACAAGCACAAACAAAACTCTTTTACTTAAGAAATCATAGTTCCAAATCATGCTGTGGTCTGTGGTTACACACTTTTCACTCCGGTCTATTTCAGTCAGATTGCTGAAACTCACACAGCGGGCTACACTGCTTTACATGTGCCTGCACCAGTTCCCCAGACAATGGCAATTATTTTGTCAGGTAGACTTTGCTTAATACGCTCAGAGCACTGCAGAACAAAGAAAAACCTTTAAACGTTCTGCGATCATTACTGCAATAAATACCTTAAATATCTACTGTACTTTCAAGAGTACTAACAAGCTAACGCTGATCATTAGCATATACAGAACATTTCCTTCCAGATGGATGTGCCACTGGCACATCGGTTCTCATGTGTACAGGGACCAAGAAGCTAATGAACAATAGAACCTTCATTATGGTAACTGAGGCTTCAGTATCTACTGAGACACATACTCTTGAGAAACATAAGCTTTAAACAAGATAAAGGGAAGTGGAGACTGAAACCATGTGAGACCAAAATGACTGAACCACTCTCATTGTCCCTTATGAACTCTTTACCAGCATTATAAACTGGAGAAGAAAAAAAAGCTGTCAAGCAACTGATTGAGACAGTTTGGTTCCACTACAAACAAATACATACTTACTGGTGATTTTTTAACCTTCCATTTTCTCCAGTAGTACCGAAACATGGCATAACATAATTCATACTACAGGATTAATGGTGGTTTCAGTGATTATAAGTATGGACATAAAACAAAATTTGTAGACACCTGACCATAAGATGTGTATGTGCTTTTTGAACATCCTATTCCACATTTAGTCCCCATTTGCTGTTATGAGAACCTCCACTATTCTGGAAAGGTGTTCGACTTTATGTGTGGTTGTGGAAATGAATGGTTATTTAGCCACAAGGGTGTTACAAAAGTCAAATACTGATGTAGAATGAGGAGGCCTGAAGAGAGCGTTCCAATTAGTCCCAAATGTGTTGAGTTGGACTAAGGACAGAAGATATCTACCATATCTTCATAGAGTTCCCTTTGTGCATTTGGTCATTGTCATGTTGGAACAGGCTTTCATCTCCAATTTTTGATAAAAGGGAAATTGAATGCTACGACATCCAAAGACATTCTGTACAACTTTAACTAGAAGGCACATGTGAAAAAGCTCCTTCATTACAGTAATAAATTACATTTAAATCCTTTCTGTCCACCACTGCAAATATCTTGTCTGTCAACTCAGAAAGCTAAATATATAAGTTCTCTATAACTCTGCATTTCCACAGCTGCTGTTAAGAAGACACTATCATAATTCAACTGACACAAAACTGATGAACCTGGCAACATACCAGGACATTTTTCTCAGTAATTGCATGAAGGAAGTGTTCAGCAACCACGGGTAGTGCCATCTGCTCCCCAATGTGGCCAAGACCAAGGAGATATTGGTGAACTACAGAAGAAAGAGGACCACAACCAGACCCATTAGCATCTGGGGTCAGTACTTTTGACTATTTTTTGTGAAAGCTCAGGGCCTTTAATGCTTGCAGAAAGATTTTTGAGGTCATGTCTATGGCAGATGGTATCAGTCGTTTTTTTCAGTAGTATGATGGAGATGCTGCTCTCTGGACAGTTTTGCATTGGCGGCAGAATAAGAAGTAATTCTGGACAATAAACAATGTCCTCTTCATGACTTACTGGTTACAGCAGCACTCATTTGGGAGTTAATCTCATTCAGTTCCACTGAAGAAAGAAGTAGTACAGGAGGAGTTTCTTATGAACAGCGCTCACACTGCAGAAAAGTTCATCACTGTGCTGGGACACTCTGCATACAGATTCCCTACAGTTTCCATATCACTTTTTCCAGTCCTGATTCCTCCACACATTCCATCCCTGACCTATGTAAGAATGCTTAATGATTTCAGCTCACCAGTTAATATAACAAGTTAGTGGTACATTTCTTCTTTTTGCTGATTCTGAAATTGGATTATGAACATCAGGCAGTTTTCATAAGGAACAGCACCCCCAGGGCCACCACATGGAGTACTGGTGCCTTCCAGGACTATGTTCTCAACCCACTACTGTTCACACCGATGGTGTATCAGTGTACTGCCAAGCACAGCTCGATCCACATCAAGTGGGCTGTAGCCACAACAGTAGTTGGCCGCATCGGTAACTATGACAGAAAACATAATGAGGCGTGGAGGTGGAATAGTCAGTAGATTGGTGGAGAAACAACAGCTATCCAAAGATTGCTAGATGCTTCTGAAAAAAGCAATCACCAGCTACTGCACATCAACTGCTTGCCAGTAAGGAGGGAATTAAGAATTTCCTGGGAGCGTATGTACAAAAAAATAAATCCTACCTAGAAAAAAAAGCAAGGTGGAACCTCCACAATTTCTCAGGCCACAGGTTCTCAACATGGGTCTTAAGAGTAACTCATAATTTACACATTAATGTATTTTTCACTAATACCTTGACCATAGTGTCGGATCTTTCACCCAACCCCTCCTAACCCTTCCTTGCCATCCGGCTTACTGTCAATGGGCATCATATCTAGACCAGCTTCTTTCCCCAAGCAGCCACACACACCTATACTACTCCCACTCATAAATCACTGTCATAAGTCACTGCATGCCAATCTACTTTTCTAGACAGTCAAAATGTACAAATATTGCTCATTTGCTATCCTATTGTGCAGAAATGGAAAGGTTTAATGCATTGTGCTGGGCAAATTTGTAGCTTCATATAATTTCATAACGAGCAGCTTCTCTGGTAGATCATGCTGGATGAGATTAGACTGGGAACTGACCATGAGACTAAAATACACCCTGTCCAGGACACCATGGAGTACTACAAACCTGCAGCTAGAAGTACTTTAGCATAAACATTCCATCTTCTAATAGGTTTTAATGAGGTGGTTGGAAACTTCAGAGGAAGCCCGAAAAAACAATAAGAACGTGTTGAAATACAAACGTGTTATTTTTTTGGTTTGCTTGAAATGGTTGAAAAAAAATAAAAATCTATACAACCATTACCTTGCCTCATAAAGAACGTCACTGAAAGAGTAGTGATTTTTGAGTATTGTTCAAACCCCTTCGGAATGTGTTGTCTCACGACCATGTTTTCGCTGATGGCGTGATCGTTTTGGACACCGTTTTACAGCAAGCATTTCAAATAGCATTCAAACAATTCTACATGACTGTTCAACTTTTCAATCAGAAACAAATCAAGTGTTTGCTAACAATTCTTTTTTTTATTTTTTATTCATAGTAAATGAGAAGTGTGCCAATCAGTGACAAAGGAGAAGGAGACTTGTCCAAGTGCTGCTTGTACTGTAGTCGGAGAGGGAAGAGATCATGTACAGTAAAGAGAGAGTCTGAAAAGGGCTAAAGGTGTCTTTGGTCCACACTTGAAAATGACAGGATGTGAACGACAACATAGGCAAAGAACTACAGAAGGCACTTGAGTTTACAGTTGTTTCATAATTGGAACCAAAGAAATGAAAAAGACAGTTTCTTTTTGTTTTTATACACCAGGAAGAATTGAACCACACTAATTTTTGTACAACTGTATGTAAACCATAGGCCTAACAATACAACATACACAAGTTCCACTTGGAGGGACTAAAAAAAAAAAAAAAATGTTATAGATACATATGTACAGATTGAATTGCGGAAGGAAGGGAAGAACGGTCGAGTATAAACTGAAATCAGTGAACCATTAGGAAGAGACAAATTAAGACTAGGAATATTATGAACAATAAGAGGGGACAAAAAAAAAAAAAAAAAAGTTTTCTTTGGCAAATATTTAAATGAAAAACAAAAAAGGGCTAGTTGAACAACAACAACAATGATCCAGTCATCCTCCTTAAGACCAATCTTTAGTATTCTATAGCATTCAAACGTGCACACACAGTAAACCAAATAAGATTTTTAGGTGGATTCCAAGCTAGAAAAGACAGCAAAGGGGCAGCAGATTTAAGAAGAAAACGGTGGTGCCAGTTTATTATTGTGACGAGAATGCGCAACTTCACAGTTGCCGCGGTACTAGCAAGCATGCTGTGACTGCATTGAAAAGCGAGGCATGAAAACCACAAAACAACAGCCAATTGAAAAGGAATTTTCCCCTTTTTTTCAAATTTCAACCCTTCATTTACTGAAGTCGACTGGAGAAAAAGGTCATTCTACAAATCCATCATGAAAAAGAAGGACTGCACAGGCTGCAGCTGGAGCTGTTAAGGCAATGGAATGGGATTTGCTGTCAGAGTACGGAGGTTGTTTATTTTAACCCAGACTTAGATTAGGGATAGCAGCATGGCCACATCCTCAGGATAGTTTCTAATGCACTTCTCAAAACCAAACACCCTGTTTTCTGTATGGACTATCAGAGTTAAACGGCTGATCGATGAGGTATATCAGTCATTGTAGACCAGTAAGAAAGAGATGAATCCTACATTTCAGTTTAAGCACCTTAAAAAAGGTCAAATGACACGTACTTGACAAACGTCAAAAGTCTGAGAAACAAACTGCTATTCCTTTACTTGGTACAAGTGTAGACTGAGTAATACAGCATATGTATTTGTGAAAGAACTACTCGTACTTACGTATGCACATAAAGACTAAAGTGAGGTTGTTCTGTGATTAAAGGCAGGTATACTACCGCATGCATACTGTGGAAGTATGAGAAGGGCACAAGGGTCTAACCTCAGTGCCCACTGTGGCCTTTAAGTAGAGATGAAATGGTGGTCAAGGCTGCAAAACACTGGACAGGACTCTCAGGGAGTCTCGATCAAAAACTCAAAAATCAATAAATAAAAAGGCGATCACTATGGCCGCAAGGTAGTAAGACCTTAACGCTGACTGACCATGATCACAGCATATAGCCCAATGGACAGCCCATAAAATAATTCAGTCAGCAGCACTTCTTCAAATTTCTAGAGACTAAATGGTTGTTTCTACTGTCCCCCCCCCCCTTTTTTTTTAAAACAACCACATGTACCCTTCAACACTGCAATTAACAACTGACTTCAGAATCAATGTCAAAATCTAGTAGCCCATCAGCTAAACACCATACTTTTTGATTTTAATCAAGAAAAATAAAAAGAAAGGGAAAAGAAAGAAAGCACACAATAGAAATGTTCTATTTAAAGAAAAAAATATATTATATTAAAGCTCAAAAGCTTGAAGTATGATTTGCACACTACATAAAAAAAAAGGAATGGAAAAAAACAGTTGCAAAATGTCATACAAAATGTAAAGCTAAATGAAAGAAATATGTATAGTGCACTACATGTTTACAAATTATGACTAAACAAGTTGTCAGTGAAAGCTCTAAGCCACTTTACTGAAATAACTTCATAAGTATCATAGGTCTCTCCCCAAATGACAAAACTAAGAAACCGAACAAATGTCTTCTAAAAGAATGACAACAGAAAACAACCATTCAATAAAAAGTCAAACAAATCGAAGGAACATTCAAATTGTGTTAGACATGAACTGCAAGTCACGGTAGGGGTAAAAGACAAAGGGAAAATTTAACAAAATAGGCAAAAGAAACAGGTGGCATGACAAGTGGGAAAGAAAAAAAAAAAAGTAAATAATTAAAAGTAAGAGATGTAAACTTGATTTTTATTCTTCATGTGTATGGAACAGTTAAGCAATCAGGGACATTGGGCTTTAAGGGAGTTGAGGAAGAGGTGTGGGAGAAACTGGATGAAGGATACTGGGAAAGAAATGGATATGGGAGGGCAAAGGGAACCAAAACAAGGATGTAGGACGTTTAGGGTATGTCAGGGGTTTTTCGGGGCTGTCCGAGGTTGCCTCTGTGGCAGCCCGTTTTGGGCAGGACGTTGGGGGTCTTGCCGGTAGGATGACACAGAGGGGTGGGCGGGGCCTTTCGTGCTGTTTGAGAACTGTGGGTTAAAGTGGTCTTCTTGGCCACGATCGCCCTGGTGACGCTGGTCTCCAGTATATCGGTAGTTGGTTCGGTTGGAATTGCGGTCATAATATGGGCCACCGTTATTGCGCTGACCCGGATAACCCTGAAATATACGTCTGTTACCATGGAACACCTTCACGAGAGAGAGAGAGAGAGAGAGAGAGAGAGAGAGAGAGAGAGAGAGAGAGAGACAAATGTTATAATAATTCCAATACATTTCACATTGTGCACTATTTAGGCATTATTACTAAATCCCACACACTGATTAAAGAATAACCACCAACGCTGTGCACATCACATTTGCTGTTGGGGGACATTAGGGAAATTTAAGATGATGATGACATTACCTGTTTGTGTGGGACATTTGGGCGACTTGTGTAACCAGATGCCTGGGGTTGATTTTGAGCTGGAGCCGGGGCTTCTACAGGGGCGGAGCCAGTGATAGAAGAAGAAGTGGAACTACAGCGAGAGCGATTGGAGTAGCCAGTTTGTGGATGATACACTACACGAGGAAAGAAAATAAAAGTTCAAAAAGGTCATACATCTTCATATATTCAGAGAGGGCAAAATCCTACCCGATCCAAAAGTCATGACGCTGGCTTTAAGAGGTTCCAGTTCGTAAGTGAATTTAACAGCTTTTCCAAGATCCTCGTCATACTTCCGCTCACTTACAAAATGCTATAATAAAGAGAGTGAAAACAGCATTAACTTTGTCTGTATGTACAAGTGTACATGTGTACATGTGTGTGTATGCATGTATGTGCATGCCTATACCTTGATGTCTGCACGGAGTTCTGTTAGCTGCTCTTCAGACATGGAGGCAGACTTGTCAGTGAGCCTCCTTAACTCCTCTGCACGCTTTTGACGCTTATCCAGGATGGCCACTACACCGAATGAATTCAAAGAGCAGTCATCATGATATGAAAAAAAAAACAATAAGGAGGAGCATAGCCTACTCTAAACAGTGGGCAAGTCAAGATGTGCTTTTCCTGCAAACAAGCCACATGTGCACAACAAACAAGGTTATTTCTTCATTGTCATTTTTGAAGTATTACTAGGTCAACATATAAACTAGTAATAGCATGGCGGAGTACAGCTAAAATATGCAAGATCAAATACTCCCTGCACATTTCTCATTCTTTGTGGTCATCCTTTTTTTTTTAATTTTTTTTTTTTTTATTTATTAATTTATTTTTTATTCAAAAGACTAAAAAAATAAACATGCAATCATACCAAATGTTTGACAAGACCCACATACAAAAACAGGTCATTTGCAATTTTGTCTGTTCTTGAGTCAAATGGGAATAAAAACACTGATGACTTCTCATTCGCTTTAAATCATCTTGCCCATCGGGGTAAGTACCCCGTCGGGCGTTCATCTATTTCTGGCCCAGGAAAATATCGCATAAAGCTGAAACTGTCTTTATAAAAGAAAAAAAAATTATAATAAAATTAATAAATAAATAAATAAATAAACCCTGTTGGGCTCTATTTATGTAATGTATACTTGGGCCAAGGTGTCTTTAATACAGGTGTAGAAACACTAGAGGCAGCAGCTTTAGGAAAAGGAAAGTAACCATTGCACAGCGAATTTGTAAATCACTTCATGTGTAAATGATGAGGTCTAAGAAACACTTTTGAACAATGATGCACTTCTAAACTTGAATTGACAGCTTGATTTACTAAATCTTAGAGGGCAAATTCGTGTTCAAGAACTGTGATGTACAGGGAAAAGACTGATGAGCTCTCAAGCAATGCACATTACCCACAGTGAGAAACCTATCCATCGGATAGGATGGCACAAAGGATTCTGGGTTGTGCCCCCCCCAAATGAAAAGGACTGGCAAGAGAGCAAGGGATGGGAAAGGAAAGAGGAGAGTTGAGCATAGAAGCTGAAAGCAGGATTACTGTAGGCTGCTGTTTCCTAACTGCACACACACACAAAGAGCCATTGAGAGAAGCATGACACCTGATAGTGTTTCCCAGGGCAAAGACCAGGAGAATGGGCTCCTTGTGAGGTATGCATTCCTGCACAGCTACACTGCCCCCTGACCAACACACACCCGAGTCACATAAACCGGATTTTTTTGTGCTTGAAGGGATCTTTAATAGCACAGAAAAAATCATTGCTTCATTTTTTAAAATGGTGCTGCTCCTGTTAATTTCCGTTAGCGTCCACAGCACAGTCCAGATGGTGGGAAAATGCCTGGAAGTGGCTGACTGTGGCTTAGCAGTGTAGAACACTTAATTAGCTATGTCAGTTGCTGACCTAACTGTGCTTTAGGGCATGGAGGCTAAGAGAAAGAATGCCTCAAGTGTTTCTTCCCCAGGAGGTCTGTTATGCTCAGGTGCTCACCACAGACCTTGAGGAGAACCATGCTTTGCACCTTGTTTCCTTTGACCATACAGAAAGGTGGCTGTCCAAAATGCTGAGTCACTGACCGGCCCTTCGCCCGGACCTACTCCACACCAAAGTACTACCACGTCTCTAACAGGGTTTTTAGTTGATCCTGTTCGAAGGGGCTGACAAAAAGCATAAGTTCTTATTTTGATGGAGACCCCAAAGCACTTACTTAAGGTTCTCTGGAATAGTAAAAGATGTTTAGTGATTATTGCCTCCTTGTAGGGAGTTTTTTTAACCCAAATTAATAAAATAATAAAAGAAAAAGGTCCCACATCAATTTCTGACATGTGTTCTGAATTATGGTTTCAGCCAAGATTTTTCTGCTTATTGCTAACAGGAAAACAAAAGGAGCAAGTATATAATACTCACTGGCTTCTGCTTTGACTTTATCCATTTCAGCCATCAAAGCCACCTCTCGATCCATAAGACTGTGAAAGAGAAAAAGAAAACAGTGTTGCAATTAATCATGCTCCTAAGATAAGCTCTGAGGGAACGGAGTATATTAAATTTAAGAAGTTAAGATAAATCTGAGTAAACATGCCTCAGGGTGGCATCAACCAGCTCTGTGTGTTTTACACAAATTACAATGAAGAAAGATCCTGGGCTTGGACAAGATCAAAGTACTTGAACTCGCGAATGTGCAGCATCTCTGCACAATTTGCACATGTATAAATTGGAATTATAACAAATAACAGATGTAAAAAATTATATATATATATATAAATAAACACTGCATAATCCTGTATACCATAAAGCACAGCAAACTAAAAGACCAGACAGGAACCAGTCAAATCAATGTATAACTGAGCCAATATTGGATTTTTTCTGAGCTTGAAGACCAATATTGATAAGTGATCATTACTGTTTGACCTGCACAACATATATTTAATGTTCACAGGACACTTTACAGAAGATCCACACAAACTCAAACACCAATATGGTGCATAAACATTGCTGTTAAGATCATTTTTAAGGTAAAGCTTAGAACAAACACAATAACACCAGCAAAAGCGACAAAGATCTCTTACTGCATACACCTACAACTCTTCTAAAGCATTAATACCATTTTGCATTATAAAAAAGCTGAGCTTTATCTCTACTACCTATATATTCATCTTGACAGGACTCACAAACAGGTAGTGTATTTAAAGTGTTCTTTTTGCAAACGGTGGAGCGAATCCTTGTAAACATAACTTCAGTCCGGTTCTTAAGCAAAGAACACAGAATCCTGAAGATGCCAGTCAAGATCTTGTGTCAATGGGAGAAGAACAGAAATTTACCAGCTTTGTAGCTCAGCAAATGTCTGTTTCATCCTCTTGATAGAAGTGTCCATTTCCTCCTTCACCACCACTCTATATCGTGTCAGAGATGCTGTACACCGCTGGAGATCCTTCACTGAGCGGTCAATGTTTGGTGCTGCGAAAGAAAGCAAGAGAAAAGAAGAAGTTGAAGACTTCAATCACAATCATTTTGTATGCAAGACTGCACAATAGGTAGTGTTTGTGTGAAGTGTTATTGAGGTATTTCTCACGATCACAATACTACACTTTTCATTCAGAACATCACGTTAATACTGAGCAGAAGCCCCGGGTTTGCTTTCAGAACTATCAAGATTCTTGAGGACAGATGACGTACTAGAATGTCCATTTTTGTTAAGACGAACATGAGTAACACCACGATTTAGTCTGCTGCTGTTAAAGCCCATTCATATCAGTGTTGTGTTATGCTTTTCTGCTTACTTTGTTTAAAAAGAGAGGTTGTTTGGTTTATGATTGCATTCGTGTCAGCCTTGCATTCTCCCCTCACCTTCTCAAATCCACAAAGAGTTTGTCCAGAGAACTACTGCACAGTGAATTTCTTTCCCGCACCATTTTATGTAAACGTGACAGACTGCATCTCAAGAGATCAGCAGTTTCCAAAATACTCAAAAGCCAGTCTTGTCTGGCAACAACAACTATGCCACAGAGTTAGATGTTTTTCCTCAGTCTGATGCTTTATGTAAACATTAACTGAAGCTTATGACTGGTATTATGTTCACTGCATTACTGTCACATGGCTGGCTGATGCATGGATGAGCAGGTGCACAGAGGTTGTAAATAAACTGGCATATGATTATAAAATCATGAGAAAGTGGCATTTGAAAAATTGATCACACTGAAATCTTTTTCTTTTTTTTATAGGGGAAAAAAAAAAGAAAGGCGGGGAAGGTCCAAAAGGAAACCCAAGCCCAGATGGAAATCAGGTCTGTTTACAATGTCAGGCAGGGCCTCAAATCAGCCACATACAAAAGGACACAATTAAAAGGTACACTGATTTATCTGCAGTTATAGAGATAGAATTCGTCAGAGACTTTCTAGTCCCTGTTGTGACACACAGATCCCAGGTGCAATGTGCCAGTGGGTCTATGTGTTGACAAACTGTGTAGCCGATGCTAAACGAATGCATTTTGTTCATCTCTACTCTTGTCTGAGAGTTGCAGAAGCTCAGTACTCTTTCTCTCTCTCTGTCTGTCTGATACCCGTGAGAGCAATATAGTCTCTTGGCTGAGACGTGTGGTGAATAATAGAAGCACACGAACACCTGGGCTCTCAGCGTCAAAACCTTCAACTTGATGCCTGCTACAAATCAGTAAACAAGCATCCACACCCCTTAAGTAACCTTATTTTGTTACCAGTTTTACTTTAGCAGAAGGTACTTGGTTTAATGCCACATAAGCACAACAACCTGAATTTACACTGCTTCTGCTTGAACAAAATTGAGTAATGAAGTAAACATATCACGATTTACAAGACCAGGGCAATTAGATTCCCAAAACAGACAAGTGAGTGAGTGAGTGAGTGAGAGAGAGCGAGAGCGAGAGAGAGAGTAGAATCAAAGAGAAGCTCTAATAAGAAATTTGAGCACAACAAACAGTATTTTTTTGACATTAAAATACACTAATGCTCTGCATTATATCCAACACATTTAGAATGACACATCATGAACATCTTGATCATATATTTGAAACAAACCAGTTAGTCTACCAAACTAAATCACAGAAAATCAGGACTCGGAAATGTAAAGATTTAGAGTCCAGATATTGGCGATAGGCTTACCACAAAGCTATAAATAAGAAACCAAAAGAAAAGAGGTTTTCATATCTGGTTTCAACATCAGCAGACAAGTGTATTGCTTTTAACCCATCATTTCTGGTTTTCTAAACTCAGAGGCGGTGTATTTGCTGGCGTCGGACACTTCTAATTTACTTTGTGTTGCAGAACAAACTATTGCGTACAGAATCAAATGCACTGAACAGCAACACTGAACAAAAACAAAACAAGATATGTAATGTGTAGTTTAGGTTTCCCCTCTTTGACCACTGATACATGGCACTTCATGTCTTTGTTTTTTCCTCACCATGAGTAAATACATCATGCACATTTTCTGCATTGGATCTTTATGAACACAATACAGCTGTATACAATTTAATAAGGTGTATTAAAGCCTCAGAAAACATACGCATGAGAAAAACAGACACAAGAATGCCCAAAAACTTGCCGGGGGTGAAAATGCAACCGGTTTTGAGGAACAATTAAGAGCCCCCAGGTATTGATGGAATTTGTTGAAAGAATTGTTAGTAGAACATAAAGCATCTTTTTGAAGTTGCATGTATACAGGAATTGCTTTAGGACTGACACTAAGAAAAAGACACCCATTACTTAAACATACTGGGTAATAAGGACACTAGATAGGAATGTGACGTTTGCTGGAGGACAAAAACATATTTCTTTCCGATAGCCACCAAAGCATCATGCTCCTCCACTTCTGATATTTTATCCAATCTGATATTTCAGACAGGAACATATTTAGAATGGTGGTTTTGTGTGCGTAGAAAAGCAACTGAAAAACACCAATTTCGTGTCTTTAAAAAAATAAAAGAGCTGGAAATCAGTAAATAAAAAAATATAAATAAAATGTATAAATATATTTATAATATATTTGTGTGTGTGTGTGTGTAAAAGTAAACAAATTAATTTAAAGGACTGTGATATATAAATAAACGCCCAATGTGCTATCGAAATAAATGTGTGAGCTCAAAACACCTCTGTGCTTCACTGTGCCTAAAAAAAATAAAATAAATAAAAACAAAGCAAAGGTTATCATCAGACGTGGATAACCTATTGTCTATTGATAAACTAAAATTATGCAAATCAGCACTAAAGCTTTTTTTGCTTGTTTCCTTGAAGTCTGTTTTCATTGTTGCTGTGCTGTTTATTATACACGCACTGTGCTCTGACGCACAAATTATTAACTGCTTAGTCACTATGCTGAAATGTTAAGCATCTACCCTTATGAATACAAGCACATGCTATATACTGAGAATGCAATCACAGCAGGGCAGTGCACAGTAGAGCAAAAAACAATGCACGTTTTACAATGTACTTGTGGAGCACTTGATTGTATTTATACATCAGATAATCACCGAAAGAATGTATTCTCTTTTCCCCCGTGCCATTTGTCGGCTTTTTTTGTGTCTCAAACAGATACACAATCTAGGATCTCAAATCTCAGTCAATATGGCAGCATTTACCAACTCACCACTCTTACCGATCTTTTTGGCTGAAACTTGTTGGCAATCATCAGATGGAAAAGGATGTGACAGAGTTGCACTGTGAGAGCTGTTAGAAGGTTTCGGGCGAGATTTGTTGCCTCGAGAACTGTGTTGATTCTGTCGAGCTCTGTTATTGGTGCTTTGCTGGGGAGATGGACTTGGGGCTGGGGCAAAGCTTTTTTGAGATTCGGCTTCACCTGTAACCAAAAATAATGAAGAAAGAACGTGTTTTAATAAGAAACAAATGATAAAGGATACACCTGTTTCTTGAATGGCACTCAGGTGGGGTATATTTACTTTTTTTTCGTTTTCAGTTTCAGCCAAATGCGCTCCAAATTTCGGTTTTCTTTTTGGTGCATAAATATTTAAAACTGTTTCTCAGCAAGTAAGCTAATGTTGAGAGATGATAATATTAAATAAAGAGCTATTTATGATGGGAAAACCAGTTGAATGGTGTGATGCGTCTCGACACTAAGCAGAATTACTATTCCAGAAGTGAGTTTCCAATAGAGGCCCGAGTGTTTTATTTCTTTTTATTATATTATTATGACACACACACACACACACACACACACACACACACACACACACACACACACACACACACACACACACACACACACACACACACACACACACACACACACACACACTTATTCATGCATTTATATTAAAGCCTTTTACTCGTTTACACACATGCTGTTCAGACAGTTTGGTTCCTGTTATCACTAGCCTTATAACAACTACACAACATTGTTCCCTCTCTAACTCTTTTGACATATTTAATGACAACCATAACTGCTATAATGCTGGTTATAACCATGTATTAGTGCTATACTCTATAACCTGCCTCCAAACTATGCATCAATTTCAGAGAAACAGCAGTTTATGTTGGTAAACATCATGCCTACTTGTGATAGAGAGCTCAGGCATAGCAGACTCCAACTCAAGCTCGGCTGCGTCCAACGAGGCCGAGTCTAGCTGTTCGCTCAACGAGTCTAGAGACTCGCCATCAGCACCAGCTGAACCGTTGGCATGGAAACCGTTAACAGCCCCTGCACACTCTATCTCTGGGGATGAGACAGATTCAGAAGGGGCAGGATCAACCGGAGCCTCCGGCTGGGGTTTGGGCTTCTTTTTCTTCTTAGGCTGTTAAGTCACAAATTAAACCATTAACAAACTTATTAACACACACACACACACACACACACACACACACACACACACACACACACACACACACACACACACACACACACACACACACACACACACACACACACAACCAATTAAAATAATTTACATGATTTGCAACCCTCTGCGAAAAAAAATCATCAAAACAATATAGAGCTAGCCAAACACTTCCTTTAAAGCTAAATTTAGCTCAGGAGTATTAAAGCAAAGCTGTGACGCAGACATTCACTCTGGGTCATTACACACACACACCTTCTTTTTACCAGTGACACTCCATTCCTTCAGGATCTCTACTGCACTGCCTGAGGGTAGAAAAAAGAAATAATATGGTGACATGGTTAAGTGTGGTGGGCAAAATATATACAGCATATACTACATACAGCACAACAATAACCAGTGGGGGTTTAACATAACACATTGTTGTTCCCCACTGGAGACACTTGTGTGCTATTCAGGAGATGGGATCCTGATTTTGCCTGTCGGTGAATAAAATCTAAATTACTTTTAACATTCAAACAATTAAAGAGGATGATATAATTTAACTTTCCTATCAGCTTGCTTGAAAATATTTTCCTGCTTCAAACCCTCGTAATCCATTTAATCAGCGTAGTATGAAGTGTTCCGAGGGCTGGTTTGGGTGTCAAAATTCCTGAAGCACACTCGACCTGTGCGTGACTGGGTGTAAATACATCCAAAAGGCAAGCATGCACACGCAAGCAAACTGACGCTCACCTGTCAGTCACCTTGAATATAGGATCGGTTTTGCCTGTCAACGTGTTAAACTAATCCTATACCAGCCCTAATTTGGATATTATATACACAAGCATAATCTGTGCTATGGAATGTACCTTCGACAAAGGCCTGCACAGCCCGATCCACACTGTTCTCAAAGTGCTGCAGAACCAGGGCGATTTCATTATTGCTCTTGTTAGGAACCACTGCCCTCACTGCATTGATCTGTTGGGAAACAGACAAATGAAAATCAGAAGTTGGCAGTGTCTGTAAAGAGTAAGAATTGACAGAACAAAACTAAACAGAAAGTAAATTTGTCCTACTTTTGTAAAGCCATGTCAGTTCTGAAATATATACAATGGATATAAAAAAGGCCCTATTTGCACCCTTAAATTACAATTTAAGTAAAAAAAAAAAAAATAATAAAAAAAAAAGTAAAGCTTAATTAACATTTTAGGGAAAGGGAGGAGCAGAGTCAAATTATAATAACTTGGTTGCATAAGTATGCATAGCCTTTTAATAACTGGGGATGTGGCATTCTTCATTTAAACCAATTGCATGTACAAAAGCAATTATCATACTGCTGTCATCAATTAAATTATTTAGATAATTGATGATGAGCTTTGCTTCACATAACGTTGGTTTTCTTATACTACTGAAGTCATGGTCTACACACAATCGCTGATATTCTTCACATGTCTGGGATACGGGGTAGGAGAGCTAGATGACCTTTCTCGGCCAAAAAAATAAAAAATCCAAGCTCGGATGAATAACCCCGTAACACCAAAAGAACATCATATCCACGAGCAGCGCGGTGGTGTCAGAATCATGCTTTAAAGCTGTTCTAGTCAGAAATGGGGCTTTTTAAGCTAGTAAGCTAAAGATTAAAAGGAAGGTCACCTTTCAGCATGATAATGACCCAAGGCATACACCCAGACCAACAAAGGACTGGTTTAACCAAATGAAAGTCAAAAAAGATTTTAACGACCTTCACAGAGCCAAAACCTGAACACAACTGAAAATCTGTGAGGTGACCTGTAGAAGGCAGAGCACAGGAGAAGCCCTTCAAATCTCAAAATGTGTTACCCTGTTAAGACTTTTAATCAAATGTATTGCTCTGTTTGAGACGATAAAATCAAAGAGTGCATCAACAAAATATATCAGATTAATATTAGTTATGGGCTGTTTATGATTTTCCAAAAATGTTCCTAATTGTATTTCACAATTTTATATTGAAGGTGGCAAGTGTTATCATAAGGTTTATCTTGGTTTCTAATGTGACATCACAAAAGCCTGCCAGTTTAACAGGGCGGTTTAACAATGATGTCCCCATGCTAAACTTCAATTGAAGTAAGAGTTCCAATTTTACTACAAGGAAATGTATGAATACCTTTCGCTATCCCTCATGTGGTGGAGGAGGGGGGAAAAGACTTTCATTCAGAACATGCTACATATCAGTGTACATTTAGCAAATGCATCACACCTCTAATTATATTGCATAATCCAGAAGAGGACTGTGCACTGAGCCTCATTATACAATGAACTAGACACTATCAAATCTCACTACATGTATGTCTTTTAGTCTCGTTTCAAATGACAAAACGTTTGGTCGCAGAATTATTTTTTTTTGTCTCTAATGTTTTCCGTTCCATCATTCTTAAGCCACTCCCTAGACAATAGTGACAGACCTGTAAACTAGTGGGGCACAAGGAGAAAAGCAGCAGGAAAAAAAAAAAAAAAACACAAAAGTAGTGAAAATGCACAGAGGAAAACAAAACACTTAAAAGTCAATGACTTCATCCCTATTATGGGCTTCAAGAATGCTACTTTTCAAGTCTTTTCAGGAGAGAAGAGAGGGAGAGAAAAAAATAAAGAGAATTACCTTTTCTTTCATCCTTTCAAATGTACCTCCTTGGGACATGACCATTTTAGAGTGCGTGTCAAACTCCACCCCTGACGTATCTAATAAAAGGCAAAAAACAAAAAAAAAAACAAAAGGAAAAGCACTGAGTATTAGTTCAGTCGGAGCCTGAGGATTCTGCATGACTTGGCAGAAAGAAGTGGGAAAAGGGGGATTTTCCTCTAATTATATGTAGGTCAGAAGCACAGCCCAGGGAGACAGAAAAGAAAGTGAGAGTACAAGAATGAGACTGATAACATTAATTGTAAAAGCTTTGAGCTGCTTCGTTTAAAATAACACTTGATTTTTATTTTAAATGGCACTGAACTGATAACGTGCACTAATGCGAACTTTTAAACAGGCTCTTAAAAAAAAAAAAAAAAAATGGGATGGGATGGGATTTCTGTTTTATTTTTCCATTTTCTTTCACAGCAGAAAAGCAAGCAATCGTAAAGATATGAACGGTCATGCACAGTCCATACTTACCCACAATCACCCAGAAACAACTTCCAAAATCAAAATGCAAAGATTCCAAAAGTCCATAGTCCCATTCCAGCCTAAACCTCCTGCCGCCCCTTTTTTTCCCCCTCCGCCCCAAACTCTCCCTCCCTTTAGCTTGCGTTTTCACCATTTCCCCACACAGAACCAGAACTGACTATCACATACGGGGGTGTATGTAAAAAGATCCAGCTATTAATCCAATAGGCTTATGGTTAGAAGATTTTTAAGCAAGCTATTCACCCTCCAAACAGATTAAATGAGATGAGAATGATTCAAATTACTGCCAATCACGTGCTTTTGTACTATTGCAACAGTTGATTTCGAAAGTATTCTCGTTCAAGTTTTGCTAAACTTTTAAAAGTTTCCTAAATCAAAACTTAAAAAAAAAAAATCTACAAAGAAAAACACACAGTAGGCAAGAAGTGTTTATGAGTGGGCAGTCCTGATGCAAAGGACTTGCTGACCTAGTTTGCTTGTCAAGCGTGTTAATACTAAGAAACAAAAGCATGCAGATGATCAATATCATCTTGTAACAGTTTAAAAAGCAGCACATTGTGCTTTCTCCCTTGGAAAAAGGACGGCAAGACGTTGGTCCACGTTTTGTCTTAAAAAAAAAAAAATTACTAACAAATAACTCCACCATACTGCAATTTTCAAACAGACACCAAATGACTGAGGTTTTTAATGTGCACGTTACATTTTGCTCTGTTACTATGGCAATAACTGCATTAATTTAGAATGGTGATCAAACTGAGCGAAAATTGTGGTTTGAATGCACAAGTTTTAGCCAATCGGAATTGAGTATTCAAACAGGCCAAACCTGGATCGCAGACTGGTGCATGTCATGTGCCGGGCGGTGAGGCCTTTCAGTCAGCCCCCTTTATGAGAACGGTAAATCAGAGCCAAAGAGTATTTGAAACTTCTTGTGATCTACTTTTAGATTAAATGGTTAACAGTACACTGCATCACAGGAAGTAATCCAGGAATGACTCACAACAACGTACATTTTTTTTGCCTAAATTTATATACGAAACTTTATAGGTTAACAACGGTTACACATTTGACTAAACAACACATTTTTCTCCTTTAAATTATTCTTTTTTTATGCTGAAACCTTTCTGTGCACTTTCATTTATTATGCTATTTAATGGCTATACGATTCCTATTTTTATACTTTACCATATTGGTTTTAGCAACATGTGTCAGCTAATCTGGCGATATTACATTTAAAATGTTTTATGTGAGTGGACACCATCACTCAGTCACTGCACTTGTTGTGCTAATGAGCCGTCACAGCAAGAATTTGGTTACGCCTTTTGTTTTTCTTTACATAGCTTCAGTAGTAGCTTTTTATTTTCTCAGCCACAGCTTTTTATTTTCACAGCCACACAAGCCAGGCTTGCAAGAAAAGGCCCCTAAAACTTGTACAGCTGTTGAATACCTACTTACTTATTTACATTATGTTTATGTGGGAAAAGGAAACCTAAGGCACTGTAAACCTTTACAATGCTTACTGTATAAAAGAAAAAGATAAGACACGCCTCTTTACGATCATAATCAACCAGGCTGTTATGAGAACACACGTCAGCACTTGGCAGGGCAAAGGGCATTCGCAAACAGAAGCACTCTAAATCTTTCTTTACACGAGGTTAGAGTGTGAGGTCTTTTGACCTCTGCTTTCCCTTCCGCAAAGTGCCCTGATGACTGCAGGTTTTTTTTTTTTAGGAAATTAGTAACAAAAGCTAGTGGTGGCCTTGTAGTGCACCCCCTAACTCCTGTCTGGAGGCATTTGCAAGTGCATTTAAATACAATTTGCCAAACAAAGTGAAAAATGGCAGTGGGGTGATAAGCAGTCAAGTTCTGTCCAAAACCTCAGATATACAGTACAGTATTGGACAAAATATAATAAAAATCATGCAGCTTTAGCAATACGATGGTCGAGGAATCTTTGTTTGCAAAAATCCTTCAGTTGTCCTGCAATGGCAAGCTTTCAGTGAAGTGAAAAAAAATTAAATTGGCTACATTTTAAATACATGTATTTAAAACTTCTCACTTCTCTCCACCAATTATGTGGAATGGCAGGCATTTTCAAATCATCTCAATATTTTCATAAATAAATGTTATTTAGGAAAAACCTCAAGTGTCAGCTTGGGTTAAATCATGAAAATAGAAAAATTTGACAAAGAAAATTCAGTTTTTCACCACTTGACCATTTATTTATTTATATATATATTGAGAGAGAGAGAGAGAGAGAGAGAGAGAGAGAGAGAGAGAGGAGATAAGCCAAGTGTGATTTCATCACATAGGGAACGACAGGCTTGGTCAATTAGTCAATTAGCAATTGGCTGAATAATTAATTGTTTAATAAAATGGACGTGCCTATTAAATTCAGTTTGGAGTCGAATACTGGATGTTAAAATATCTGCTCCATAGTCAGAAAGAATTGCAGTTTTCATTTCTTATTTGATGTATGTTCAAGAAAACTTTGTATAACAATGGTTATCACTCTTAGCTACAGATAAACACCTACAGTCTTAATAGTGTCTTGCATTTAATAATAGAGAAATGTACAATTAACTTTACCCTAAATGTTTTTACCAACTTCAATAAAGTCTGTATAAAAAGAAAAATCCTGATTAAAGAAATTATAACACATTTGCAACCATTGATATACATCTGTAACCATTTGACAGGAAAAAGGAAAAAAACCTACAAGTGAGCATGCACACAGTTACAAACGGTAGATTTATGCTCCATTACAAACAAAGTTACATGTGAATTTCCGATTTCTCGTCGCAAAACATCCGGTGTGCTCAGAGCTTGAATAAATGAAGTATAAATAAAGAAAATTGGCTCGAAATATTTTCAAAAATCAACTGAGAAGTTTCCCAACATGGGAAGTATAACAAGGTATATAATCATTAATTGTGTTAAATCTCCATGCGTGCCAAAATGTTAATGTGACAATCGGGTTGTCTAATTTTACCAGGAAATTGCCTGGTATTCCAATGGTATTCCATTTCCAGGCTGAGAATACTGACTTTATGCTTCAGGGTTTTTTGAAGAAACAATACTTTGTAGAAAAGTGTTCATCTTTAAGTATTTACTTTGTACTAATAAATAAGTGCGTTCATTATTTTTTGAGAGATAAGTATAACCCGGATTTTTTCTCTCAATGTGTTAAAAGCAAGAGAGCTTTATGATAGCATTGTACGAGACTTTCTGTTCGGTCAATCAGACAGCGCTTTGGCTACATGCTTGAAGGATTTGCTCCTCCTATGATTAGAGCTATAAGGTGTGTTGTACCTCCAAGAATAGCTTTAATCAAACAAAGCCTGTATGCCAAATGTTTGTACACGTCAATGAGGCATGCCTATTTTATTTTCGTTTTCTTTTCGTTAAACTCATTTGGTCACCAGGTAACTATGAATAGAAACACAGTGATAAGTCACAAAGTGATTTGTCCAACCGTGTTATAATGCCCAACACACAGTCCCGCTTTTAGTTCTGGAGTACGTACTTGTCCTGCACATATTAATGCTTTCATTGGTTCATCCAATCAGCTAATTAACAGTGCTTCCTGTGTTCAAGTGGTTTTGCATTAGCAGGAAAATACTGCATTGAGCAAAACAGAGGTCATATCAATTGTGATTAACCCTTATCCATTCTACTAAGCACTGAAAGACAAAGTAAATGCTTAAATTGAGATAAACATAGGAGGAATTACTGCCCTTTCAGAACTTTTTTTTTTTTTTTTTTTAAATCTTAAATGTACTTCTCTCCCTTTTATTACAATCATCAATTCACCAAATGTGTTTCCAGGTTAACTAGAATGTTTGGTCAGTGTCATAAAGTGGGCTGTCTGTAGTGCTCCAGTGTAGATTTCAGCATTTTCTGCATGGACGGGAAAACAGTTTGATTCGCATAAACCACTTGGCCTCAATCAGGAAACTGGATTTACTGCACATTGATCACTTTGAAAGCTGTGACTCAAATGTAAGTAAAATGAACTAAGTAAAGGGTCTGATCTTCAGCCTACTACTTTGAAGGATTACGAGCAAAATACAGTCACTAATTAAACGAAGCTGAGAGATTAACTTTATCTTTTCGTGGAGAATGACTAGTAGAACACGTATCAAGGCAGTCAGGGCCATATGATAATACATTGTGCTGACATGTAAAAGTCAACATGTCAAAGTTGTTTGTACTGAGAGAAGAATGTGAATGCCCTTGGACATCACAGACAATGACAGAAACATATCTCAGTTTTATCAGAGTCACATAACCTACTTTCCTCCTGACCAATGATTATTAATAGTCTACAGTCTGATATGCAGGATGCATATACTTTACTACAGGAAAAGAACACCAAACATTCAGAGAAATTGTGTTAGGAAGGAATCTTGAGTTATTAGGGATTTGTGGATAGTGTACACAGTGGAAACACACTGTAACAGAATTATACAAGTTACATGACTTACCCTTGTGACTGTTTTTCTTCGCCATAATCCACTTCTCCAATGGTGGATTTTCAAGTGGACTTCAGTCTTTAGACTCTTCTGTTACTCTGTGAAACACAAAAATGAGGTCAGCATGTTGAATGCAATTTAATACTCGGGACACAGAGGCTATGAACACGTTCAGTTTTTGTCCTGTACTTGCGTAGACTTTTATTTTTCTTTTACAAAACAAACCAAAACAGGGTTTTTATATATATATATATATATATATATATATATATATATATATATATATATATATATATATATATATATATATATATATATATATATATATATATATATATATACACAGTGAGGAAAATAAGTATTTGAACACCCTGCTATTTTGCAAGTTCTCTCACTTAGAAATCATGGAGGGGTCTAAAAATTGTCATCGTAGGTGCATGTCCACTGTGAGAGACATAATCTAAAAAAAAAATCCAGAAATCACAATATATGATTTTTAAACTATTTATTTGTATGATACAGCTGCAAATAAGTATTTGAACACCTGTCTATCAGCTAGAATTCTGCCTCTTAAAGACCTGTTAGTCTGCCTTTAAAATGTCCACCTCCACTACATTTATTATCCTAAATTAGATGAACCTGTTTGAGGTCGTTAGCTGCATAAAGACACCTGTCCACCCCATACAATCAGTAAGAATCCAACTACTAGCATGGCCAAGACCAAAGAGCTGTCCAAAGACACTAGAGACAAAATTGTACACCTCCACAAGGCTGGAAAGGGCTACGGGGAAATTGCCAAGCAGCTTGGTGAAAAAAGGTCCACTGTTGGAGCAATCATTAGAAAATGGAAGAAGCTAAACATGTGACTGTCAATCTCCCTCAGACTGGGGCTCCATGCAAGATCTCACCTCCTGGGGTCTCAATGATCCTGAGGAAGGTGAGAAATCAGCCCAGAACTACACGGGAGGAGCTGGTCAATGACCTGAAAAGAGCTGGGACCACCGTTTCCAAGGTTACTGTTGGTAATACACTAAGACGTCATGGTTTGAAATCATGCATGGCACGGAAGGTTCCCCTGCTTAAACCAGCACATGTCCAGGCACGTCTTAAGTTTACCAATGACCATTTGGATGATCCAGAGGAGTCATGGGAGAAAGTCATGTGGTCAGATGAGACCAAAATGGAACTTTTGGGTCATAATTCCACTAAACGTGTTTGGAGGAAGAAGAATGATGAGTACCATCCCAAGAACACCATCCCTACTGTGAAGCATGGTGGTGGTAGCATCATGCTTTGGGGGTGTTTTTCTGCACATGGGACAGGGCGACTGCACTGTATTAAGGAGAGGATGACCGGGGCCATGTATTGCGAGATTTTGGGGAACAACCTCCTTCCCTCAGTTAGAGCATTGAAGATGGGTCGAGGCTGGGTCTTCCAACATGAGAATGACCCGAAGCACACAGCCAGGATAACCAAGGAGTGGCTCTGTAAGAAGCATATCGAGGTTCTGGCGTGGCCTAGCCAGTCTCCAGACCTAAACCCAATAGAGAATCTTTGGAGGGAGCTCAAACTCCGTGTTTCTCAGCGACAGGCCGGAAACCTGACTGATCTAGAGAAGATCTGTGTGGAGGAGTGGGCCAAAATCCCTCCTGCAGTGTGTGCAAACCTGGTGAAAAACTACAGGAAACGTTTGACCTCTGTAATTGCAAACAAAGGCTACTGTACCAAATATTAACATTGACTTTCTCAGGTGTTCAAATACTTATTTGCAGCTGTATCATACAAATAAATAGTTAAAAAATCATACATTGTGATTTCTGGATTTTTTTTTTTAGATTATGTCTCTCACAGTGGATATGCACCTACGATGACAATTTTAGACCCCTCCTTGATTTCTAAGTGGGAGAACTTGCTAAATAGCAGGGTGTTCAAATACTTATTTTCCTCACTGTATATACACATATACATACACACACACACACACACACACACACACACACACACACACACACACACACACACACACACACACACACACACACACACACAATGTATACATATACAGACCTATATATACACACACACGCACACACAAACATTTGGTGCTTCCTAGCACTGTTGAGTGCTCTCTCTCTGCTCTTCCTAGATTTCCTTTTCTCCCTCTCTTCCTCTCACCCCTTCTGCAAATGCTTGCGTGTCAAAATGAGGCCTCTGTCAGTGCAGGGTCACGTAAGGACACCGATGCCAAACTTCCACATCCACACTTGGACATGATAGTTTCCTAAACGCTTACACTCGCACCGACTTGCTTTCACTGCTCGCGTCCAAAAACGCTGCTAGAAGAATCTGAAAAGGGAATAAACAGCCTTCCTCCGGTTTCCTTATTCCAAGTGTATTTTACAGCCATGGCATATAAAAGAAGTCATTGAGTCTGTCTGCACTTTTGAAATTACTTTTGCAGATAAATATGCAAGTCAGTTTAAGGAAAGTCCTACAGCTGGGATACAGAAATGGACAGATTTCAATATAGACTTGTCGACATATTTTAATAGTTACACATACAAACAAGTCTTTGTCTTGTACAAAATTACCATGATGCAAATTTAGTTTGGCTGAACTACTGTCAGTCTAGCACACATATCCACAAACATTATTCAGTATTGTACAATGCAAACATTTGGCTCATCTCCACCTTTGAATCATAGAACAGTAATGTGGTATACACTTATAGATTCTTTATAAGTAACATAGGAAAAAGGCAATTGCTAAAAGTCATTTAATTTCTAAACATCCACTAAAGCCATAAATAATCATTAGATCTTGACTATACCTCATGACATCTGGAACTGATGATCAACCTGCCAATTCCCTTTCATGCCTAGCTTTACTGATCTACTTGTATACAAGTCAAATAATGTCACTGTGCTCCTTTTAGCTTTACTTCTCTGTGTTTAAAGCCAGACACTCTCGAGTGCGTGTGTTCTCACGTCACCTACTCCCTAAGCAAACCAACACCAACCAGAAACAAGGTATCAGCCTCTTTTATGACCAAAGCACAAATAGGCTTAACTTTCTGTTTCTTCTCTAGCAGTGGTGGGAAAAGAAACTTAAACACACCCCCCCCCCCTGGGTGCCGGCTCTACATGCCAGTGTGCTCTCTGTGCAGCATGCCACCAGCATGAAGACGGCACCACACCTATACGCACGTCACACCCCTGAACCCAGCTGACGTCAGACATGGGAGCTTGTATTTAAACCAACAGGAAAATGAACCGGCTGTTTAACAAGGAGGAGGAACACGCAAATCAAACCCTTGTTGTATACTTAAAATAGTAAATGCCAAATTACACATGCCCAGACCTACCTTGATAAAATAAAGCTATTCAAATTATATAAAAATACCTGCACCAGTTTTTAGGTTAGGTTTAGGTGATGAGATAGTGAGATAGTGAGAAACCTGAAACGAGCAGCAAAAAAGGTGAGGGGGGGGGGTGTTGAAAAATGGGCCACTGCAATGTGAGGAATGCAGTCGTGGATGGCTGTGGGAAATACACACGCACACATGCATACACACGCACACGCGCGCACACAGGCGATGATGTGGCAGATCTGGGAATACTTAGGACTGTGTATGCAGGTTTCCATATCTGTTTATCTTTAGACAGGGGAAGTGTCTAGCAATAGAGACATGGAGTTCACACTGACATTTGGTTAACCACTTTTAAGAGGGCAAAACGACTTTCCTTCTGTCAATGTGCAACAGTGCAGCGTGACCTCCCCCCAAAATAAATAAAAATATCAATGACTGATTTAATTAATGATTAATGGCACTGCACTTCTGCTAATAGCAACTTGTAGACCACTTGTGGGTGACAGCAGTGCTTAACTCTTGATTTTTCAACATGGGTCACTGAGAAGTCATTTTATTATTGGCTCACAGCTTTGGGACATTACTTCTTTCATTTTTCCTTCTTCTTCTGTACTTTAAAGGGACATGTGTTCAACATTGCTAAAAAATGCATTATCTCGTGTTTGCCCTGTAAGCTTTATATCTGACTAAATATCCGCACACACCCGTTGATAAAATCAAAAAGACGTCACCGTGTGAAATTCCCTTTCAACGCCACAACTTAGTCCACAATTAGCGCTCGCATTCCAAAAATACACTGCTAGACACATGAAAAGATATCCATCGTTTTCTTCCTTTCACACGGGTGCCTGATTTAAAAAAAAAAAAAAAAAAAAAGTAAAAATAAACAAAACAGGGACAATAAAATTTTAGACAACTGCTCATCAGCCAAAAGTTGGCAACAAAAAACAACAAAAAAGGGACTTTCTATTATAGATTTATATAATCTGCTTTGGATCTTCCCCTGATATCCATTCAATTCTGTTGTATTTTGCACAAAAACAAAAACCTTTCTTCTTCGTGTAGTGCGTTTGATATGCAAATGATCGTGACGATTCATTTAATATGCAAATAGCATTTATGACGCCATCTGGCGACTTGTAGCGAGCTTTTCAGAACGCATTAGCCCCTTTCCCCTGAAAAGAGTTGGCAGCCCTGTGGCTGTTACCCTGAGACTGCCAACTCAACACGACACCCCATTCCGTCTCCTCCTGCATTCCACATACCGCAAGGAAGAATGAATGAACTTCCACAATGCTTTGATGCGCAAGAACGAAAGACAATATTCGCGTGAAGGATAAAGAATATTAAATAATAAAACTCAAATATATATTATTATTTATTACAACTTTAAGAGTCGAGAGTTTTCTGCACATCAAGATATCAATCCAGGCGTAATACCTCGTAGCTCATGTACATGAATATGAATACAATTGAAAACCCGTCTCGTGTTCCGCTTTGTATTTAGCAGCACAAAAGTGTTTAAAACAACAACCTTTTCCGTCTTCCTTTTTTTTATTTAAAGTGTACACCTTTTTACATTAATAATCTAGAAAAACACAAGACACTTCACAAGTCTGAGCCGCAACACAACCCGACACCTTAGCAAACATGACCAAATATAAAACACCACCGAGTTTTCATTTTGAATAAAAATTACTTTATACCTTACAAAAGAATTTCGATTTTTTTATTTTTATTTTATATCTTTATCTATTTTTATTGACCGAGCCAGACGCAGACTCCATGCACTTATATGTTGGTTCGCCATCTTAGCGAGCTAGCGAGCTAGCATGTCTATGCAATGCGCAGTTGCAGTCATGGCGCTTAGGTCAGCTCGAGGCTGGCTATGAGATGTAATCATTTTAATAACTGACACGTTTTGCTTATAAAATATGAAATACAATATGACGTTCACAAAAGACCTATTAGGCCACTGCATGCTTAGCTGAAGAAAAATATAACTATGCTAACACGGAGACTAGCTGGCACAACCTCTGGTACAATGCAAGCAGTATCTTAGCAACGCGTTTACTGCTGGCTAGTCGGAGAATTTCCGCCTGCTAGCAGCTAAATGAAGTCAGAACAAAATGAATGAAAAAAAAATTAATGAAGAAAGATTTAAAAAATATACACCGTCTTATTTTTAGTTCATATCATCTATATGTAATAAAGCAATTCGCTGGCCGTTGTGTCTCGCAGGCTGCAGTGTGTCTGCTGAACTGCGCTATGGGCAACAATCGCCTTCACTATTATGATGTTGATGATGAAACTAGCCTAGTACTAAGTGAACTGATACCATGAAACCGTGGGATATTTGCAAGAGGAAAAGCGCCTACCTGGCAGTCTGAAGTACGTGGTGTGGGTTAATGTAAAGCGTCTGTGCGCTTTGTGAATCGCGCTGGCTTTTTCTCAGCTCTCCTCACACGTCTCTCAGTCGCAGGCGCTCTGCCGCGTCACTTCCGAAAAATCGCGGACTTCAGGCATCCGCTATCAGTCGCCTTCTTCACACCCAGCGGCTTTCTACTCAGCCTTCACTCCCTTTATACACTCCCAAACAGCTCAGACTACATTTACATCCAGTGCACACCCAGCTTTCAAACTAATACCAAAAAAACTTGCTATTATTCGCTATTGCTTCATCTGGGTAGGTCCTTTTCTTCTTAGCTCCAGCCTATGGTTGATACGGTTTGATATGCTCACGGTAAGGTAAGCTAGTATCACGGTTTCAAGGTATCATAGTATTTATAGAGCGTTTAAAAAACACACAAGGTGTTGAAAAACCAAAGCCAAAATTTCCAACAGCTCACTTATACTTTACAATTTGTATACATTTTCAAGCATTCATTTTATAATTAATTTGTCCCAGTTAGAGAAGCATCCTGAGACTATCCTGGGAACACTGGGGTTATAAAAAGGAAAAATAACCAGAAATGAAATGCCAGTTTATTGAAGAGCAAAACAAATCCCATCCAAAAAAATAAACTCAACAATATGTTAGCAAAACTTGATTAAAAAACACTTTTTGTATCACCTTCATCTTCCGAATAATCATTTTTTCCCAAATAGAGGATCCACAGGCTATTGTGGGAACACCTGGGTTGTAAAAGGAATCAGAGCTACAATTAATATCAAAAATCAATCTTGTGTTCATTTATTTTCCAATAGCAAACGTTTCCAAAAAGTTTGGATTGGGCATCAACTGTAATGCTGCACATGATTAGACCGATGGCAAGCATTAAAACCAGACATTTGGCATATATAATTATCTTATAACTAGCTTAGGATTTTTCTCTCACTTATTATTAATTTTATAATTAATTACTTATTTATACTTATTACTGCCTTCCTGTGGGCTCACCACCTGCAGGAGGGACCGTAAGGGACGGTGCTGTGAGGATTGGGCAGCAGTCGAAGGCGGGGGCCTGCTTAGACTGCTGCCCCCGCGACCCAAATTACGGATAAGCGGGAGAAAATTAATGAATGAATACTTATTACTAATATTCCCTCTGTACCCCAGGGCCATTGTATCATGGCTGACCCTGTGCTCTGACTTCCTAACGTCACATTTTTTTTCTAATAAAAGCATGGCAAAAAAAATATAACTCTCATGTCTGTCTTTCAGCCATTACCTTAAGCGTGTATTTTAAAACAGAATAACTTCCAGTTCTGTCTTTCAATCTTTACCCCGATGATTCATTTGTTGCTTACAGCCATGTGTGGCATTTGGTCTTTTATAGAGATTTGTGGGTGTCGCCACATGCAAATAAGCCGTGTCAGAAGGGCATACATATAGTCTACATGCACATACGAAAATTCAGAAATACATTTTTCAACACTGGCTAAATTCTGTGAACATTTTTTGTTCAGTTTGGTATATGCAAACCTTTAATACACATTTTAACTCACTGATAAAATTATGCAACCTACAGTCAGTGTTTATCAGTGTAGTTGTCATATAATTGTTGTGAACAAAGACATCAAACTAGCACAGGCATAATGCAGGTTTGCTTAATCAAAAATTATTTGTCTAGTTTAGATCTATTCAGCAATACTGTGCGCTCTTCTGAGCATTTAATTCGTGTCGTGTATAATATAGCCAAGTCTTAGTCAGACCTTCTCCAACGATTTGCAGTGGCAGGCATTCAATATAAAATTATAAATCACTCCCTCTGTGCAGCACACATTTTCATTAGTAGGCTTGTAATCTTATAAATACATTAGGCCAATATGTAGTTTATTTCTTTACTGCACACTTGGGCATTTTAATTCCTGTACTTTCCTCGTAGCAATTCAAACTAGTGTTGAAATGGATTTGCACAACAACAAACAATGAATGAATTACTTTTTCAGTTATAAAGCTTATGAAATTAACAGCTACCTAAGAAATATATTTACAGCCACCATGATTTATACTAAAGCTAACAGAAGAAGTAGTATTGTTCATAACATGTATTTTAAACAAATAAATCATATTGTCGATTCCACTTTCAAAGTCATGCTTTATATTTTACAAATAAAAAAAAACAACACAAATTTTGCCTTACACGATCTTCAGCAAACTAATAATGGGACAAATATTGTGGTCCACTTTGGTAAACATACGTTTATACTCCTGGAAACTATTTAGAAAGGGGAGGTCTCTAAACACTTTAGAAAAGACATGTTTAAGTTTCTTGGCAGAATTAACAGGTTTCTCTTTCAGAAAAGGCTCCAAATAGATTATCTTTAAAAGTCAGAACCATAAGCATCCAAACGCCCTGGGAACTGCAGGTTATTACATTCTCTTTTCAGAGAGACACATTTTAGTATATACACTGAACAAAATTCAGTGCAACACTGTTTTTGCCCTCATTTTTCTTGATGTACACTTTTTCGATGTACACAAAAGGCCCATTTCTTTCAAATATTGTTCACAAAACTGTCTAAAATCTGTGTCAGTGAGCACTTTTCCTTTGGCGAGAGAATCCATCCACCTCACAGGTGTGGCATATCAAGATGCTGATTAGACAGCATGATTATTGCACAGATGTGCCTTAGGCTGGCCACAATAAAGGGCCACTATAAAATGTACAGTTTTATCACACAGCACAATGCCACAGATATCGCAAGTTTTGAGGGAGCATGCAATTGGCCCACTGACTGCAGGAATGTCCACCAGAGCTGTTGCCCGTGAATCGAATGTTCAATTCTCTACCATAAGCCTTCTGCAAAGGCGTTTCAAAGAATTTGGCAGTACATCCAATTGGCCTCACAACCGCAGACCACGTGTAACCAGACCAGCCTCCACATCCAGCATCTTTACCTCCAAGATAGTCTGAGACCAGCCACCTAGACAGCTGCTGCAACAATCAATTTGCATAACCAAAGAATTTCTGCTCAAACTGTCAGAAACCGTCTTAGGGAAGCTCATCTGAATGTTCGTCGTCCTCATCGGCGTATACGACAGGGTGTTCCAGTTCCTGCCAATATCCAGCAACTTTGCACAGTCATTAAAGAGGAGTGGACCAACATTCCACAGGCCACAATCAACAACCTGATCAACTCTATGCGAAGATGTGTTGCACTGTGTGAGGCAAATGGTTTCCGGACCCCCAATACATAAAACTGCACATTTGAGTGGCTTTTTATTTTGGCCAGCGTAAGGCACACCTGTGCAATAATCATGCTGTTTAATCAGCATCTTGATATGCCACAATACAATACAAACAATATTTGAGAGAAATAGGCCTTTTGTGTACATAGAAAAAGTCTTAGAGCTTCAAATTCGGCTCATGAAAAATGGGGTAAAAACAGTGTTGTGTTTATAATTTTATTTAGTATAGTTCTGTAGATGTTGGTTCTTTGTTGTTATTAACCTTTACCATACTAGAGATAAATAAGTAAAGAAAGTATTAAGTTTAGAGGAGGATTTAAAGGAATGAAAAGTGATCAGAGAAATGTTCCAAACTGATCTTTTTTCACACACAGTAGTCTTCCCTGTCTGCAATCCATCTGAGCAGAAAATGGAACGACAAACAAAAAACCTTAGACATTGTTACTTTACTTTGATTTTTATTTACAATGACTCAAGATTTTGAGCTAGTTACCTTTTTTTCTGTGATATGGCTGTTTTTATCCTGGAGTCCATGACTAAAAAAAACAAACCTGTTCCAGACGCAGAGCAGCTTTAAGCCTCCAAGATGGACCATGCAGCCAGATGACTATAAAATCTGTTTCCTTGCTGAAATAAAATACATTTTAGGTTTATTTCAATCAAAGTGCTTTGTTTGTTTTATTTATTTATTTATTTATTTATTTTTTAAATCGTTGACTGGGAAGAGACTGATTCTCTTCTGTTTGAACACGTTAAAAGTGGATAATTATCCCTTACAGAGCTCGCTTCACTGGCTGCCTGGGGCAGGAAGGATCAAATTCGAAACCTTGTGTTTCTGGCATGAAAAGGCAAAAGCACCATATCAGCTCCAAACCTATAATAGAGATGACTGGATTGGCCAGCTGGACACACACTTGCATGCCAGCTAAGGTCTTTAACTTTAGGGCTGTTGGCATGACCGGTGCCCATGATCTCTGTGTTTCAGTGTCTAAACAACCATCATTGCGATCCTACTAGAAGGGTCACATAGATAGACAATATCTAGGGCAAAGTTTGTTTGTGAGTAGGACAGTGGTTGAGCAGGTTGTACTGCACAAATTAAAGAATGATATTATCAGTAGAATAAAGCCCCCACTTTTAGAAACATGGTTTTATACAATGAAATAAATATTCCTCCAAAAAAAGTTGCTACCCTAATAGATTCACTTGTTTGTCCCACATTAAAGGGTCTCCAAAGAATTTTTCTAATTACTTAAATGTTTGTTAAAGCTTTATAATAGGGAGATGTGAGGGATCCTGTCTCGATCCTGGAACACTAGGCGTGAGGTGGGAGCACACAATGGATGGAAAATAATTTCATTGTAAGAAATTATTTAGTATATAAGGGGAAACCAGTGAACCTAAAAGGAAACCAATGTAGACAATGTAAGAATACGTGAACTTTAACGGCAAACCTAGAGCTTTAAGTTAGAAACAACAACACTGTTTTTCATTTAAACGTCTAAAACATTGGTCCTATAATGTACTTAACAATATAGCCATGTTCAAAATCGAGTTATGCAAAGTTTTGTATTGGAATTGTAATTAACAGTGCGTTTTATTTTTAAATTGTCCTGTTTTGACGAGTCTTGCACTTTCTCTTTGTAGGACATTAGTTTCTAGCTTTGCAAATTATGAATGCTTACTGTGCTTTTCATGGCTGCACCTTCAGCTGTTTGCCTCTTTACTCTGGATACAAGTGGCTGCCAAATAAGTAAATGTAAATAACTGAAACTATTCCTCTTTCTTCTGTTGCTTTCGGTTTGCTGAAGACTCGGCTAAACAGATGGTATTGGAAAACAACCACTTACATACTAAAGACATGCAAAATTGCACTACATATCTGATTAGTTTATAATGCTAAAAATAGATATAGGTTTTACGTTTATTTCCGGGGATACTGTGTTTTTAAATCAATTACAGGAACAAGAAACAACAAACAGTACTTTCCCCCTCAGCTTGTTTGCTTTACATCATAAGCTTGAACTAGTGTGTCTTAGCACATTCAGCAGTCAATAAACCACGGAAGCCTAATTTATTTGGGCTTTTTTATGTATTTTCTTTTTTTTAACCAGTATATATACCAGTACAGTATTTTAAGTGTTTTTGAAACTTGAACTATGCAAGTACTGAAAATAATGTTTCCTTTTAAAAGTGTATCTTGTGCATAGCTCATAACTGTTTAGAAGGATTAGCTAGCTTTGTTGGTATATGACTAGCATGATAAACTATCATAGCATAGCATAGCATATTTTTTTTTTTACATGGAAAGCATGACTTCCCCTACAAGTTCATTAACATATGCAATATAATGTTTCTCTCTTAAATGTAGAAATGTATCTATATTATTAATCTGGGCGTAATTCTATATTCAAGAACAGAAATCTCTCAACTGGTAATTAGCATAGATAAAGTGCTCAGAGGTGCAGCAGTAGTCAGGAGCTGAAACAACAAAATAATAGACATGAATAGCAGACTTTTCTAGAACTGTTTTTATTTATTAGGAGACATTGACAAGAGACTGAGAATTAAACAGAATACCCAACTAACAGATGTAACACAACATACAGATATATTGCTATTATATTTCAGTGGCAGTCGCTTGTGCTTCCCCTATATTAAAAACCACCAACCAAACTCTTGCTATTCCTGCTAGTCAGACATAAACGAATAAATACTTGTCACTTGGCTACATCACTTGTGTGACTGGAAGGTCGAAGCAATAATATAAGATTCTTTAACAAATATTAGGCAGTTAGGAGATCTTAACTATTCTAACCCAATAATCTTGAAATAAAATAACTAGAAATTATGTAAAAGCTTTAGATTATATTTGATCATATTTACATTGTATTCAATATACAGTAAATACTTTATTGTCAGCAGAGTACAAAGCCAATTACTTATTTGGAGAATATGCCCAAATTGTGTAATAATAAGGCAATATTTTAAATCTTGATTTTAACTTTTAGTTGGTTTTTTTTTTTAGATCTTGAAAAATAAGATAGAATAAAAACATTTAATTATAGGCATTAGATTAAATGATACATATATATTATTTTTTAAATAAAGCCAAATACATGCATTAGATTAGTTGTTATTTTTTTTAATAATATCAATCGGTCAAAACGTTTCTTAACAATTACACATTTACAAATACAATATATTAAATGTTTTCCGCCACGTGACCGGAAGTACCACATCTGTTAAGATGGCGACTCCCTATGTAACAGATGAGTCTGGTGAGCTTTATGATTTTGTTGTCGTTATTAAACCCAGTATAGTCACCAAGTTTAAGAGTTTATTCGACATTTTTACAGTGAACACGTCTGAGCAGTGGATCTGATCAGTTTCCGCTGGGAAATGATGAATCCAGGCACAATGTCGGTTAGCGGTGTAGCACGCGCGCGCTTAGCCAGCTGTCAGTCCAGCAGTTTGAATGAACCTCCTGGCTTCTGTCCTGAAATAGCGGCCGGTCACATCGTTCACTTATATAACGCTTTATCTTCAATTCCCACACTTGTATTTAACATGCATTAGTTATTTTAATCAAACCACGAGCCGTGTGTTTCTTTCTTCCTTAGGCTAAGCTAATAAGCTACTCTCTTTGAACACAACGCATCGGTCGTTACTGGCGGTGCAGTGAAGTGCAAAGCTTGAATAACTCACCAGAAAGCACATTGCAGTACATTTTATTTAGTTATATTACACATAAATAGAAACTTAATTCAAGTTCCATTGATTTTTAAGAAGATATACATTTTTATAAAAGCCCTGATTTAATTCCCCTTATTAATTCATTCAGAATTAACATTTGTCCACCCCTGGGATTGTTACAGTACAAGACAAACTGATGAATATTTGCATTGTGAGCACCATAAAATCAAACTCGATGTGCAAAAGATTCTTCTTGTTCTGTATTTCTTAACAAAAGTCACATCTATCTGGAAAAAAAAAATACAACCCATAACGGAAAACATGAATTTCATCTAGATGATAAATCTGATAAATCTTTTTATTGAAATTGGGCTCTTGCATGTTTTTACAGGAAAGTATATTGCAGCCACGCAGCGTCCAGATGGGACATGGAGGAAACCTCGGCGAGTGAAGGACGGATATGTGCCCCAGGAGGAGGTGCCTGTGTAAGTGGCATACATTTCTAAACACACAGCTAGTTGCATGCGGAACCCTGCTTATTATGAAACAAAGAAAAAGAAAGAGACTTTTAATTGTCTCACATACATTACAGCATAGTGAAATTCTTTCATTTATTTAGTGCCCTACGGTTGAATCCTTAAACTTCCGATCGGTAACCCAGAGCCTTGAACATTAAGCTACCACTTCCATTTCACAAATCCCAGCTTGTCAGAAAGCTGGGGTCAGACCACACAGGGTCAGCCATGGTATGGCATCCCTGGACTAGATAAGGATAAGTTCCTTGCTCAAGAACCCAACAGAGGCAGCTTGTCAGGGCTGGGTCTTAACCCCCTGACCTTATGATCAGTATCTCAGAGGGCTGAACCTCCGCTGCAATCATGACATCTTGTAAGTCAGTAATTAAAGTGAAATCTGTCGAGTTCTCAAATCTGATTGTTCAGCAGGTAGTGATTAGTTCCCTCTAACAGCAACTCTTACTTTAGTGCTGGCTGCAATTCACAGATTTATGTGAATGCACCTGGACAAACATCACTAGCTAATTTGCTGTTAAGCATAATTTACTGGACTGGACATTTATACTGAATATGAAATAGATTTTGAAAAGATTTTTGTTGTCGTTGATAGAATGCAATATTTTATGATTTTATTAAATATACTGTTTGACTTGCTTTGATATTGCCATGAAAAATGCCACTGATGCTGGCATGGCATCAAAAGAGCATTAAATATCAATGTGCTTGTTCTAATATGTTACAATTTCCACATTAACAGCTAAATTATGTTAACGAGTTTGATTTCATAATCTAAGTGTCATTTAGCAAGGGAGGAATCTTTGGTCAATGGAGGAGATGTTAAAGATTAATGGACAAAATTGACACTGTTTTGTAACAGTCAGTAGGTTTAGCACCAATGAAGGGTCTTAGAGTTTCTCTGTAAAAGTTGTGACAGTGACCATTTTTAAAATTTTTGCTTCATGAACTTCAATGTGTCTGATGTTCTATGATTTAAACATAAAACATAATTATAAACTCATAAAAAAAACATGGCTTCTAGATTATTGCTATGTAAAAAATAAAAAGTTGACAAATTGCTGCCATATTACAAATATGTATTTATTTGTATTTTTTTACTACTATATAAGGCTGTGGCTATTAGGTAAATGATTATTTCTTTTTTTTTTTTTTTCCCTTCTATGACCAGATATGAGAATAAATATGTGAAGTTTTTTAAGAGCAAACCAGATCTCCCCCCTGGAATGAATCCAGATGATGCAGCTGCAGCTGCAGCCAGGCAGCAGCAGCCAGCAGCAGTGAAAACAGAAAAGGAGAACGAGACGTCCAGCCTGTCTAAAACGGCCAAGCGCAACATGAAACGCAAAGAGAAACGTAAGCAGCAGCAGACCCACGGTCAGCATGAAGCCAGCAAGGAGGTGGAGGCAGTTACAAGTGAGTTGGAGAAGGTTTCGTTTGCAGCTGAAGAGCAGAACAGCCCGGCCGCCTCTGCAGACCGGTCCGCCTCTGCCACAGACAAAGCCAAGAAGATAAAGAACCTGAGGAAAAAGCTGCGCCAAGTGGAGGACCTGCAGCAGAAAGTGGACTCAGGAGAGCTGCAGAACCCTTCCAAGGATCAGTTGGAAAAATTGGGACGAGCTCAAGCCTTACGGGAGGAGCTGAGGCAGCTGGAGGAAGATTTGTAAAGCAAGATGGTGTGTTACGAGCGGAGGGGGCCACGGTGTAGTGTTTTCTTTCTGTATATACATATTTTTTTTTAGAAAATAGGATAGATCTTCATTTATTCCTATTGGTGAAATTCCAGTTTTGTGAATCCCCATCCCACAGGCTTGTTTCATTCTCTTCTGCCAATCTGTGATACAGGGATATTTAATACAAGCTTATTTCTAAACGTAATAGTGCAGATAGTGCTCTTCAGCCTCACCCATATAAACAGTACAATTCTTTTTTTTGTGTGTGTGTATGAAGTTTAGTCATGACAGTTCTGCACTCCTGCTGGGTGGACTTTGCCAAAAGTGGACTTGGGAATAGCTTAGAGGAGTGAGAAAGCCTTCAGTATTTCTCTTTGAAAATCTCACTGAGGCCTCTGTTTCCTCATGATAGACATATCATGGTGGGATTCCTCCATGATGGTGTGCATTGTTGACACTACTTTTTTTTTATTTTTTAGACAGAATGAAAGAACAGACTGAACACCGAGCCACTCTGAGGACACAGTAAATAGATGCATTTTCCTTTTTCTTGTTTTAACATTTGTGACTGCAGTACCAAACTTAACAATGTAAAGCATGTTGTACCTCTATGGGTTACTTCTAAAACTCATCTAAATTGGCCATCTATGGACTGAATAAGAAAAGACAGTATTTAAGTTGTCAGCCATGTCATTTCTTTCTTTCAGAAATACTTTTTACTATGTGTTGTTTTTTTATCGTAGTAGCTGTTCAATATTAAGAAGTGTTGTATTACATTAAAGTATAAAAGACATCTAGCTTGTTTTAGATGAAAGTGTTCGGATGAAACCTCTACTACACAATACTTTTCTGAACATATAAAAAAATGTATCAGGTGTTTGAAATGAATGACAAAGGGTAGGGTGTGCCAGGCCATTGCAAGGCACCAATTATACATATAATTCATACCTAAAGAGAATGTTGAGTCACCAATTCATGTACTGGCAGGATTTTAGGAGATGGGTAGGAAACCAATATGTAACTGGAAGAACAAGTGAAAATACAGCCAGACCGCAACCTGAAATGGGGTAAGTATTAATTCTGGAGCTGTGAGTTATAAATACTGCCAACTGTACCACCCTGCTGCCTGAGGATTTATTCACCTTCAGTAATTGCTTTGTAAGGATTGTGAGCCTTGTGTGCCCACATTAGGGCAACTTAATTTAGCCAATCAACCAACTGACATGTTTTCTCTGGTAACTCTAACTCTTGGGTTTGACATTAGCTGCAAAGCAAACTTCAATGAGTCATTCCTTTGGAAACATTGACACTTAATTATTACTTCAAGGTACAGTACCAGAAAAACATGATACTAAGGTCTTGAATACTGCAAAAGTGCCATTTAGTCCTTTCCGGTTAATAGAAACTTTTTAAACTTCTTAAATTTTTAAAATATATATAATATTGTATAATATATAATTGGATTTTAGTTTTCTAAGAAATCTTCAAGTTCTTCTACCTAAATCTGTCACCCATCCAAAGAACTCTCGAGGAACCTTTATAAAGAAGACTTAAGAGCACACTGCTCACACTGGAAAAGACTGGTGAACTTACACCTGAACATTACAGTTTTTCTTAGTTGCTTTGGAGCATTTCATAAATCTTCCTTAATGTTTGCAATCCAGTCAGTGCATTCCCAAAACAACTTGTACAAGCAGCACTATACATTGGATTGCTTGAAAAAGCCTGTACTTTTTTATGTCAATGAACATCTCATTGCCATCAGAATGAAAAGTCCTTTTGTCATTGTTCACAAACAAGATCGTCAAAATGTTTAGTCGAGTTGTTAGAAGCTGAATGACATGTCAATTTCAGCAGCACAAATGTATTTATTTGGTTGCATATTTGATTTATATTGATTGCATGAGACTGGACAGGATTCACACCTTTACTGTACTAGTGTTCGTTCGTTTCTTGGTCGTTCATACATGTTCAGAAACTGTAATTCTGTATTTTGCTCTGTCGCAAGATTCACCTTTGACCTGTTTTAGAGAACTAGTTGATTATTGGTTGGCCGTACACTCTCCTTCATAAGTGACATTCAATATTCATCTGTACAATTCATCAATTCAAGACACATTTACCAAAAAAAAGAATAGAATTTTAAGGTTGACAGATACTGACAACTGGTTTAACCATTTTGCATTTAGTGACTTATGCCATGAACTGATGCCTAAATGTTTTGGGGGTTAAGACAATTTAGGTGAAACCAGTATAATATATTTTGATCAACATGACATCATAATGTAGGAAACAGCAGACAATTGTACACAATCAATTAAATGAATGTAACAAAGCATTCGCAATTTATTCAAAGCAACAAGAAATGTTTTTATGATGAGCACAAGTGACTACATGATGTGGAGTTTAAACAAGTAGTTTTGAGAATTTCATTTCTGATCTGAGAAATGCTCCAAAGCACCTGAGAAGAACTGTAATTTAAATTATCGATAATATATGGTTTCTTATTCTGTGAATGTTTCTTCGGCTCTGGGAAACTCATCTGGACAAAATCTTAAAAGCAGAAACAGGCGAGAAGATGCTGTAAATATTCAGTTGTCATGGCCCTGGCATTGCCTACGCATCTGCTTTGAAATGATCCGAAGTTTTTAATAGGAAACATACTGGAAAAAATTAGACAATGTTTTCAGGGGGAATTTACTGCACATTTTAATCACTTCAAAACGTAGATGTTTCCCTTTCGATCACAGAATAAAGGGTTCAGAAATGGGTTATCCTGTAAATCTACAACAATCAATAAATGGTGAGTTAGAGTTACAGAAACAGAACATCCATTCTGAAGCCATTGTGACTTTATTGTTTCCTGTAGTGAAGCTGTTGAATGCATGATGTAATCATCCGACCATTTGAGGATTTTCACTGATGGTGTCAGTTTTATACAACAGCTGCACTTATTTAGACTCATAGACTAGTCATTATCATAAAAGCAGCTGTTTGAACTTCATCTTCAAGTCTTCAGTCCTTTCTTTAGCTATTTTTACAGTGGAAGGGCACATTATCCTGTATGGAGGACATTGCAATTAGGGAAAACTGTTGCCTTGATAGTATGCAACAACCTAGGTAGGTGGTACATGACAATGTAACCTCGATTGCCATTTTTCATTGGACCACAAAAAAACAGAACATACCTGAACACACCACAATACCTGCTGGTTTGAAGATGCTAGAGACCCAGTCATTTGGCATTGGTGCTTGGTGAATGAGAGGCCCGTAGATACACGAACACTAAGTCGTAAAAATTGCATACAGTACATTACACCGAACTCTCTTAATACTCTTCATTACACCGAAAGTTGCTTAGATCTTTATGCTTTCTTATTTTTTTCTGCTTTCAACAAATCAGCTTCATGAACTGAATGTTTACCTTGTGCCTAATATTTTCCAACACCCTGACCGGTCCTACTGGAACAAGAAAATCACCCCTCAGTCATTTTAATGTTATGGTTCATTAGTGTACATTTTCTGTTTTTCTTTTTTTCGGCTAACATTCAATTGTATTGATAGTGGTGTATTTATTTTTATGGCTTTTTCTATGACTTATGTCTATCTATGTTAATTGTTACAACATTTATGTATTTACCATGGCATATTACAAAATCTGTCTGTGGGAGGATGAGGTTTTTATTATTTTTTAGTCATTTAAAACTATTCTAGTGGCCTGCCTGAAACAGGACAATAAATAAGAACAAAAGGCTAGACACTACATTAGCGGAAGAAATAAAGAAGTGCGGATTAGAACAGATGGATGTCTGTAAAAAATTACAGAGTGTCTTCAATTAAACTTGCTTTTTATAATAAAAGCATTTATATAGAAACAAGAAAGTAAACAATGATAGAACCAACAATGGAATCTATTGCTCGCTGCATAAAAAATGTCCACTTGTCAAAGTTATCAATTCATTCCGTGTTTTTATTTTTTAATTGTGTAAGCTGTGTGGGAACTTATGAAACTATTCTCCATCTGTCACCAAACTAAACCACAAGGGATGGGCCATTAAAACTGTGACAGATTCTGCAGTCATCAGAACAGAATGTTTCATTGCCTCAGTAAAAATAATGATTAAAGAATGAAATGTGTATCTAAGACTTTTTCGATGTACACAAAAGGCCTATTTCTCTTAAATATTGTTCACAAATCTGTCTAAATCTGTTATTGAGCACTTGCCGAGAGAATCCATCCACCTTACAGATGTGGCATATCAAGATGCTAATTAGACAGCATGATTATTGCACAGGTGTGCCTTACGCTGGCCACAATAAGAAACCATTTTAAAATGTACAGTTTTATCACACAGCACAATGCCACAGATGTCGCAAGTTTTGAGGGAGCATGCAATTGACCCGCTGACTGCAGGAATGTCCACCAGAGCTGTTGCCCATGAATTTAATGTTCATTTCTCTATCATAAGCCGTCTCCAAAGGCGTTTCTTGAAAATTTAGCAGTACATCCAACCGGCCTCACAACCACATACCACGTGTAACCACACCAGCCCAGGACCTCCACATCCAGCATCTTCACCTCCAAGATAGTCTGAGACCAGCAACCCAGACAGCTGCTGCAACAATTGGTTTGCATAACCAAAAAATTTCTGCACAAACTGTCAGAAACCGTCTCAGGGAAGCTCATCTGAATGCTCGTCGTCCTTTTCGGCATATACGACAGCGTGTTCCAGTTCCTGCCAATATCCAGCAACTTTGCACAGTCATTAAAGAGGAGTGGACCAACATTCCACAGGCCACAATCAACAACCTGATCAACTTTATGCGAAGGAGGTGTGTTGCACTGTGTGAGGCAAATGGTGGTCACACCAGATACTGACTGGTTTTCAGACCCCCCTGGCCCCTTAAATACAGTAAAACTGCATATTTTAGAGTGGCTTCTTATTGTGGCCAGCACAACGCACACCTGTGCAATAATCATGCTGTCTAATCAGCATCTTGATATGCCAGACCTGATATATATATATATATATATATATATATATATATATATATATATATATATATATATATATATATATATATATATATATATATACGGGTCGCAAGGCTTGCCATTTCTGTAACCGCTTTGTTACGGGGTCAGGTTGCTAGCCCAACGCCCACCCTCCTCCTTTTACAGCCGAGCTTGAGACCATCCATAGCAGTGGGAGTACTGGAGAAGTACACCCATGGGGTTAAAAGGGCCCAAGTGTGGCAGCCTGGTATGGCTGGAACTTAAACCCACAACCCTCCAAAGTCCAATGCCTTAACGACTAGGGTACCAAATCCCCTGCATTCTATATTCCTTATTTTAATTAATTATATTGCTAAATATTTATTTTAATTAATGAATATAATTACATAATGTTTTTATAGGCATTGAGAATTGCACATATGTTTCTTAAGATCATGAAAAAGATTTTCTTGTAAAACAACAGCAAAAAAAGTAGCTGCAGATTTTCTGGTGTCGCTGGTCAATACAAAATCCTGTGAAATGAACTTAATTATGTTGAAGCAATTAAATTCACATGTATAAATGTATTATAATAAAATAATTCATTTCAGATTTTTATTATTCAACAGTATACTATGACATTTCATGTAGTAAAATATATTTGTCTATAACAGAATGTCTGAGGCTCGAAACCACAGGTTTTTACAAAAACTATAGCACTCTAATGAAGGCACTGTTAAACAAAATAAGTTTTAAGGAGGTCAATACAACTGAAGCACCACAATTTTCAAGAATCTTTCTGGCCTCTGAAACATTTTAATCCAATTTCCCACAAGTGTATTAAGTTTATGAAGTTTAGAGCAATTAGACAAGTGAACTTGTATGTAGATAACAGTTGTCAGATTTGAATGTCACTGGTGCCTTTGGGAGACTTTGTCATGGTGTTGCCCCCCTCTTTGGGAATTTAATAAGTCGGTTTTTGACTGCCCACATCACATTCCTGAGTGATGGAAAACACAGTGGGTAAAACCAAACGCCTTCCTTGTTAAAGGGTATAAATGCAAACATACTCCCTGGAGAGCAGCAGAGATTTAGTAGACCGCTCCAGGATTTAGGCCCTGTGAGAAATCTCCATGCACAACCAAGGACTGGATCTCAACAGCTTATGGTAACAGAATTCAGTTTGCAAGTGTTTTATTAAACTGCTCTTTCCTTTCCAGCTCATTTGCACAGTAGGATATCAGGGAAAATCTTGTGACCCTGAAGAGTAACAACCGTGAAGGTTTTCTTTCGAAATGTGGATGTTTCAAGCACTGAATATGGGACCTGCCATAACATTTCTGTTGCTGATTTGGATGCCATTCTTTACTGTGTCCCATCAAGCAGAATTGGAGCTTGCTACAGTAAGACCAGCATTTGCTGTTCTTTTGAATTTCATGTGTCAACAGAATCATTCATCTCATTCATTTTGTTTCAGAAATAATAGAGGATGATTTAGAGCATAACTGTTCTCTGTAAGGACATCTTACAAAATGTTATATCCACTTCTCAGAACTATTTAAAGCGGTATGGCTATTTGTCTACATCACTTCTTCCTTCTCAAGAGCAAGAACCACAGTTGGAGTTAATAACTGAGGCACTAAGGTAACACACTTTTTACTCCTTCTCATGTTTTCTAACAAGCTTAAAATGCACACATCAATTAGTATTAGCAGTTTGTAGACTATTGTGGGTTTAAAGTCAATATATCCTATAACACCATTCTATCACTCTACTTTTCAAGGTGAAGGTATACAAATTTGGACCTAATTTTCCAAAAAGGATTGAAAAGTGTCCCAAAGCAACATTTTGTCTTGTGCAGAAAGTGTTCATTGTGATGTCTGCTTTAATATTTCAAAGTTTCATTGTAATGAAGAGTCTCATCATATGAGAGAAATCTCTCAAATTCCAACAATTAGACTAATCAGAGAATCCTTTTGTGTGTCTCTCTCTTCTTGTTTGTACTTTTCATTAGAATATTCCAGAATGTGACAGACCTACCAGTCACAGGGAGCTTGGACAACGCCACGCTAGCCATGATGAAAAAGCCACGCTGTGGAGTTCAGGACCATTTTAACAAAAAAACTCTTAAATATCGAATACTAGGTGAGTCACCATATAATTTCAGAGCTCTGAACTTGATAGAGATGAATGCCCAAATGATTTGACAACTTATACGACAGTTCATGTTCCGGAACAAATCTGGAATTAATTTGTTTTATTTGTTGTATAAATCTCTTTTTTTTTTTTTTTTTATCTTTGGCTTACTGTTAAAAGCTGTCAAGCTAAATTCACCATATAAAAAAACAGTACAGAATTTGATTGCTGCTATGTATCGTGACAGGTTATTGGCGTAAGAAGAAGCTGACTTACCGTGTTTATAACTACGCCCCTGGTCTGGGAATGGCTCGAACACGGGCGGCCATAAAAGCAGCGTTCAGGTACTGGAGTGATGTTGCACCTCTCCAATTCTATGAGGTCACTGAAGGAAATGCTGACATCAGAATGTCCTTCCACAAGAGGGACAATATCTGTCCTGTGCCCTTTGATGGACCAGGTGAGAGTATTTTCTCCTGAAGCACTCTTGGTCTTGACTATAATCCTTTTTTAATACACATAATTAAAATGACTTACAGTTAGAGTCATGAAGTGCATTATTTAAATGTTTATAGATAATGCAATACAATACAATATACAGTATGTTCTATGGAAATGTGCGTAGATGATAGGAATGATAATTAATAAACTGCCAAGTAGAAATCCTGTCTTCTTTCTGCAGGAGATGCTTTGGCTCATGCTGAAAGTCCAGAATCTGGCATAGTGCACTTTGATGCAGAGGAACTATGGACTGAGGGTCGAAGCTATGGAGCAAATCTGCGAATTGTAGCAACTCATGAGATAGGTCACGCTCTGGGTTTAGACCACTCACAGTATTCCAGTGCTGTCATGGGCCCTGTGTATACTGGATACCATGACGACTTTAAGCTCCACCCTGATGATATTCACGGGATCCAGGCACTGTATGGTGAGAACAGGGTTGGGGCTTAATCCTACATGCTGCATAATGCTGAAATCACAGATTCTGCTCTAACATTTGCTGTACATGCAGGACTAGGAATCTGAAGAAGACTTCTTCTTTGTCTTTTCTTTTTAGGGAAACGAGTGGAACAGCCTGAAATTACCTTGACCTCACTTCCCCCTGATCCTTGCAATGCCTCATTGGATGCTATAATGTTGGGTAAACACATTTATTACTTATTCAAATTTAGTGTGTACTAACTTTTGCGAAATTCCTTTATGGCTCCTTTATGATTTCGTAGTGCAGGGACGTCTCTCTCTCTTTCTCTCTCTCTCTCTCTCTGAGTAATGCCGTGATGCTAACCAGTGAATGACTAAAAGGTTGCTAATGATGGTAAACTGAAGACACATTCTTGGGGTCCTTGAGCCACATTATAAAAGCACATAATTCTGACTGGCAAGAAATAAAACACATAGGAAAATATTCAATGCTAGGGTTTTGTTATGTGACCCAGAGTGAAGAGGAGTTATGTAATCATCCTGAAGTGGGTTATTTTGCATTTTAAAAGTGTTTTGGTCCAATTTTAATTTCTTTACTTATGACACCATTATGTTTATAGTTATCTGATCTTATGCAACATCCTTAAAACAAGTTAGTTCCTGTAATTGCTAACAACTTATATAAACCTTCACCAGCCTCTTTGTTCTCACCCATGAAAATATGCCAAAAACACCACAGCATAACACAGCAGAACCCTGAACATGCAAAGCCCTCTACTGAAGACCTTCCTAAGGTTAAAAATCTTTTCATGTTTTATGTTGTGTATTAACAATACAAGTCCCTTCAAATATTCCCAAGATTATAAAAACAACATTTTTTTTTATTTAAAGCAGGTGCATTAATATAAAAAAAGCACTTCCTGACCAGTGCTTTAATGTAAAATGGCAACACCTTTTGGCTAATCGGATGCAGGGATTTTGTATATACATTCTAAAAGTAAGTTCTGTTTAGGGCCGTTCCACAAGACGTTTGCATTCAGCAAAGAGTATGTATGGACAATATCAGATGAGGGCTATAACACACCAATACGTATTAGCATCCTGTGGAAAGAACTGCCTGGTTATTTGAATGCTGCTGTGCATTCACAAAGAACCAACAAGTCCTATTTCCTTAAAGGTAAAGCCTCACTTTTTACTTATTGTTTTACATTTGACTGTTTGGACTTGTTTGATTACATTCCTAAAAGGCTGTTTTTTTTAAAAATAGAAATGAATATGATTGGCCAGCAAAGCAAATTCAGACACTTAGTAGTCACTTTCGTTACAGAGTAATTTATTTTTACCCATTTTGTTTTTGTTGCAAATTTAGTAATTTACAAAGAAAATTAGCAATTAAATTAAGAAAATGAAGGCTATAATATTTCCTTTGACTGTTTGTTTGAGTTGTCATTGTTTAAACTAAATCCCCCTTCCTTCTTTCAGGTGATAAAGTGTGGAGGTATTCCAGCTTTAAGTTGGACCATGGTTATCCCAAACTGCTTGCTATCCCTCCAAACATCGAGGCAGCCTATTACTCCCATAGCAGTAAAAAACTCATTTTTATCAAGGTAAAGCAGTCAGAACATGCGCTTAAGCTAAGAACATAATGAACATTTTTGAGTCATTTATACAGTTTAGCATTTTATTAACTGCCCCAAGCAATCTGTTTAGCTTTAATAGCACATTTAGTACTTGTGGAACATAAAAAAAAAGTATATGTATTGTATATCTTAATATTATTAGATTAAATTCAATTTATAAAGATTTTAATTATTAGAAAAAAAAAATGGAAATATGGATTGAATAACAAAGGTGAATGCAGCAAATACATTTTTTTTCTGTTGGCAAATAGATTTTTTTAAACTGTACAAAGGATTAATAAAAAAAAAATGTTGAATAATGGATTCATTCTGCATTGAAAGTGGGATGTTTTATTAAACTGCCTAAAGTTTCATATACTAAATATTTAATAACGACTATCGGGCCCAGTTGTTTAAATAAAACAAAATCGGTTAATTTACTAGATAATTGCAGGTGCTTTTTCATTTCTTAGGGTTCGGACTACTGGCAGTGGGATGAACTGGGCTCCCTTGATGAACTACAACAATTTCCTAAACCCATCTCCAATCTCATCCAAGGGCTGCCATCCAATCCAGATGCAGCATTTACCTGGAATAATGGTTACGTTTACGTTATTAAAGGAGACCAGTACTGGCGTGTGAACCCCAGAGGATTCATCGAGAAGGCTTACCCACTGAGCATGAGAGAGCGCTGGATGCAGTGCTACCACTAACTCACACACAACAAAACAGTTATGATTTAACCTACACTTAGCATTAAGCCCTTTGAGTCTGAGATTTAGAAAATAAAATACATATACAATATTATATTATAATAGGAAAATATACTAAGAATTTCTGTGCTGAATTTACTTACTATGTCAATTTATCCAGAGCCTTCCTTTACTAATGCAAGCACAAATCTTAGACACAGGATTTCTGTGTTGGAATGAGTGTAGGTCTCATTCTATTTAAAAATTATAATTACAGCACATCCTGTTTTAAATTCCACCTTTATCAATTGTTTGTACTTGCAGAGCAAAAATGCTTACCAGTGATAGACATAATCAAGCTCAGTTGTTTTTAATATACACAAAAGGCCACCAGTGACTGTGAATCTCACAAGTGCTATAAAATTTTAGTTAATGATGCACAGTATAATGGACGCATAATATGTGCATGTGACTATTCTAGCTATTTCAGCAGTCTACTCTCTTTCACAAAACAAACCTTTAGGAACCTAGTTCTAAGAGGAAATCCATTACAACCTGAAAACTAAAAATAATTGAAGGATGGGGCAGGGTGGTCAACATATGAATAGCACTGTTTTATTTGTGTGTCGAACAAATTGTTCTAATGTAGTACACACTGTATGTCAATACAATTCTTAGGGCAGTTGTGTAAATGTTAAATGTTCCCAAGTTAGCGAGAGTGTGTGTATGAGAGAGAGAGAGCGCAAGTGCAAATATATGTGATCATAAAGCACCTTATTCACAGCCGAGGTCAGAGATATAACTTGTGCTGTTGTAATAGTGAATGCATATTAAGATCCTTAGATCTTAATTAGGGTTAGGGTGCTTTCACCATTATACAGTGTTTAATCCATACTTTATTTTCCAGTTTCAGTCCTACATGTCCTTCAATGATTCGATGAACAGTGTGCATTTAAAACCCGAGAGCAAATTAACCGAAAGTATAAATTCTGCCTTGATTTGGACTCATAGGTGTGAAACCGTCCTCGGTGGCATGCATCAGGACTGGCAGAATATTAAGCTTTTTGGACAAAAGGCCATGTAGATTAACAGTGGAGCATAATTGATAACAGTGTGTTGCTTGTGTAGCCCTACACTACATGTACATTTATGGCATCTGGCAAACACTCTTATCAGGACCGAATTACAATGATCTCTATTATAAAACTAAGCGGGTAAGGGCCTTAGGGCCTTACTTTAAAGAGCTTAGCAGCTGTAGCTTGGTGGTGCTGGGATTTGAACTCATAGCCACTTCCCTCAAACTACATGCTTACTTCATTTAATCATTAATCTACTGTATAGTTCATGCTTTATCCCAGTCAGGCTCACTGTGATTTTAATCACCAATTATTTACTATTAATTTTGGGAACTAGATCCAATTCAATTCATTAAAAAACACAGTTGAATAATAGAACAAAAATAACCATGAGAGAAGGCTAAAATGTGTGGAATTGTTTTGTTACTTATTTGACTTTTATGCAAATTAGTGCCAACTATTACTTATTGCTAATAAGAATTCGCGTTTTTGACTATTTGTTGTTTTAATCATCGTGCTTTATCTGAAGTCTTTAGAAGATCTAGTGTTCAGTAGACTCCGATGACTATTAGTTGGTAACTCAGTCCATGTAGTCAACACACTCTCTTTGGAGCATCCAGTCTGTTTATTTCATCTGGCACTGAACTCTATTGAATCATCATCTCAAGAGTGTGCATGTGTATGCGCTTCTGAGTTCATTCACACCCTGATTACTGCAGGTGAGGAGGTGGTGAGCGGCACCATGGATCCTGTCTCAAAGTCAAAGTCGATCATGGTGTGGTAGACGGTGCTCAGACTGCTCACAGATGAACCCGTGCTCATCTGCCTCTCGCGTAGGTTTGCCAGGTAGCTCTGTACCGACAACACAGAAAAGGACAAGATAATTGTTTTACACAGTTTTCATTTCTTCACAATACTATTAATAGTTTTTTTTCTTACGCAATGCCTCTGAAGTTATATTTGCTATAAACAATTAGTAGTCTTACCTTCTTGTGCTATAATTTTACAATGTATTTCACCACATTGTTTTTTGGGGTTTTTTTTTTGACATTTTAATCAACCTTTGATCAATTTACATCTGTATGCTATCGTTTTTTTTCTTTTTATAATTTTTTATACTTTCTGATTGGTTTGTTTTGAACAATCTCTACACTTATTATATATTTGAGACTATTAAATATATATACATTTATTACAGTTTTTAAGGTTTCTGTTTTTATTTACACCAAGGAAAAAGATTTTATGTTTAACAGGCAAGACAAAACAAACAGTAAGACAAATATTACTGGCAAACCTATTATATATATATACACAGTACACTGTATACAGTAGTCAGTAGCAATGTATTGAAATAATTGACCAACAGAGGGCAGTAGTTGAATATTATCCGATAAAATGCCTATTCAAATGTGCTGAGAATGAATGAGCTTAAGCAAATCTGTTTACAACAGAGATGCCCAACCTAAGTTTGGCAAAGCTGGCTCGTCATAACGTTTGATTTGGCACCCCAAGCTATAGGAAATAAGGAAAAAACTTTTGGTTTTAAGATGCAGAACCTTTTCCAGCACCTCCCTATGTGATCTGACATTTAGTCTGATATACTTTAACTTGAATAAGTGTAAACTAAGTATTAAACTGACTATCCCCTACATAATATCCTGAGTTTGTCAGTTCAGCTGCAGCCCACTTTGGAAAAACTTTGAAGAAAAAAAAAAAAGCGAGAGAGAGACAGCATGATGTCTCTTATAAGAGGTCACTAATATTACATCATTATTACATATAACATTATTGTGGCTGTACTGCTTATAGTTTAAATAGTTTGAATAGAAGGGATTGTTTCTGTTTTCAGTAAACTGCGTTTTATCACGTTTCAGTGAACTCAAAAATAATTTACACAGTGTAATGTTTCCAACAATATTTATTTTGAAATAGTATTAAATTATAATAGAGAGCGATTTAAAAAAAAACATAATACAGCTTTGCATAATGCACCTTTGACTTACGGCCAATTTTGCTGTAAAAAGCAGTAGTGACTAATTAATGTTAAAATGACAATGTAAAAAACTGCAAATTCATATTAGATTTTATAAACCTGCAACCTGACTTTCTGTTGTAATACAGTATTGTTTATTTTATTTCACTTAATGACATTACAGATTAGTAGTGTACTTGCTAAGCCACACTTTCTGAGGTCTCCCCAGGGTTCTGTTTAGCCTCACCCCTCAAAACATTACAACAGCCTACTATTTCAGGCAAAACCCTTACAGTTTAACCTGTGTCCTAAAAGTATACCCATCATTTTGTGTAAACATGTAAAACAATGGGATGCTGATTACCGGGGCGAGCACGTCTCCGGCGTATCGTTTGAGGAGTGGAGGCCTGCGGCGATTTTTTCCATCTGGACGCCGGTGTGCATCCACCTGTCTGATCTTCATCAGTTGGAGTTGCTTTTGTTTGCCACTCGCTATTACTGCTACAGTGGGAGAAACAAAAAGGGTTAAAGTGTGCATTAATGCTGGTTAAGAACAATTACTAGAGTAAACCTGACCTCATGGATCTGTTCTATATGTCTTTTTTGGCTCTCCTACATTACTCACTCAATCAGTTAGTTAGTCGGTCACTCGCTAAAGCTTAGCAGAGAGCTGACAAAAAATTCCGAACCTGATACTAAATGTTTACACCTAGAAATTTGTGCATTTCCTCGTGCAATCTAAATCACCTTTAAATCAACCTCACACAAACACATTTTTTGATACGTTTTAAATTCAGAACCGCCAATCATCCTTAAATAGAGGAAAGCATACATACTAGAACAAAGTTTACAATTTATCTAATGCTCAGACAGCTCAGGAACACACACGTGTCTACTTCAGGCGGCTTGTCAAGCCGAGCACAATACGAGGGGATGAGTGGTGCTTCACACATAAAACTGTGTACACTAATTTCTTGTTAAAAGAGCTGTACATAACAACTACTTGTAACTGAAGGGGAGGCATAAAATATCACATCATTATTCTTTAAAAACAATCTGGATAATGCTGGCTCTCTTTTTCACATTGCTCCTTCTGACAAATTCTCACACAGTTTTACACACTTTTTGTGTATTTGATATGTGAAATATCAATTTCCAATTGTTTTCATTCTTAATCATTGCATGCTGTTACTAGTTTGACCTTTCCAATGGATAATACTTCATGTTTTTGCGGTGGTTCCCCCACCCACCACAAAAACATGAAGTATTATCCATTGGAAAGGTCAAACTAGTAACAGCATGCAATGATTAAGAATGACTAAAATTTGAGGAACTAGAAAATTGTCAAATAATCATGACATAGTCTACATAACAGAATTAACATCTATGACAGCAAACATGCAATACAAGCAGCTATGCAAAAACAAATCACTGTACATCCACCTGAAGAATGAGTCCTGATGATCCACATACACTTACAGTGAAATCTCACAAATTCACCTGAGTGTTTTGTCATTTTAGTATGTTTTTTCACCCTGCAGGTTACACTTCAGGATAATAAGCAACACAGATAACACAGCTGTATACTGAACCTTGTACTGAAATGTTTTCTAATAATTGTACTGAAGTCGCCCTTTACTGATGCACCTTTACCCGACACACACTCATACAAATATTTGATTATTTAAAATAAAGCAAAGGAATTCTCACAAATGTTATACAATTTTCATTTCATTTAAGGCTGTCTACTCATTTTCATAGAAGATTTTTTTAAATGTAGAGTTAATTTAATCGTGTCCTTTACACAGTACATATGAACACGTGTATATAATATATCCCTTGAACTCTGTTCACCTGCCTCTCTCATTCTTTTTATTTAAGTTTATAATTAGAAAGTATAAAAAAAGCAGACATAAATATAGAACTGTGATTTGCAATTCAGCAAAACTACTGTCTGAGCTGAGCTGTTAAAAAATTTAATGACACCATCAGATTTGGCAATTTAATGGTTTACAATAATACGTTTATAATCAAATTCTTCATGCCCTATTCATCACACTATTATTTATTGTAACTTGGCCACTTATGCACTTCTGTTTGGATGACAATAAAGTTGAATCTAATCTAATTTTATCTAATCTAATCTAATCTAATTAAATCTTTCAGGGTCACCACCGCAGATTATCCATCTTCATACCCCCCTGTCCTCTACATCTGCCTTTTTTAAATCAACCACCCGCATGTCATTCCTCACTACATCTATAAACCTTATTGGCCTTCCTCTTTTCCTCCTTCCTGACGGCTCCTTCTTCAGCATTCTCCTACCGATATACTCCATGTCCCTCCTCCGCAGATGTCCAATCTTAATCCAACCTCTCTCTCCTGTCTCCAAAACATATAATTATGGTCCATCTAAATTTTTTTAAAACATTTATTTGAGATTAATTTATCATAGACCTGTATCTTTTAAAAATGCACAATGTTGTTATGCAGTGGATATTGCTGGTTTCTGTTTACATTTTACCAGACTGGAAATACGGCTGCAGTCAAGGTGAAACAGAGCTGCTCAGTCCCTTATAGCTTTATTTACTATACCTTATAGCTTTTACTACTGTTTGTCTGTAGATCACAATTTTTTTTACATTTTTATTTATTTGCCATAGTGACTTTTATCCGTTGGTAGCGCATATCACTTTCCACTTCTGTCAGAAAATCAGGGGTTTTTTGCCAGAAAGGAGGGAGAGTGTTTCACAGACCACTTGCACTTTACTGTCTTAATTTCCAAGCCAGGCATCAAGTCACTTGAAATTTGCATAAAGGTAAACTTTGCTCAACTTTTTTTTTAGCAAAGGCTAACAATGTACAGCTCTTATTGCAAATGAATGGTCACTTTGTTGTTAATGAATGTGTGAATGTCTTCTTATGAATACTTACAAAATTCAGAGTTCTTAATATTTTATTATATATATATATATATATATATATATATATATATATATATATATATATATATATATATATATATATATATATATATATACAGTGAGGAAAATAAGTATTTAAACACCCTGCTATTTTGCAAGTTCTCCCACTTAGAAATCATGTCGGGGTCTGAAATTGTCATCGTAGGTGCATGTCCACTGTGAGAGACATAATCTAAAAAAAAAAATCCAGAAATCACAATGTATGATTTTTAAACTATTTATTTGTATGATACAGCTGCAAATAAGTATTTGAACACCTGTCTATCAGCTAGAATTCTGACCCTCAAAGACCTGTTAGTCTGCCTTTAAAATGTCCACCTCCACTACATTTATTATCCTAAATTAGATGCACCTGTTTGAGGTTGTTAGCTGCATAAAGACACATGTCCACCACATACAATCAATAAGAATCCAACTACTAACATGGCCAAGACAAAAGAGCTGTCCAAAGACACTAGAGACAAAATTGGACACCTCCACAAGGCTGGAAAGGGCTACGGGGAAATTGGCAAGCAGCTTGGTGAAAAAAAGTCCACTGTTCGAGCAATCATTTGAAAATTGAAGAAGCTAAACATGACTGTCAATCTCCCTCGGACTGGGGCTCCATGCAAGATCTCACCTCGTGGGGTCTCAATGATCCTAAGGAAGGTGAGAAATCAGCCCAGAACTACACAGGAGGAGCTAGTCAATGACCTGAAAAGAGCTGGGACCACCGTTTCCAAGGTTACTGTTGGTAATACACTAAGACGTCATGGTTTGAAATCATGCATGGCACGGAAGGTTCCCCTGCTTAAACCAGCACATGTCCAGGCACGTCTTAAGTTTGCCAATGACCATTTGGATGATCCAGAGGAGTCATGGGAGAAAGTCATGTGGTCAGATGAGACCAAAATAGAACTTTTGGGTCATAATTTCACTAAACGTGTTTGGAGGAAGAAGAATGATGAGTACCATCCCAAGAACACCATCCCTACTGTGAAGCATGGGGGTGGTAGCATCATGCTTTGGGGGTGTTTTTCTGCACATGGGACAGGCCGACTGCACTGTATTAAGGAGAGGATGACCGGGGCCATGTATTGCGAGATTTTGGGGAACAACCTCCTTCCCTCAGTTAGAGCATTGAAGATGGGTCGAGGCTGGGTCTTCCAACATGACAATGACCCGAAGCACACAGCCAGGATAACCAAGGAGTGGCTCTGTAAGAAGCATATCAAGGTTCTGGCATGGCCTAGCCAGTCTCCGGACCTAAACCCAATAGAGAATCTTTGGAGGGAGCTCAAACTCCGTGTTTCTCAGCGACAAGCCAGAAACCTGACTGATCTAGAGAAGATCTGTGTGGAGGAGTGGGCCAAAATCCCTCCTGCAGTGTGTGCAAACCTGGTGAAAAACTACAGGAAACGTTTGACCTCTGTAATTGCAAACAAAGACTACTGTACCAAATATTAACATTGACTTTCTCAGGTGTTCAAATACTTATTTGCAGCTGTATCATACAAATAAATAGTTTAAAAATCATACATTGTGATTTCTGGATTTTTTTTTTTAGATTATGTCTCTCACAGTGGACATGCACCTACGATGACAATTTCAGACCCCTCCATGATTTCTAAGTGGGAGAACTTGCAAAATAGCAGGGTGTTCAAATACTTATTTTCTTCACTGTATATATATATATATATATATATATATATATATATATATATATATATAAAATTGTAGTTTGCTAAATTTCCGTTGCAGTTTGCTTCACTTAGAGTGCGCTATAAAGTCCTCTTTCAACAAGCAGCTCAAACAACAATTTACGGCTAAATTCCTAAACATATGACCGCCGTCGTCAGCTTACCTTCCGTGTGTGACATTCCTTTGCCAGTAAATTTACGCTGCACTAAGTTTCCCAGAACCGCTATCCCAACCCAGATGCCCAACATCAACCAGCTGTACCAGCACTGCATTTTCTCCTGGTTACTCTCAAGCCCCACATACACCCTCCACACCAGCATCGGTGTCTCCATGCAGTAATCCATACATGTCATGATGATGGCAGCACCAAGTGTCGCTGTAGCTGCCATAGTCATGCTTCTCTGCCAGCAGAGTGTCAGCACAGCGAAGAACACGCTGGTTCCAAGTACTGTTCCTGCAGGCACCCACACAGGACTGAGGATGGGGTAATAAGGTTCTGCTGCCAGCAGAGCGGTGATGGAGAGCAGCAGGCCCAAGTGGAGACCAGTGAGGAACAGGCCCACACAGCGCACCAGTATGCTCACCAATCCTCCCAGTAAGCCAATGCCTAGAGAGATGCCTGCCCGTGTCTCAGCATCCAGTGGTGAGTCCAGTAACTGTTCGCGGAGACATAGCAGGTAGCCTATGCCAGTCCCAAATGCAAGCCCAGACAGGAACATCACTAATTTAAAACAGCGGTAACCTGGAAACATGGATGAGACATGTCATAGAAGGTAAATAACCATTAGCGCAGCACTAACTCGTGCAGTGATCAACCAAATACCACTAAACACCACTATATAATGACGTTCTCGTACGAGTACATCAATAGGCATTTTTTTCTCTTACTAATGGTCACCATATAGACTTGTACCAGCAAAGAATTTTGATCTTTATAATTCCGATCATGTTGCTTATATTTTTGGGCACATTTTTTGTATTTTTTTGCACAAAGAAACTAATTTAGCCCATGAAAATAAACCAGACATTGTTCTGTCTGTGATTGGGAAAAATATTTCGTGAGAGTGTAAAATGACGTCCTCAAATTTCCCCTTCTTCAGATACAGTTTAAAAACCAGAAGAGGGCCAAAATAACAGGAAGCGTGATCTATAAAAAAGTCAGGGTCCACAATGGGCGGTAGTCAACACGGCACACAGTAAGGAAGCCGAGCATGGCTTCCAACTGTGTAAAGTATTTGCGTGGTTTTTATGATCAGTACTTTGTTGGTGGAAGCACCACCTCAAGACATCCACGCTGAGTCTGTAATAACAGTATGTATTACAGTAATAATAAGAGTCTGTAATTTTTTTTATTGTAACTGTCGCACACTATATTTCCCTGGATTTATAAAACCCTCAGCAGATGCTGTGACTAATTGCAAAGCAACCTTACATCTGCCTGCGCTCATTATAACTTTTAAATGAAACAACTGTTAAAACAGCAAGGTGTTTTATGTGAAAAATTACACTTTAACTTCTAACTGATGCTGTAACAACTTGTGATGATGCTGCAAGTTGTGCTCTTTTTTAATACAAAATTACAGTTTACAGTCAAATTTTCAATTACAGTCAAATTTATAAGCCATGGAAAAAGCTATTTAAAAACATCCCATATACACTGTATTTCCAAAAGTATTGGGACACCTGACCTTTCCTGCTATATGTTGTTCTTTTCCAACCTGTTACCATACAGCTGGAGGCACACAATTGTATAGGACGTCATTAGATGTGCTTTAATAAACTTTTGCATTCACTTGAACTTGGAAACCCAAACCTGTTCCAGCATGGCAATGCCCCTGTGCACAAATTGAGCTCATTGAAGATCTAGTTTACATGCTTTGGAGAGAAAGATCTTGAGTGGCCTGCTATAGAGCTCTGATCTCATCCATTCTGAACACCTTTGGGATGAACTGAAACACTGAATGTACTCCAGGAATCCTCACCTTAATCAGTACCTCCTTTTCTAATACCCTTATGGATGATGAACACAAATATCCATAAGCACACTCCAAAATCTAGTGGAACATCTTCCCAGAAGAGTAGTGGGAATTATAAGAGCAAATTGGGACTAAATGTGGAGTCCAATGCTCAAAAATCACATAAGATACTTATGACAAGGTGACCCAATACTTATGGAAATATAGTGTATTTCTAAACATCTGGCAACCCTGGAGTCATAAAGACATGCAGGTTAATTTGAATGGTTAACGAAAAATATTTGAATGCACAACCCAATTGAGAATATTTGTAACATTTCGTTGTAAATATTAACAAAACATTTGGATTTAAATGGCCAATTCGATATACATCTGTATACATCCGACTTGTGCAAATTAGCAGCATTGTACATTTTTCCAGTCCCCATGCACATACAAATGATATGAAAGCTCATCAATAAAGAGGGAATTCTAAACAGAAAAATTATATAAAACCAAATGTCTGGGTAGAGTTAAAGTTTTCAATGCATAATTTTAATAGATTCTTTCAAATCATTTATTTTCTACACAAGAATAAAAAATAACTGGGTACATTTTCTTAGATTAATCTTTTCATATGGAGAGTTAGGTGAAAAAAAATCAAGGTTAAAATAAAACATTAGATGAAAGCAAAACTCATAAAATATTCTGAATGGGATTTTCAGCTACAGTAAATTTTAATTAGGTTGCCATTGTTATTAAAAAACAACAACTGCCAGAGTTTGCTTTCGAATTTAAATAATAATATACCTGTTAGAAACCAATGAGGGAAGAACATGTGAAACTCCACAGAGTTAGTAATTGGAGCTCAGATTATTATCTGAGAACATACTTACCACAAAAGCAGTAGATAATCCCCAGCATAAAGCATACAGTGCAGGCTACTGAAGGAATGACCTCATTCTTCTTTCTGACCTCCAGAACACAGCTGTGTGTTGTCTCCGGTGTAGGCATCACCCCCTCTGTCATCAATATAGAGAGGTCTGCCATTCTGGCTCAAGAGTTCACTGTCTGTCAAAAACTAGCCTCTCACAGCAAATGTATACATTCTTATACATTTCTACAAAGATTGCATTTTTTAGCCCCACAACCCTAATCCACATGCACATCTGGAGATCCAAAGTACCTGAAAAAAGCAAAGGAGAGTGTCGACATTCAGATACACTGCCAGGAAGTGTTTTATTAGGGATGACTGAGGCATATATTTCAACCACGAGCCAAAAACCCAGAGAACAGTGATTATGTGCATAAACATTTCCTGTTTCAAAATGGCTTTTCAGACCATGTTAAGCTTCTCATGAATGGATTTCCTGTATATTTCCATGTTCAGAGCCTTATATACCAAAAGGGTAAAAAGCCTGGAAAGAGAAAGAAATTCCAATCATTCATGAAACTTTGTTAGAATTCATTTAAATCTTTGTTGTGTTCCACTTGAACTCTAAACAAATGAAATTGACTGCAATATTTATGAGCTCTGGAAATACCTGTAACCTTTCTCCCCTCTCCTATGTTTCCTTTATGGCAAGTCTGAGGGAAGCAGGATTCCTGCCCCACCTTCTATTACCATATCTTTCTGTCTGTACTGCCTTCAACTAACTTTCTTTACCCTAACACAGGATGCAGGTTTAGGAAGTGAGCTCTGCTTCAGTGTCTCATTGTTCTGCACATATGGCTATCTGCTTTATTTCAAACAAATGAGAAACAGCTTCATTTATAGTGTGTACTTTCTAAAATCAATAAAGTTTTGCATCATCAGGATAGATTGGTCTTTAACTGGCTGTTAGAACAGGATGAGGGATAAGTACAGATAAGAATACTTGCGTATCAAGATAAATATTGTGTTATAATCCTTATAAAAAAATGAAAACATTCATAGAATTGTTTTTTTTTTTTTTTTTTTTATAAATCTGTAATTAGTTAATAAACTGAAAACAGAGTATGAAACAATATCTTTTACAATGCTCACTAAAATTTCAGTCAAACGTCATAAAATTATTATTTAAAGTTATTTTGTACAAACACACAGGTACACTGAATAGTATTTAAATAATAGATTTTTCTTTTCAAACTCATTTTTTTAAATGCTTTTTATGTCTGTTTTGATGATCTCTTAATTTGTAAAGTTCAACAACTATCTATGCTTTTTAAAGAATGTCAATTTGTCATGTTTTGTTAATACTTTAGAATACAATGTATTAATCTAAAAAAACTATTATTTTATAAAAGTGATTCTAACGATAATCAGAACAAAGCTGAATATTGAACATATTGAATTCATTTATATTTAAGGTCATTTTATATTATCATTATCCTTATCTTTATTAAGAGGGCCAGTAATTCCAAAGGCCACTATATTGAACATCAAATTTCAAAATACTTGCTTAACTCCTATAAATGATCATTTATAATATTACAAATTTATCCGAAATGGAATTTTGTCTTGTCTTTGCCTGGATGTAGCTTAAATAGTAAACATGAAACTAGAGATAACAAATGATGCAGTTAAAAAAAGAAAGAGAAGAGAAACCTATACATCTTACATTATACAAAGCTAATTAACACATACCTGTTTAACCAATTATAATTGCAAATGACATAATATAAGCATTATGTGCAAAATAAATATTCCTTACTTTCTCACCACTCCAGGATTGCACTCTCCATTCTGTTCTAAGGATCTGACACACTGTATATCCAAGAAAGCTTGAGTCAGACGCCCCACCTCTCCTTAATGCTTTTACAAATACTAATACTATAAGCGGGAAATTCTATTTTGGCAGCGAGAGGAAAATAGCTTGATTAAAATAACATTGTAAGAATTCATCATGCCCATGACTTCCATCTACTAGGCCTGAGTGCTAAATTTAGTCATTTATATTTAGAAACTGTTCTGAATCCAAAACACATCTTATAATGGTTTTTACAGATGCTCATTATAAAATGTTCCAGATGTGTTTATCAAGAAATGTTTTAAAATGTTAACAAGAAACAAGAAAACAATCAAAAAGTTAACAAGAAACAAGAAAACTATCATCATGTTATTTCTATGATATAAATCTATAATGATATATGATATAAATAAAGACAGCCACATGACTTTAGCCAAATAACTAAAGGTAGGTACATTTCCACTCTCTTATCTCTGCGTCTCTTTCATAAATGTTATAATTGAAAATTCCCTCTAAACCTCAATAAAATCAATATTTTCTTCTGTCATTGGATAGTAATAAAACTCCTATGACACCTCACAATTAGACCTTTTAATAAATGAAATATGACAAAATGAAAGGTATACCTTAATGGATCACATTCAGATAAAATAACTTCAAAAACAGTTGAAACCTTTGAGCTTGCTAATATAAGACTACTGGTTAAGACTAAATTGCAAAAATATTAAGGAATTCTATATTGCAGAAAAAACATTTAAATAGAAGAACATAGAAGAAATAATAGAATAACATCTGCACTCAACTTCAGATTTGCATTTTCTTTCCAGCTTTAACAAAAATTTTTGACAGAATAGAAGTAGTGTTCAGTCCAGATAAAAAACATATTTAAAATCATGCATCATGTGAAATGTTTAAAAGGTAACAGGCTTTTATTTGTAATTTCTCTAAGCACATAAATCATTATATAATCCCACAAGGCACATTTTGCACATTCTTCCTATGGTTGTCAAGGCATTCCCTGCCATGGTTACATCTTTTAGAAATGCTCTGTTTGGGGATGAAACTGCACAAAAGCAGAAGAGGCCAGCAGAGTGTGTGCGTGCATGCTGATGTCTCGCTTCTACCCGAGCCTCTAAAAACACACGTAGAACCACATGTAGACACAACTATCTCAGCAGGAAACAACAGTTCTACAGTCTTTTTTATCAGTTCCTTCTGCTTTTGCCATCCCAACTACTTTTAATGATGAGTGAACTTAATAACTCTCCTTTATCATTTCTTTAGGATATTGATCATTCGGTATTGTGCAGAAATTATAAATATTTTGGAGAAACAAACAAACTCCTCAATTGGGATGATTTATGATCAACACATTAATACTGGTCTGTTATATAGTAGCTCTTTTAGGAACACTATACTAATACAAGGAAGAGCCTCACTTTGCTCTCAAAACAACCTCCGTTCCTTATGGCATGAAATACACAACATTTTGGAAACATTTTTATAAGATTCTGGTACGTTTGCATGATTGTATCATAAAATTACTGCCTGTTTTTCAGGCGCACTTTAATAGTACAGATACAGTGACTGGGAATGCCAGTGAAGAACACTGGTCTCTGACATGTTCATGAAACCAATTTGAGATGTCTTTGGTTTTGTGACATAGTGGATTATCATGTTAGAGGTAGTTGTTAAAACAGACAGAGCGCAGGCTAAAACTAAAACTTCCTTTCGGCTTCTCCCATTAGGGGCTGCCACAGTGGATCATAAGTATTCGAGATCTACATGTTCGATTTGGCACATGTTTTACGCTGGATGCCCTTCCTAACGCAACCCTCCCCATTTATCCAGGCTTGGGACCGGCAGTAGAAGTGCACTGGCTTGTGCAACCCTAATGGCTGGGGGTGGTTCCCTGACCGGGGATTGAACCCGGGCCGTGGCCGTGAGCGCACCGACTCCTAACCACTAGACCACCAGGAAACTAGGCCATATAGCAAAAAAAATGACCTGTTATGTTATTAGGTTTCAGTGGTGGGCAGTCAGGGCCAGCAAAGCCTTCTCTGCTGGTCTAAACACTATCAGAACCACTGACCCACATTTACAACCGAAATTCTAATATTTGTTAGATTGAAATTGTATTAATTTATTCCCAACAGTTTATTCTCTAAATTTCATAGTGTTTCTCTTGGCTGATCTGCTTCTAGTACGTGTATGTGGATGTTCGATTTTTTGTCCAATCAGATTTCAGCCTCTATGTGCTGCCATGTCAAACTAATCTGCCCAGGGCATCTGCCCATTATTTTGCATCTCTGGTGAGTAGGTTGTATTTTATTTAAATTTTATTATGTTTTTGTCATGTTATTAGACAAATATTGATTCTGAACTGCTCCAGATTATGTACGTGGGACAGTTGCAGTGTAGAGGTTTGGGTTTCTTGTTTTAGTAAAATGGTATTCACCTTCAATATGTGAAATGCCTCTCTCTCTGTAATGCCACGCGTTGTTATATCGTGTTTTTGTATTGTAATGATGGTTTCTATAATTGCGCCATGATATGGTGGTATTAAAAGGTGGATTAAGTCGGGTAAATCCCCACTGAAGGCCCAGGTACCAAATGCACGGCTTGCCACTGTTAGGTTTATTTATTTGGAGGTCCTTCTTCAGTTTAGAACCCATGTTTTTAGTAGGGTTCAAATGCAGTGAAGACGATTCTCATTTTAAATAATCTTTAAATTTAGAGTTAAAATGTCCTTAGCAGAATTTATAGTGGCATCAAGAGCCCAAGAACCACTGGACATAAAACAAAAGCATCACTAATCCACCTCCATATTATACAGTGCTTTTTCCTTATCCTCAAACAGAAACAAAAGTGTTCATGACCAACATTTTTTTTTACTCATTTGACAACACCACATGCTGACAATTTAAGTGCTAACTACACTTAGTGAAGATCAAGCACTGGGTTTTGTGAGATCTTCTCAGGAAGGCCTTTTTGCAACGCTTTCAAACAGCTTGTAAAAGTGAACGTTTCGCTTAACAGTTAACTTTGTAACTTGACGACCACAAGAATCAACTACACTACAGCTCCACACTAATAGGGTTTCCTGTCGTCTCCGCATAGGCTCAGTGAATGGACTTAAAGCCACCATAAAAACTGAAGAAGGCTACACAGACCCTTTTGCACACGTTGCTGTTAGACCACTGTGTTTAACACAGAAACACTCCAACAGTGCATAAGGCACTTTAATAAGCAAAAGTGCTGTTTGTCATGGGTGCATAAAGGTGCAGCAATTTCCATTTCCATCTGAACTACAGTGTGTTAACCACACTATAAGAGAACAAGTCAAAGAAGGCAAACTCTACCAACTGTGTCTTGTAAATGTCTTTTGTTTTTCTTCAGGTATTTTAGTGGAATGCAAATGTAATATTGCCAGAAACATTTACAGAGGTTGAAATCCTTCAATCCATCTGTAGACTTGTAGTCCTTAAAATTAAAGTTTAATAAATGTTAATCACAGGTTTAATAGAAGCCTGTCGTTTTGAAAATTCCATTGAAATCAAGCAGAAGTTTTAATCAAACTAGGAACTATTCAAGTGATTTAAATGAAATACTTGAACTTAATAGTAATGTATGAAACCTAAAACGATTAAATTATACCCTTAAATTCATTAAGGTTTATTGAGGTTAAATACAACCTTAATATTGTGTTGGAAGTGTTAATAACTTAAATTCTAGACACTGTTAAGGTACGTTATGAGTAGATATATTGCGATTGTCATTTCTACAAACACAATATGTACCATGATATATAAGCTGGAAGTGCAAATGTTATGATTTACAGTATGTCTACAAAAATTCATTGTTTTTTTCTATTAAAAACATTTACGAAAAGAATCATTAAGCATAAAAAGAGAACTTTAACACTATATATTTCAAGTGCAGTGTGTTGCCATCAAATCAGCTGCTGTAAAGGAAGAAATAATAGAATAGCCTTTATTTGTAACATATACATTACAGCACAGTGAAATTTGTTCTTTGCATATCCCAGTTTTGCTTGGAAGCTGGGGTCAGACATGATACAGCGCCCCTGGAGCACAGAGGGTTAAGGGCCTTGCTCAAGGGCCCAAGAGTGGCAGCTTGGCGAAACCGGGGCTTGAACCCCCGACCTTCCGATCAGTAATCCAGCACCTTAACCACTGGAGCTACCACTCCACTATTAAAAAGCGCAATGAAATTTTAGAAATATGGCAGCTTATTTAATATACATAACTGATCACAATATCAATAATGGTCATATTGTCAAGGTGTTTAGGTGCCGTTCAGTGATTAGAATGCATTTCGAAAACCTTGAGGGTTACAACAGGATTTACTGATGATTGAAAATATTATGCCATGGAAATGTCAAAAAGTCAAGAAGCTTTTTATTGTCATTTCAACCATATATAGCTGACGCAGTGCACAGTGAAATAAAACAACGTTCCTCCAGAACACTGATGCTACATAAAACAACATAAAACAACAAATCACAAAAACAGAAAAACACAGGGCCAAAGACTAGTAAGTGTCCTCGCCACATAAAGTGCATGTGTGCAACCTGGTGCAAACAGTGCAAAGACAACACAAGACAGTGCAAGACAAATACACAAAACACAAAATAGCTCCGCTAGTAAACCTGTTGTAACGAGACGAAGTGAACAGTAGCAAAAATGTAAACAAAATATTGTGCAAAAGAGCAAATAAATGTAACTGAATAAATGTCACTGAGACTGAATTACAACTAGAAAGTGTTAACTACTACTAATAGTATAATAATAATAATAATAATAATAATAATAATAATAATAGATATTAACTGATAATATTAATCATAATAAATGTAATAATAAATGTAAAAAATAAATAACTTTTATGATAATAACTATTTTACTTCCAAATATTTTAGTACTTTACTTCAAACCTTCTATTTGTTTGTGCTTTTTTAGATTCCAGACCTACAACAACTTTACTGCACTTGTGGGTCATTTGATGGAAAATTGGAGCTCTTCAGTGCATCACTTGTAATTGCCTAATGACTTTCTTTATTTTAAAAAGAGCACTTACCCTGAAACGCAGTCCACAGACAAGTAACGTTTATGAAACTAGTTATAAACTTTTATTCCCCAAGAAATTGTAGAGGATCAAGAAGAGATCTTGATGATCGAAGGAACAAACGGCTGTAACGGACAGAGGGGCCAGACAACAGCTTTCACATTTAAACCTGCGTCTCTTGACCATCTGACAAGATCTGACATCAGCGCGTGGCCATCTGCCACACACACACACACACACACACACACACACACAATCCAAGTTCGACAAAATGATTTCCAAGCTGTTTCAGCCTATTGCTCATGCCATGTACTTCTTGTTTGTATTTAGCGCGATTTGGCAACCCCATGTCTGAAGCCAACAGCTGCGTTGCCAGATTTTTCAGAACTCTCGTAGGCACACTTTTAATGTATTGTTTTTGATTGAGTTAAAACAGTTCTAATTTTCTCTTAATTTTAGGTGTTATTGACAATTCCAAATGTACACGTTGTTGTACTTTCTAGTCAATAATTTATTTTGTTTTATTTATTTATTTTTTTTTTTACAATTGAGATTGATAAAGCCAAACTTGGCAACCAAGACCGGCATTTATTTTCAAAAAGGATTCTAATTTCCATATAAATTGTGCATCCTATGGCAGCAACGGCCCTATTTATCTTAGATATTCTGAGCCAGAGAGTTAGACAGGCAGACAGACAGACAGACAGACAGACAGACAGACAGGCAGGCAGGCAGACAGACAGGTGGTTAAAGGTCTATTCTGCAGGCATTCCAGTTCAGCACATTGACTCTTCTACTATGAAGTCATGCTATTGTAATAGATGCAATATGCAGCTAAAATATGCACGGCCATCCCTGAAAAATACGTTTTCTAATGTCTAATGGCAAATGTGCAAGCTGCCAATTCAACAGGCACTAATGCACTTCATTATAAGCAGAGATGCGACTTTTTGGACTGAGCACTGATAACTAGTCAGAAAGTCCCTTTCCTCTTCAGTCCGGAGGGCATGGTGTCCATGGTTTCTAAAAAATAAATAAATTTCAATTCATCTGACCACAGAACAGCTTTCCACATAGCCTCTGTAGATTGTAAATAAGCTTTGACCCTGAGAAGATTTTTATCTATATTTGTGAATGACATTACAAACTGTGTTCACAGACAATGATTTCTGGAGGTGTTAATGACCACCAAAGATCAGGGCATCCAATATTGATTTTCGCCTTTGTCCCTTGTGCACAGAGATTTCTCCAGATTCTTTGAAACACAATAAAAAAAAAAAAAATTAATACACAATCATCTTACTGACCTGTTGTCAAATAACCTAATCAGTTGCAAAATAGTTCTCCAACTGTTTGATTTAAATTTCACTTACTTTTATCAGACGGACAAGGTATGTGTGTGTGTGTGTGTGTGTGTGTGTGTGTGTGTGTGTGTCTGTGTGTGTGTGTGTGTGTGTGTGTGTGTGTGTGTGTGTGTGTGTGTGTGTGTGTGTGTGTGTGTGTGTGTGTCAAGTCGAGTCAAGTTTATTTCTATAGCGCTTTTCACAACATACATTGTCTCATAGCAGCTTTACAGAATTTAAGAGTTAAGGGAATCTTAGAGATACCTTGTGATAAAACTTGGAAATAAAAGCCACATAAAAATTGCAGTAGTTTGCATTGTGTCAGAACATTATACACATTACATATGCCTAAAATTATGATTTTTGTGGGAAAGACATCACTTTGTCTCCAGCCAAGCCATAACTTTTTACTTTTTTACGTGTTGACGTAAAACCTGATGTTTTGCCACATAACTGCCACAAGATCTCAGCATATAAAAATATGAACATGAATATAAAAATTTTTCCTGCAGCTATTTAAGTCTAAATATTTAATGTCTATTGGGAATGCTACTGGGCATTGTGATGGGCATTGTGACACACACACACACATACTTGTTTTTGCTACATGGTGGGGACTCCTGACTGGGTGGTTACTCGTGGGGACACCGATTTCTAAATACATTAACACCACAATTTTAAGTCAGACGTCTCTTTTGGATATTTTGTTCCCCAAAAATCATATTTTGAGAAGTACACAAGTTTAGAGAGCTCAATTTTTGTCTGGTTTTTCTAGTCTGGTGGGGACATCCCTATTTTGTCTTACCACCAACCACCTCTAGGTGTCACTGTTATAAATTATCTGCAGATTGTCCAATTTATACGCAATTATAACTGTGTATAACATTAACGAAGATGAAGATTAAGTTCAGACCATAACTAAAGTGTTGTTTCATGGGAGAATTTAACTGTTTTTATTTACTATTATTATTATTATTTTATTTTTTGCTTTTCACTATTTCTCATCATCTCTTGTATTTGAATAGACAATTTCTAAGAAAGTAAACAGTAAAAAAGCCTTACCTCACTTCCTGTTTAACACATTCAATTCTCTTCAATTCTGAGAGTCTGAAATGTTCCACATTTTGGTATTTACAACACTCGTTATATGACAAGCAAGAAATGTTCATGTTCATTTACCTTTCGTCATGTGCCTGCTTGGTCAGCAACTACTGGAATAATTAAGGGCAAAGAGTCCTGTAAAAAGGATGGTTCGGCATGGTTAATAGAATCAGCAAATACTCCCTTACCAGATGGATTGGTCGTAGTACCTACCCTGGTCCCAGCAGAAGTACCAGTGTGTCCAGTAAGAATACTTAACCTGTCTCAGGAAGATCTTTGGCTTCAACCTAGAGCCCGGCTGGGTATGTTGTCCCCGGTAGATAGTTACAGTGTAGGTTCGTCCTGTGAAGTGAGGTTTCAGCGAATCTCTGCAGACACAGAACAGGTAACTATAGGTGTAGATGAGGATTTGGAGCACCCAGCTTAGTCAATCTTGGATCATGTTGACCTGGGTGGCACGCCTGAACAACAGGTTCGCTTGAAAGCTGTGCAGAGCAAGTATTCAAGTGTATTCGCCATGGAGGATGATGAGTTGGGTTATACAGATAAAGTTCAGCATGAGATACATCTGACTGATGATGTGCCAGTAAATCAGCCTTACCGACAAATTCCACCAAATCAGTATCAGGAGGTTAGAGAGCACATTACTAGACTGTTGAAAAGTGGTGTCATTTAAGAGAGCATGAGTGCTTACGCCTCTCCTGTGGTGCTGGTGCGCAAAACTGATGGTTCGCTAAGGTTATGTGTAGATTACCGGAAGCTCAACGCCAAGACAAGGCGTGACGCATTTCCATTACCCAGAATTGACGAGAGCTTCGATGTCCTCAGGGGAGCTCAGTTTTTCTCAACTGTGGACTTGGCGTCAGGGTACCATCAGATTGCTGTGAGTGACAGAGATAGGGCTATGACGGCATTTACCACGCCCTTTGGTTTATTTGAATACCGGAGGATGCCGTTTGGAGTCTGCAATGGGCCTTCAACCTTTCAACGGCTTATGCAGGCAGTTATGAGTGATCTAATTTTTCAGGTGTTGATTTCAGGTGTACTTAGATGACATTTTGCTGTTTTCACAGACATTTGAGGAACACCTGGAGAGATTAGAGGTGGTACTGAAGTGGTTGTTGAAAACCGGTTTAAAGGTCAAGTTGACAAAGTGCCGTTTCCTCCAAGACTCTGTACGTTTCCTTGGTCACCAGGTGTCAGCGCAGGGGATTTCTCCTGACCCAGACAAGGTTGCTGCAGTCAGTAACTGACTGGGAAGACCCCAGAAACTGTAAAAGAGCTAAGATCATTTCTCGGGTTTTGCAGCTATTATCGAAAGTTTGTTAAAGGCTTCACGAGAATAGCTGGACCTTTACATGACTTGGTAAATGCTTGCTTGCATGAGGGCAGGTATGCAAAGGGCAGTCGCTACTTTAGTACTCTGTGGTCTAATGAGTGTGAGCAGGCATTTAATAATTTGAAGAAGAAACTGACAACAGCACCTGTGCTTGGTTTTGCAGACTTCACATGTCCTTTCATTCTTGAAACCGATGCTAGTCAGAATGGTTAAGGAGCCATCCTTTATCAGAAGCATGGTGACAAGAAGAGAGTCATTGCATATGCGAGCAGGAGGTTATGCAATGCTGAGCAGAACGATCGCAATTACAGCAGCATGAAGCTCAAGCTACTGGCCCTTAAGTGGGCTGTGGTCGAAAAGTTTCGTGGCTACCTTCTTGGGTCGTGGTTCGAGGTGATAACGGACAATAATCCGTTATGTCACTTGCAAACTGCTAAGTTAGGAGCGATCGAGCAGAGATGGGTGGCACAGCTCTCTGTGTTTAACTTTGAGATGAAGTACAGGCCAGGAAAGAATAACGCTGCAGCTGATGCTCTTTCCAGGCAGGAGTTTGCAGGGGAGCCTGGCCCTGATCCTGATGCTGATTGGGATCAGTGTGTAGCAATCTGTAGTGTAATTAGTCGAGGGACAGCTTTGGACACCGAGCTCGCTTTGAAAGGCCTAGAGTGCGGCAGGTTAAGGCAGATCCGTGCATTAGAGGCCGGTGAAGAGGCTGTCACCAGCCTCCAAGGGAACACTCATACTCTTCCAGGTTACACTAAAGAGCAGCTAGCTGAGTTTCAAAAGAATGACCCGGTTATACAGGGTTTCAGAGAGTTTTGGGACAAAGAAAAGAGGCCAGTTCACCTGGAAAGAAAGTCTTTGTCCAGGCCAGTGAAGTGTCTCCTGAATCAGTGAAGCCTTATAAGAGAGAGAAATGGGTTGTTATATCAAGTTGTAGACAACCCAAATAAAAAAGGCTGTTGGCAACTGTTGTTGCCAAGTTGTTTGAAGGAACGAGTGTTGCAGAGTGTGCATGATGATTTGGGGCACCAGGGCATTGAACGGACACTGGGGTTGTTGAAACAGAGGTGTTTATGGTCTGGTATGCATGAGGATGTGGAGGAATGGATAAAGAAGTGCCAGCGTTGTATTCTGACCAAGATGCCTCAGCCCAAAGTCCTTGCCCCAATGAGAGCATTTCTGGCTTCCAGACCATTGGAAGTGATCGCAGTAGACTTTACGCTTCTAGAGCCAGCTTCGGATAGGTGTGAAAATGTTTTGGTTGTTACCGATGTTTTTACAAAGTTCACACAAGCAGTTCCTACAAAAGACCAAAAGGCAGATACCACAGCAAAAATCTTGCTACGAGAGTAGTTCATGAAGTACGGTGTTCCTGAGAGGTTGCACTCCGATCAGGGTAGAACATTTGAGAGTGAGGTAATCGCAGAGCTGTGCAGGCTTTATGGGGTGAAGAAGACTCGTACGACCCCGTATCGGCCACAAGGAAATGCTCAATGTGAACGGTACAACCGCACACTTCATAATCTATTAGGTACGTTGCCGAGAAGAAACGCCGTTGGCCGGAGTACTTGCCGGAGTTAGTCCATGCGTATAACGTTACTCCGCACTCAACTACAGGGTTCTCCCCTTACTACTTACTTTTCGGGGTACAGCCATATCTGCAAATTGATGCATTGTTGGGTAGTGAGGAGGTAAGGGAAAGCACGACTGGTTGTCTGTTCATCAAGAGAGACTGAGATTTGCCCGTGAAAAGGCTAGGGAGTATTCAGAGGAGAAAGCTCGGGAGAGAGTGACTCGTCTGAATGAAAAGATGTTTTGTCCCCAGGTCAGTGTGGGTGAGTTGGTGTATCTGCATCAACGGCCTCCAGGCAGGAACAAAATTCTAGATGCCTGGAGCCCGATCGTGTACCAAGTAGTAGAAATAGTAGGCACAACTTACACTGTTGAGCCACTGGAGGGAGGGCCAGCCAAAAGGGTCCACCGGTCAGAGTTGCGTCCAGGTGCTGTGCCTACCCCTAGGCCTAGGGGTAAAAGGTTTGAGCCAGGTGCGCAGACGGGATCATAATGAAGCTTCTGAACCAGGTTTTGTGGTTGTAGAGGAGGTTGTGCAACCCTGTGTGAGATTGGGCACAGACAATATAATGGAATCAGAGGCACTAGTTTTTTCAGAGTCTGAAAGTGTCAGCTCTGAAGGTGGCCAGATTTAAATCTCCATAGAAGCTGGTAGAGACTCTGTAGAACCTGATATTGTAGTCCTGACTCCAGAGGCCACAGATGGGCATGCACCGTCACAGAAATTAGATGTCGGGGAAATGTGTGACGCAGCAAAGAGAGAGGTACCAGTTCCTGCTGTGCATAGAAGTGAGCGAGCAACTGCTGGAGTTCACACAAATCCTTTTCATACACCAAGGTCTGCTTGCAATGTGGTAAGTGTCAGTACGGAGATTATGTCTCAGGTGCTGGCCAGCATTGGTACCGCTCTGTTTGAGAAGGCCCTACAGGGTGCTATAAATGGCTAAACTTGTGTGTGAGTGAGTCATCGCTGACTTAATTGCAGGGGAGAATGTAACCGGGTGGAAAATGGCATTTAAGTTGTTTTGCATGTATGCACCTGTAATTCCTAAAGCTGGCGATAGGGGCAGTATTCAGGTGTGTGTATGTCTGTGTGTTGCAGATGAGGAAGTGCACATGCGCTTTTGTAAATAAACGTTTTTGGACACGTGGTCAGCAAGCAGAGCGAGAGAGATGCACTCTCGGGAAAGTTGCAATGTTTAAAATGCAATACTAAGCGTACAACATAATGATGGGAATTGCAACTTTTGTGAAGTGATGATGGTTGTCTGGAAGCTCATCATTCTAGTATTCCCACTGCTGTATTTTGGGTATTAAGGGTTATTGTTCTGAAGTATATGTGCATTTTTCTGGCCCAGTAATCTTTATATTTTGTTTTATTTCTTTTTTTTTGGTGCAAATTGGGTTGTAGTTTGTGTACTGATAAATTAAGATCACAGGTTATTGTGTAAATTCCCCACCGTGAACTACGAGATTTAAATGTGTAGTGTTTTCTCAAAATCAATACACTGTGAGTGATATTTCTGTGTTTTCCTTTTTTATTTTTGATCCTTGTGTTTTTGTATTTTTTTATTTAGAACAAATGTAAATCTGTGCACATACAGTGGAAAATCAGACATTAAATAAACTTTAAAAAGTTGAACCCGTTAAATGTGGTCCTGGTGGTATACTAAAAATCCCTAGCCCACATAATGAAACAACATGGCTGCTTTTCCATACTTCAACACCATGTAACTCATATTAAAAGAAGGTCAAACAAGTCTTTCAAAAAAGACAAAGAAATAAAGCAATCTTTTGAACAGGTCTCTTAAATTTTTTTTACAGATTTACAGTTTATTTTCACAAAGTAGACAAACTATTAGATTTCAAAAGAGATTTTTTTTTTTTTTATCTTGGCTGTGCCAGGGTTTGAACCCACAAACTTGTGGGGACCTACTGATCAGTAAACCAATGCCTTATCCACTTTGCTATCCTTTTCGTTTCCTGCAAGCAGTCAATATGCCTAATGAACCAACATTGCTGCTTTTCCATACTTCAACACCATGTAACTTGTAATAAAAGAAGGTCAAACAAGTCTTTAACAGATTTACAGTTTATTTTCACAAAGTAGACAAACTATTAGATTTCAAAAGGAAAATAAAGAAAATTATGTTGGATGTGACAGATTAAACACACAACCTTGTGAGGACCTGCTGATTGGTACACTAAAGCCTTACCCAATGAGCTATTAGATCTTATTTATGCAAGCAGTCAATAAGCCTAATGAACCAACATGGCTTATTTTCCATACTTCAACACCATGTAATTCATATTAAAAGAAGGCCAAACAAGTCTTTCAAAAAAGACAAAGAGATAAAGCAAATTTTTAAACAGGTCGCTTTAATTATTAAACAGATTTATAGTTTATTTTCACAAATAAATAATAAACCAACATGGCTGCTTTGCCATACTTCAACACATGTAAAGTTGGCTGTGCCAGGGTTCGAACCTACAACCTTAAGGGGACCTGCTGAACACTAAACTAATGCCTTACCCACTGAGCTATTAGATCTTATTTGTGCAAGCAGTCAATAAGCCTAATGAACCAACATGGCTTATTTTCCATACTTCAACACCATGTAATTCATATTAAAAGAAGGCCAAACAAGTCTTTCAAAAAAGACAAAGAAATAAAGCAAATATTTAAACAGGCCGCTTTAATTATTAAACAGATTTATAGTTTATTTTCACAAATAAATAATAAACGAACATGGCTGCTTTTCCATACTTCAACACATGTAAAGTTGGCTGTGCCAGGGTTCGAACCTACAACCTTAAGGGGACCTGCTGAACAGTAAACTAATGCCTTACCCACTGAGCTATTAGATCTTATTTGTGCAAGCAGTCAATAAGCCTAATGAACCAACATGGCTTATTTTCCATACTTCAAAAACATGTAACTCTTATTAAAAGATGGCCAAACAAGTCTTTCAAAAAACAAATAAAGCAATTTTTTAAACAGGTCTCTTTAATTATTAAAAAGATTTATAGTTTATTTAAAACATCTTGAACCCAACTAATCATGGTCCAGTCAGAGTGCAGTCGGGTCCAGTCAGAGTGCAGTCGGGTCCAGTCAGAGTTCAGTCAAGAGAGCAACTCGCTCACTCGGCTCGACCGGAAAGGCTCGGACCCCCGGGGCCCGAAGGCCCGGGGGCCCGATGGCCCGGAGAGTCGGACGCTTCGAACAGCTCAGCAGCGACTCTTCGGGACGAGATCTCAAATCTCTTTTGAGATCTTCCAGCAAGCTTCATCTTCAAAACACCAACTGCTCTGATCTTCAGGAGAAGCTGGGAGAACATCTGACTCCATCCTAACCGACTCGTCCAAGATTCTTTTGTCTACCGCATCCGGACTCTTGTGCAACAAGTCAATGCAAGTAACCGGTTTACCAACTAATTTAGATGCGTGTTAAGTTTGAACCCCTTAATATTAAGGCGAATTTAAATTTCCGTGACGATTTCTCAGTTAGGATGTGATTAATTTGAAGTAAGCTGCCTTTCCTTTCTTTATCTCCTTCTTCCTTTCTTTTCTCTTCCTCCTTTCCTAATTTCAACTTTCTTTTATTTTATTTTAATAAAAATTTTCTTTAATTCTTTTTGTTTGTTTGTGTAGTTAGTTTTATGTTGTGTTTGTCTCATTCATTAAACGCCGTATTTTTCATAAGTGATTGTCTCTGAGTACGTTCCATAAATGCGAAGTTCCTGCAACATCAGGTCTGAACTACATGCTCTATTTAATTTAATTTAATTTACAGTATAAAGTAAAAGGGGGTTACGTCTTTCTTGACCAGGGAGATAACTCTTTTATAGAATTAATATAAAATTATACTGTCTGTTTGCCGGACGAACAGACAAATAAGTGTAATGTTAATTTCATTACCATCAATTCAACTTAATTTAAATATTTAGGAGTAACTATAACCCGTTAATATTACTTATAAATATTTACCTTTCTTTGCGAGCTAAATTCGCTACATATAATGGTGGAGAATGCGGGAAGACTGTGCTTCCAACTATATACTCAATTTATCTGTATTATAAGTTTGTCCCTCTTATCCCCCAGTTGCTACATGGCCAAACAAGTCTATCAAAAAAGACAAAGAAATAAAGCAATCTTTTAAACAGAAATAAAGCAATCTTTTAAACAGGTCTCTTTAATTAACAAAATGATTTACAGTTTATTGACAAAAAGTAGACAAACTATTAGATTTCAAAAGTGAAATAAAAATGTTCCCTTGGCTGTGCCGGGGTTTGAATCCACAACCTTGTGGGGACCTGCTGATCGGTAAACCAATGCCTTACACACTGAGCTATTCTCTCACTTTGGTACAAGCAGTTAATAAGCAACTTGGCCTATTTTCCATACTTCAACACCATGTAACTCATTCAAAGAAGGCCAAACAAGTCTTTCAAAAAAGACAAAGAAATAAAGCAATCTTTTAAACAGGTCTCTTTAATTATCAAACAGATTCACAGTTCAATGACACAAAATAGACAAACTATTAGATTTCAAAAGAGAAATTAAATTGTTGGCTTGGCTGTGCCAGAGTTTAAACCCACAACATTGTGGGGATCTGCTGATCGGTAAAAGAAATGCATTACCCACTGAGCTATACAATCTTATTTATGCAAGCAGTCAATAAGCCTAATGAACCAACATGGCGTATTTTCCATACTTCAACACCATGTAATTCATATTAAAAGAAGGCCAAACAAGTCTTTTAAAAAAGACAAATAAATAAAGCAATCTTTTAAACAGGTCTCTTTAATTTAAAAATAGATTTACAGTTCAATGTCACAAAGTAGACAAACTATTAGATTTCAAAAGAGAAATAAAAATGTTGCCTTGGCTGTGCCAGGGTTTGAACCCTTCAACCTTGTGGGGACGTGCTGCTCAGTAAACCAATGCCTTACCGACTAAGCTATTCTCTCACTTTGGTGCAAGCAGTTAATAAGCATAGTGAACCAACATGGCTTATTTTCCATACTTCAACACCATGTAACTCATTAAAAGAAGGCCAAACAAGTCTGTCAAAAAAGACAAAGAAATAAAGCAATCTATTAAACAGGTCTCTTTAATTATCAAACAGATTCACAGTTCAATATCACAAAGTAGACAAACTATTAGATTTCAAAAGAGAAATAAAAATGTTGGCTAGGCTGAGGCAGGGTTTGAACCTACCACCTTGTGGGGACTTGCTGATCGGTAAACCAATGCCTTACCCACTGAGCTATTCAATCTCATTTGAGCAAGCAGTCAATAAGCCTAATGAACCAACATGGCTTATTTTCCATTCTTCAAAATCATGTAATTCATATTAAAGGAAGGCCAAACAAGTCTTTTAAAAAAGACAAAGAAATAAAGCAATATTTTAAACAGGTATCTTTAATTTAAAAATAGATTTACAGTTTAATGTCACAAAGTAGACAAACTATTAGATTTAAAAAAATAAATTAAATTTTCCCTTGGCTGTACCAGGGTTTGAACCCACAACCTTGTGGGGACCTGCTAATCGGTAAACCAATGCCTTACCCACTGAGCTATTCTTTCACTTTGGTGCAAGCAGTTAATAAGCATAATGAACCAACTTGGCTTATTTTCCATACTTCAACACCATGTAACTCATTAAAAGAAGGCCAAACAAGTCTTTCAAAAAAGAAAAAGAAATAAAGCAATCTTTTAAACAGGTCTCTTTAATTATCAAACAGATTCACAGTTCAATGTCACAAAGTAGACAAACTATTAGATTTCAAAAGAGAAATTAAAATGTTGGCTTGGCTGTGCCAGAGTTTGAATCCACAACATTGTGGGGATCAGCTGATCGGTAAACCAATGCTTACCCACTGAGCTATTCTCTCACTTTGGTGCAACCAGTCAATAAGCCTAATGAACCAACATGGCTTATTTTCCATACTTCAACACAATGTAATTCATATTAAAAGAAGGCCAAACAAGTCTTTTCAAAAAGACAAAGAAATAAAGCAATCTTTTAAACAGGTCTCTTTAATTATCAAACAGATTCACAGTTCAATGTCACAAAGTAGACAAACTATTAGATTTCAAAAGAGAAATACAAATGTTGCCTTGGCTGTGCCAGGGTTTGAACCCACAACATTTTGGGGACCTGCTGCTCGGTAAACCAAAGCCTTACCGACTGACCTATTATCTCACTTTGGTGCAAGCAGTTAATAAGCCTAATGAACCAACATGGCTTATTTTCCATACTTCAACACCATGTAACTCATTAAAAGAAGGCCAAACAAGTCTTTCAAAAAAGACAAAGAAATAAAGCAATCTTTTAAACAGGTCTCTTTAATTATTAAACAGATTCACAGTTCAATGTCACAAAGTAGACAAACTATTAGATTTCAAAAGAGAAATGAAAATGTTGCCTTGGCTGAGGCAGGGTTTGAACCTACAACCTTGTGGGGACTTGCTGATCAGTGAACCAATGCCTTACCCACTGAGCTATTCTCTCACGTTGGTGCAAGCAGTTAATAAGCATAATGAACCAACTTGGCTTATTTTCCATACTTCAACACCATGTAACTCATTAAAAGAAGGCCAAACAAGTCTTTCAAAAAAGAAAAAGAAATAAAGCAATCTTTTAAATAGGTCTCTGTAATTTAAAAATAGATTTACAGTTCAATGTAACAAAGTAGACAAACTATTAGATTTAAAAAAATAAATAAAATTGATCCCTTGGCTGTCCCAGGGTTTGAACCCACAACCTTGTGGGGACCTGGTGATCGGTAAACCAATGCCTTACCCACTGAGCAATTATCTCACTTTGGTGCAAGCAGTTAATAAGCATAGTGAACCAACATGGTTTATTTTCCATACTTCAACACCATGTAATTCATATTAAAAGAAGGCCAAACAAATCTTTTAAAAAAAGACAAAGAAATAAAGCAATATTTTTAACAGGTCTCTTTAATTTAAAAATAGATTTACAGTTCAATGTCACAAATTAGACAAACTATTAGATTTCAAAAGAGAAACAAAAATGTTGCTGTGGCTGAGCCAGGGTTTGAACCCACAACGTTTTGGGGACCTGCTGATCGGTAAACCAATGCATTACCCCCTGAGCTATACAATCTTATTTATGCCAGCAGTCAATAAGCCTAATGAACCAACATGGCTTATTTTCCATACTTCAAAACCATGTAATTCATATTAAAAGAAGGCCAAACAAGTCTTTCAAAAAAGACAAAGAAATAAAGCAATCTTTTAAACAGGTCTCTTTAATTATCAAACAGATTCACAGTTCAATGTCACAAAGTAGACAAACTATTAGATTTCAAAAGAGAAATTAAATTGCTGCCTTGGCATGAACCCAAAACCTTGTGGGGACCTGCTGATGGGTAACCCAATGCCTTCCCGACTGAGCTATTCTCTCACTTTGGTGCAAGCAGTTAATAAGCATAGTGAACCAACATGGCTTATTTTCCATACTTCAACACCATGTAACTCATTAAATGAAGGCCAAACAAGTCTTTCAAAAAAGACAAAGAAATAAAGCAATATTTTAAACAGGTATCTTTAATTTAAAAATAGATTTACAGTTTAATGTCACAAAGTAGACAAACTATTAGATTTAAAAAAATAAATTAAATTTTCCCTTGGCTGTACCAGGGTTTGAACCCACAACCTTGTGGGGACCTGCTAATCGGTAAACCAATGCCTTACCCACTGAGCTATTCTTTCACTTTGGTGCAAGCAGTTAATAAGCATAATGAACCAACTTGGCTTATTTTCCATACTTCAACACCATGTAACTCATTCAAAGAAGGCCAAACAAGTCTTTTAAAAAAGACAAAGAAATAAATCAATCTTTTAAACAGGTCTCTTTAATTATCAAACAGATTCACAGTTCAATGTCACAAAGTAGACAAACTATTAGATTTTAAAAGAGAAATTAAATTGTTGGCTTGGCTGTGCCAGAGTTTGAACCCACAACATTGTGGGGATCTGCTGATCGGTAAACCAATGGATTACCCACGGAGCTATACAATCTTATTTATGCAAGCAGTCAATAAGCCTAATGAACCAACATGGCTTATTTTCCATACTTCAACACCATGTAATTCATATTAAAAGAAGGCCAAACAAGTCTTTCAAAAAAGACAAAGAAATAAAGCAATCTTTTAAACAGGTCTCTTTAATTATCAAACAGATTCACAAAGTAGACAAACTATTAGATTTCAAAAGAGAAATAAAAATATTGCCTTGGCTGTGCCAGAGTTTGAATCCACAACATTGTGGGGATTAGCTGATCGGTAAACCAATGCTTACCCACTGAGCTATTCTCTCACTTTGGTGCAACCAGTCAATAAGCCTAATGAACCAACATGGCTTATTTTCCATACTTCAACACAATGTAATTCATATTAAAAAAAGGCCAAACAAGTCTTTTCAAAAAGACAAAGAAATAAAGCAATATTTTAAACAGGTCTCTTTAATTATCAAAAAGAATCACAGTTCAATGTCACAAAGTAGACAAACTATTAGATTTCAAAAGAGAAATACAAATGTTGCCTTGGCTGTGCCAGGGTTTGAACCCACAACATTTTGGGGACCTGCTGCTCGGTAAACCAAAGCCTTACCGACTGACCTATTATCTCACTTTGGTGCAAGCAGTTAATAAGCCTAATGAACCAACATGGCTTATTTTCCATACTTCAACACCATGTAACTCATTAAAAGAAGGCCAAACAAGTCTTTCAAAAAAGACAAAGAAATAAAGCAATCTTTTAAACAGGTCTCTTTAATTATTAAACAGATTCACAGTTCAATGTCACAAAGTAGACAAACTATTAGATTTCAAAAGAGAAATGAAAATGTTGCCTTGGCTGAGGCAGGGTTTGAACCTACAACCTTGTGGGGACTTGCTGATCAGTGAACCAATGCCTTACCCACTGAGCTATTCTCTCACTTTGGTGCAAGCAGTTAATAAGCATAATGAACCAACTTGGCTTATTTTCCATACTTCAACACCATGTAACTCATTAAAAGAAGGCCAAACAAGTCTTTCAAAAAAGAAAAAGAAATAAAGCAATCTTTTAAATAGGTCTCTGTAATTTAAAAATAGATTTACAGTTCAATGTCACAAAGTAGACAAACTAATAGATTTAAAAAAATAAATAAAATTGATCCCTTGGCTGTCCCAGGGTTTGAACCCACAACCTTGTGGGGACCTGGTGATCGGTAAACCAATGCCTTACCCACTGAGCAATTATCTCACTTTGGTGCAAGCAGTTAATAAGCATAGTGAACCAACATGGTTTATTTTCCATACTTCAACACCATGTAATTCATATTAAAAGAAGGCCAAACAAATCTTTTAAAAAAAGACAAAGAAATAAAGCAATATTTTTAACAGGTCTCTTTAATTTAAAAATAGATTTACAGTTCAATGTCACAAATTAGACAAACTATTAGATTTCAAAAGAGAAACAAAAATGTTGCTTTGGCTGAGCCAGGGTTTGAACCCACAACGTTTTGGGGACCTGCTGATCGGTAAACCAATGCATTACCCACTGAGCTATACAATCTTATTTATGCCAGCAGTCAATAAGCCTAATGAACCAACATGGCTTATTTTCCATACTTCAAAACCATGTAATTCATATTAAAAGAAGGCCAAACAAGTCTTTCAAAAAAGACAAAGAAATAAAGCAATCTTTTAAACAGGTCTCTTTAATTATCAAACAGATTCACAGTTCAATGTCACAAAGTAGACAAACTATTAGATTTCAAAAGAGAAATTAAATTGCTGCCTTGGCATGAACCCAAAACCTTGTGGGGACCTGCTGATGGGTAACCCAATGCCTTCCCGACTGAGCTATTCTCTCACTTTGGTGCAAGCAGTTAATAAGCATAGTGAACCAACATGGCTTATTTTCCATACTTCAACACCATGTAACTCATTAAATGAAGGCCAAACAAGTCTTTCAAAAAAGACAAAGAAATAAAGCAATCTTTTAAACAGGTCTCTTTAATTATCAAACAGATTCACAGTTCAATGTCACAAAGTAGACAAACTATTAGATTTCAAAAGAGAAATGAAAATGTTGCCTTGGCTGAGGCAGGGTTTGAACCTACAACCTTGTGGGGACTTGCTGATCGGTGAACCAATGCCTTACCCACTGAGCTATTCTCTCACTTTGGTGCAACCAGTCAATAAGCCTAATGAACCAACATGGCTTATTTTCCATACTTCAACACCATGTAATTCATATTAAAAGAAGGCCAAACAAGTCTTTTAAAAAAGACAAAGAAATAAAGCAATCTTTTAAACAGGTCTCTTTAATTATCAAACAGATTCACAGTTCAATGTCACAAAGTAGACAAACTATTAGATTTCAAAAGAGAAATAAAAATGTTGGCTTGGTTGTGCCACAGTTTGAACCCACAACATTGTGGGGATCTGCTGATCGGTAAACCAATGGATTACCCACGGAGCTATACAATCTTATTTATGCAAGCAGTCAATAAGCCTAATGAACCAACATGGCTTATTTTCCATACTTCAACACCATGTAATTCATATTAAAAGAAGGCCAAACAAGTCTTTCAAAAAAGACAAAGAAATAAAGCAATCTTTTAAACAGGTCTCTTTAATTATCAAACAGATTCACAAAGTAGACAAACTATTATATTTTAAAAGAGAAATAAAAATATTGCCTTGGCTGAGGCAGGGTTTGAACCTACAACCTTGTGGGGACTTGCTGATCGGTGAACCAATGCCTTACCCACTGAGCTATTCTCTCACTTTGGTGCAAGCAGTTAATAAGCATAATGAACCAACTTGGCTTATTTTCCATACTTCAACACCATGTAACTCATTAAAAGAAGGCCAAACAAGTCTTTCAAAAAAGAAAAAGAAATAAAGCAATCTTTTAAACAGGTCTCTTTAATTATCAAACAGATTCACAGTTCAATGTCACAAAGTAGACAAACTATTAGATTTCAAAAGAGAAATTAAAATGTTGGCTTGGCTGTGCCAGAGTTTGAACCCACAACATTGTGAGGACCAGCTGATCGGTAAACCAATGCCTTACCCACTGAGCTATTCTCTCACTTTGGTGCAACCAGTCAATAAGCCTAATGAACCAACATGGCTTATTTTCCATACTTCAACACCATGTAATTCATATTAAAAGAAGGCCAAACAAGTCTTTCAAAAAAGACAAAGAAATAAAGCAATCTTTTAAACAGGTCTCTTTAATTATCAAACAGATTCACAGTTCAATGTCACAAAGTAGACAAACTATTAGATTTCAAAAGAGAAATTAAATTGCTGCCTTGGCATGAACCCAAAACCTTGTGGGGACCTGCTGATGGGTAACCCAATGCCTTCCCGACTGAGCTATTCTCTCACTTTGGTGCAAGCAGTTAATAAGCATAGTGAACCAACATGGCTTATTTTCCATACTTCAACACCATGTAACTCATTAAATGAAGGCCAAACAAGTCTTTCAAAAAAGACAAAGAAATAAAGCAATATTTTAAACAGGTATCTTTAATTTAAAAATAGATTTACAGTTTAATGTCACAAAGTAGACAAACTATTAGATTTAAAAAAATAAATTAAATTTTCCCTTGGCTGTACCAGGGTTTGAACCCACAACCTTGTGGGGACCTGCTAATCGGTAAACCAATGCCTTACCCACTGAGCTATTCTTTCACTTTGGTGCAAGCAGTTAATAAGCATAATGAACCAACTTGGCTTATTTTCCATACTTCAACACCATGTAACTCATTCAAAGAAGGCCAAACAAGTCTTTTAAAAAAGACAAAGAAATAAATCAATCTTTTAAACAGGTCTCTTTAATTATCAAACAGATTCACAGTTCAATGTCACAAAGTAGACAAACTATTAGATTTTAAAAGAGAAATTAAGTTGTTGGCTTGGCTGTGCCAGAGTTTGAACCCACAACATTGTGGGGATCTGCTGATCGGTAAACCAATGGATTACCCACGGAGCTATACAATCTTATTTATGCAAGCAGTCAATAAGCCTAATGAACCAACATGGCTTATTTTCCATACTTCAACACCATGTAATTCATATTAAAAGAAGGCCAAACAAGTCTTTCAAAAAAGACAAAGAAATAAAGCAATCTTTTAAACAGGTCTCTTTAATTATCAAACAGATTCACAAAGTAGACAAACTATTAGATTTCAAAAGAGAAATAAAAATATTGCCTTGGCTGTGCCAGGGTTTGAACCCACAACATTGTGGGGACCTGCTGTTCGGTAAACCAATGCCTTACCGACTGACCTATTATCTCACTTTGGTGCAAGCAGTTAATAAGCATAGTGAACCAACATGGCTTTTTTCCATACTTCAACACCATGTAACTCATTAAAAGAAGGCCAAACAAGTCTTTCAAAAAAGAAAAAGAAATAAAGCAATCTTTTAAACAGGTCTCTTTAATTATCAAACAGATTCACAGTTCAATGTCACAAAGTAGACAAACTATTAGATTTCAAAAGAGAAATTAAAATGTTGGCTTGGCTGTGCCAGAGTTTGAATCCACAACATTGTGGGGATCAGCTGATCGGTAAACCAATGCTTACCCACTGAGCTATTCTCTCACTTTGGTGCAACCAGTCAATAAGCCTAATGAACCAACATGGCTTATTTTCCATACTTCAACACAATGTAATTCATATTAAAAGAAGGCCAAACAAGTCTTTTCAAAAAGACAAAGAAATAAAGCAATCTTTTAAACAGGTCTCTTTAATTATCAAACAGATTCACAGTTCAATGTCACAAAGTAGACAAACTATTAGATTTCAAAAGAGAAATACAAATGTTGCCTTGGCTGTGCCAGGGTTTGAACCCACAACATTTTGGGGACCTGCTGCTCGGTAAACCAAAGCCTTACCGACTGACCTATTATCTCACTTTGGTGCAAGCAGTTAATAAGCCTAATGAACCAACATGGCTTATTTTCCATACTTCAACACCATGTAACTCATTAAAAGAAGGCCAAACAAGTCTTTCAAAAAAGACAAAGAAATAAAGCAATCTTTTAAACAGGTCTCTTTAATTATTAAACAGATTCACAGTTCAATGTCACAAAGTAGACAAACTATTAGATTTCAAAAGAGAAATGAAAATGTTGCCTTGGCTGAGGCAGGGTTTGAACCTACAACCTTGTGGGGACTTGCTGATCAGTGAACCAATGCCTTACCCACTGAGCTATTCTCTCACGTTGGTGCAAGCAGTTAATAAGCATAATGAACCAACTTGGCTTATTTTCCATACTTCAACACCATGTAACTCATTAAAAGAAGGCCAAACAAGTCTTTCAAAAAAGAAAAAGAAATAAAGCAATCTTTTAAATAGGTCTCTGTAATTTAAAAATAGATTTACAGTTCAATGTAACAAAGTAGACAAACTATTAGATTTAAAAAAATAAATAAAATTGATCCCTTGGCTGTCCCAGGGTTTGAACCCACAACCTTGTGGGGACCTGGTGATCGGTAAACCAATGCCTTACCCACTGAGCAATTATCTCACTTTGGTGCAAGCAGTTAATAAGCATAGTGAACCAACATGGTTTATTTTCCATACTTCAACACCATGTAATTCATATTAAAAGAAGGCCAAACAAATCTTTTAAAAAAAGACAAAGAAATAAAGCAATATTTTTAACAGGTCTCTTTAATTTAAAAATAGATTTACAGTTCAATGTCACAAATTAGACAAACTATTAGATTTCAAAAGAGAAACAAAAATGTTGCTGTGGCTGAGCCAGGGTTTGAACCCACAACGTTTTGGGGACCTGCTGATCGGTAAACCAATGCATTACCCCCTGAGCTATACAATCTTATTTATGCCAGCAGTCAATAAGCCTAATGAACCAACATGGCTTATTTTCCATACTTCAAAACCATGTAATTCATATTAAAAGAAGGCCAAACAAGTCTTTCAAAAAAGACAAAGAAATAAAGCAATCTTTTAAACAGGTCTCTTTAATTATCAAACAGATTCACAGTTCAATGTCACAAAGTAGACAAACTATTAGATTTCAAAAGAGAAATTAAATTGCTGCCTTGGCATGAACCCAAAACCTTGTGGGGACCTGCTGATGGGTAACCCAATGCCTTCCCGACTGAGCTATTCTCTCACTTTGGTGCAAGCAGTTAATAAGCATAGTGAACCAACATGGCTTATTTTCCATACTTCAACACCATGTAACTCATTAAATGAAGGCCAAACAAGTCTTTCAAAAAAGACAAAGAAATAAAGCAATATTTTAAACAGGTATCTTTAATTTAAAAATAGATTTACAGTTTAATGTCACAAAGTAGACAAACTATTAGATTTAAAAAAATAAATTAAATTTTCCCTTGGCTGTACCAGGGTTTGAACCCACAACCTTGTGGGGACCTGCTAATCGGTAAACCAATGCCTTACCCACTGAGCTATTCTTTCACTTTGGTGCAAGCAGTTAATAAGCATAATGAACCAACTTGGCTTATTTTCCATACTTCAACACCATGTAACTCATTCAAAGAAGGCCAAACAAGTCTTTTAAAAAAGACAAAGAAATAAATCAATCTTTTAAACAGGTCTCTTTAATTATCAAACAGATTCACAGTTCAATGTCACAAAGTAGACAAACTATTAGATTTTAAAAGAGAAATTAAATTGTTGGCTTGGCTGTGCCAGAGTTTGAACCCACAACATTGTGGGGATCTGCTGATCGGTAAACCAATGGATTACCCACGGAGCTATACAATCTTATTTATGCAAGCAGTCAATAAGCCTAATGAACCAACATGGCTTATTTTCCATACTTCAACACCATGTAATTCATATTAAAAGAAGGCCAAACAAGTCTTTCAAAAAAGACAAAGAAATAAAGCAATCTTTTAAACAGGTCTCTTTAATTATCAAACAGATTCACAAAGTAGACAAACTATTAGATTTCAAAAGAGAAATAAAAATATTGCCTTGGCTGTGCCAGGGTTTGAACCCACAACATTGTGGGGACCTGCTGCTCGGTAAACCAATGCCTTACCGACTGACCTATTATCTCACTTTGGTGCAAGCAGTTAATAAGCATAGTGAACCAACATGGGTTTTTTCCATACTTCAACTCCATGTAACTCATTAAAAGAAGGCCAAACAAGTCTTTCAAAAAAGACAAAGAAATAAAGCAATCTTTTAAACAGGTCTCTTTAATTATCAAACAGATTCACAGTTCAATGTCACAAAGTAGACAAACTATTAGATTTCAAAAGAGAAATTAAAATGTTGGCTTGGCTGTGCCAGAGTTTGAATCCACAACATTGTGGGGATTAGCTGATCGGTAAACCAATGCTTACCCACTGAGCTATTCTCTCACTTTGGTGCAACCAGTCAATAAGCCTAATGAACCAACATGGCTTATTTTCCATACTTCAACACAATGTAATTCATATTAAAAGAAGGCCAAACAAGTCTTTTCAAAAAGACAAAGAAATAAAGCAATATTTTAAACAGGTCTCTTTAATTATCAAAAAGAATCACAGTTCAATGTCACAAAGTAGACAAACTATTAGATTTCAAAAGAGAAATACAAATGTTGCCTTGGCTGTGCCAGGGTTTGAACCCACAACATTTTGGGGACCTGCTGCTCGGTAAACCAAAGCCTTACCGACTGACCTATTATCTCACTTTGGTGCAAGCAGTTAATAAGCCTAATGAACCAACATGGCTTATTTTCCATACTTCAACACCATGTAACTCATTAAAAGAAGGCCAAACAAGTCTTTCAAAAAAGACAAAGAAATAAAGCAATCTTTTAAACAGGTCTCTTTAATTATTAAACAGATTCACAGTTCAATGTCACAAAGTAGACAAACTATTAGATTTCAAAAGAGAAATGAAAATGTTGCCTTGGCTGAGGCAGGGTTTGAACCTACAACCTTGTGGGGACTTGCTGATCAGTGAACCAATGCCTTACCCACTGAGCTATTCTCTCACTTTGGTGCAAGCAGTTAATAAGCATAATGAACCAACTTGGCTTATTTTCCATACTTCAACACCATGTAACTCATTAAAAGAAGGCCAAACAAGTCTTTCAAAAAAGAAAAAGAAATAAAGCAATCTTTTAAATAGGTCTCTGTAATTTAAAAATAGATTTACAGTTCAATGTCACAAAGTAGACAAACTAATAGATTTAAAAAAATAAATAAAATTGATCCCTTGGCTGTCCCAGGGTTTGAACCCACAACCTTGTGGGGACCTGGTGATCGGTAAACCAATGCCTTACCCACTGAGCAATTATCTCACTTTGGTGCAAGCAGTTAATAAGCATAGTGAACCAACATGGTTTATTTTCCATACTTCAACACCATGTAATTCATATTAAAAGAAGGCCAAACAAATCTTTTAAAAAAAGACAAAGAAATAAAGCAATATTTTTAACAGGTCTCTTTAATTTAAAAATAGATTTACAGTTCAATGTCACAAATTAGACAAACTATTAGATTTCAAAAGAGAAACAAAAATGTTGCTTTGGCTGAGCCAGGGTTTGAACCCACAACGTTTTGGGGACCTGCTGATCGGTAAACCAATGCATTACCCACTGAGCTATACAATCTTATTTATGCCAGCAGTCAATAAGCCTAATGAACCAACATGGCTTATTTTCCATACTTCAAAACCATGTAATTCATATTAAAAGAAGGCCAAACAAGTCTTTCAAAAAAGACAAAGAAATAAAGCAATCTTTTAAACAGGTCTCTTTAATTATCAAACAGATTCACAGTTCAATGTCACAAAGTAGACAAACTATTAGATTTCAAAAGAGAAATTAAATTGCTGCCTTGGCATGAACCCAAAACCTTGTGGGGACCTGCTGATGGGTAACCCAATGCCTTCCCGACTGAGCTATTCTCTCACTTTGGTGCAAGCAGTTAATAAGCATAGTGAACCAACATGGCTTATTTTCCATACTTCAACACCATGTAACTCATTAAATGAAGGCCAAACAAGTCTTTCAAAAAAGACAAAGAAATAAAGCAATCTTTTAAACAGGTCTCTTTAATTATCAAACAGATTCACAGTTCAATGTCACAAAGTAGACAAACTATTAGATTTCAAAAGAGAAATGAAAATGTTGCCTTGGCTGAGGCAGGGTTTGAACCTACAACCTTGTGGGGACTTGCTGATCGGTGAACCAATGCCTTACCCACTGAGCTATTCTCTCACTTTGGTGCAACCAGTCAATAAGCCTAATGAACCAACATGGCTTATTTTCCATACTTCAACACCATGTAATTCATATTAAAAGAAGGCCAAACAAGTCTTTCAAAAAAGACAAAGAAATAAAGCAATCTTTTAAACAGGTCTCTTTAATTATCAAACAGATTCACAAAGTAGACAAACTATTATATTTTAAAAGAGAAATAAAAATATTGCCTTGGCTGAGGCAGGGTTTGAACCTACAACCTTGTGGGGACTTGCTGATCGGTGAACCAATGCCTTACCCACTGAGCTATTCTCTCACTTTGGTGCAAGCAGTTAATAAGCATAATGAACCAACTTGGCTTATTTTCCATACTTCAACACCATGTAACTCATTAAAAGAAGGCCAAACAAGTCTTTCAAAAAAGAAAAAGAAATAAAGCAATCTTTTAAACAGGTCTCTTTAATTATCAAACAGATTCACAGTTCAATGTCACAAAGTAGACAAACTATTAGATTTCAAAAGAGAAATTAAAATGTTGGCTTGGCTGTGCCAGAGTTTGAACCCACAACATTGTGAGGACCAGCTGATCGGTAAACCAATGCCTTACCCACTGAGCTATTCTCTCACTTTGGTGCAACCAGTCAATAAGCCTAATGAACCAACATGGCTTATTTTCCATACTTCAACACCATGTAATTCATATTAAAAGAAGGCCAAACAAGTCTTTCAAAAAAGACAAAGAAATAAAGCAATCTTTTAAACAGGTCTCTTTAATTATCAAACAGATTCACAGTTCAATGTCACAAAGTAGACAAACTATTAGATTTCAAAAGAGAAATTAAATTGCTGCCTTGGCATGAACCCAAAACCTTGTGGGGACCTGCTGATGGGTAACCCAATGCCTTCCCGACTGAGCTATTCTCTCACTTTGGTGCAAGCAGTTAATAAGCATAGTGAACCAACATGGCTTATTTTCCATACTTCAACACCATGTAACTCATTAAATGAAGGCCAAACAAGTCTTTCAAAAAAGACAAAGAAATAAAGCAATATTTTAAACAGGTATCTTTAATTTAAAAATAGATTTACAGTTTAATGTCACAAAGTAGACAAACTATTAGATTTAAAAAAATAAATTAAATTTTCCCTTGGCTGTACCAGGGTTTGAACCCACAACCTTGTGGGGACCTGCTAATCAGTAAACCAATGCCTTACCCACTGAGCTATTCTTTCACTTTGGTGCAAGCAGTTAATAAGCATAATGAACCAACTTGGCTTATTTTCCATACTTCAACACCATGTAACTCATTCAAAGAAGGCCAAACAAGTCTTTTAAAAAAGACAAAGAAATAAATCAATCTTTTAAACAGGTCTCTTTAATTATCAAACAGATTCACAGTTCAATGTCACAAAGTAGACAAACTATTAGATTTTAAAAGAGAAATTAAATTGTTGGCTTGGCTGTGCCAGAGTTTGAACCCACAACATTGTGGGGATCTGCTGATCGGTAAACCAATGGATTACCCACGGAGCTATACAATCTTATTTATGCAAGCAGTCAATAAGCCTAATGAACCAACATGGCTTATTTTCCATACTTCAACACCATGTAATTCATATTAAAAGAAGGCCAAACAAGTCTTTCAAAAAAGACAAAGAAATAAAGCAATCTTTTAAACAGGTCTCTTTAATTATCAAACAGATTCACAAAGTAGACAAACTATTAGATTTCAAAAGAGAAATAAAAATATTGCCTTGGCTGTGCCAGGGTTTGAACCCACAACATTGTGGGGACCTGCTGCTCGGTAAACCAATGCCTTACCGACTGACCTATTATCTCACTTTGGTGCAAGCAGTTAATAAGCATAGTGAACCAACATGGGTTTTTTCCATACTTCAACTCCATGTAACTCATTAAAAGAAGGCCAAACAAGTCTTTCAAAAAAGACAAAGAAATAAAGCAATCTTTTAAACAGGTCTCTTTAATTATCAAACAGATTCACAGTTCAATGTCACAAAGTAGACAAACTATTAGATTTCAAAAGAGAAATTAAAATGTTGGCTTGGCTGTGCCAGAGTTTGAATCCACAACATTGTGGGGATTAGCTGATCGGTAAACCAATGCTTACCCACTGAGCTATTCTCTCACTTTGGTGCAACCAGTCAATAAGCCTAATGAACCAACATGGCTTATTTTCCATACTTCAACACAATGTAATTCATATTAAAAGAAGGCCAAACAAGTCTTTTCAAAAAGACAAAGAAATAAAGCAATATTTTAAACAGGTCTCTTTAATTATCAAAAAGAATCACAGTTCAATGTCACAAAGTAGACAAACTATTAGATTTCAAAAGAGAAATACAAATGTTGCCTTGGCTGTGCCAGGGTTTGAACCCACAACATTTTGGGGACCTGCTGCTCGGTAAACCAAAGCCTTACCGACTGACCTATTATCTCACTTTGGTGCAAGCAGTTAATAAGCCTAATGAACCAACATGGCTTATTTTCCATACTTCAACACCATGTAACTCATTAAAAGAAGGCCAAACAAGTCTTTCAAAAAAGACAAAGAAATAAAGCAATCTTTTAAACAGGTCTCTTTAATTATTAAACAGATTCACAGTTCAATGTCACAAAGTAGACAAACTATTAGATTTCAAAAGAGAAATGAAAATGTTGCCTTGGCTGAGGCAGGGTTTGAACCTACAACCTTGTGGGGACTTGCTGATCAGTGAACCAATGCCTTACCCACTGAGCTATTCTCTCACTTTGGTGCAAGCAGTTAATAAGCATAATGAACCAACTTGGCTTATTTTCCATACTTCAACACCATGTAACTCATTAAAAGAAGGCCAAACAAGTCTTTCAAAAAAGAAAAAGAAATAAAGCAATCTTTTAAATAGGTCTCTGTAATTTAAAAATAGATTTACAGTTCAATGTCACAAAGTAGACAAACTAATAGATTTAAAAAAATAAATAAAATTGATCCCTTGGCTGTCCCAGGGTTTGAACCCACAACCTTGTGGGGACCTGGTGATCGGTAAACCAATGCCTTACCCACTGAGCAATTATCTCACTTTGGTGCAAGCAGTTAATAAGCATAGTGAACCAACATGGTTTATTTTCCATACTTCAACACCATGTAATTCATATTAAAAGAAGGCCAAACAAATCTTTTAAAAAAAGACAAAGAAATAAAGCAATATTTTTAACAGGTCTCTTTAATTTAAAAATAGATTTACAGTTCAATGTCACAAATTAGACAAACTATTAGATTTCAAAAGAGAAACAAAAATGTTGCTTTGGCTGAGCCAGGGTTTGAACCCACAACGTTTTGGGGACCTGCTGATCGGTAAACCAATGCATTACCCACTGAGCTATACAATCTTATTTATGCCAGCAGTCAATAAGCCTAATGAACCAACATGGCTTATTTTCCATACTTCAAAACCATGTAATTCATATTAAAAGAAGGCCAAACAAGTCTTTCAAAAAAGACAAAGAAATAAAGCAATCTTTTAAACAGGTCTCTTTAATTATCAAACAGATTCACAGTTCAATGTCACAAAGTAGACAAACTATTAGATTTCAAAAGAGAAATTAAATTGCTGCCTTGGCATGAACCCAAAACCTTGTGGGGACCTGCTGATGGGTAACCCAATGCCTTCCCGACTGAGCTATTCTCTCACTTTGGTGCAAGCAGTTAATAAGCATAGTGAACCAACATGGCTTATTTTCCATACTTCAACACCATGTAACTCATTAAATGAAGGCCAAACAAGTCTTTCAAAAAAGACAAAGAAATAAAGCAATCTTTTAAACAGGTCTCTTTAATTATCAAACAGATTCACAGTTCAATGTCACAAAGTAGACAAACTATTAGATTTCAAAAGAGAAATGAAAATGTTGCCTTGGCTGAGGCAGGGTTTGAACCTACAACCTTGTGGGGACTTGCTGATCGGTGAACCAATGCCTTACCCACTGAGCTATTCTCTCACTTTGGTGCAACCAGTCAATAAGCCTAATGAACCAACATGGCTTATTTTCCATACTTCAACACCATGTAATTCATATTAAAAGAAGGCCAAACAAGTCTTTTAAAAAAGACAAAGAAATAAAGCAATCTTTTAAACAGGTCTCTTTAAGTATCAAACAGATTCACAGTTCAATGTCACAAAGTAGACAAACTATTAGATTTCAAAAGAGAAATAAAAATGTTGGCTTGGTTGTGCCACAGTTTGAACCCACAACATTGTGGGGATCTGCTGATCGGTAAACCAATGGATTACCCACGGAGCTATACAATCTTATTTATGCAAGCAGTCAATAAGCCTAATGAACCAACATGGCTTATTTTCCATACTTCAACACCATGTAATTCATATTAAAAGAAGGCCAAACAAGTCTTTCAAAAAAGACAAAGAAATAAAGCAATCTTTTAAACAGGTCTCTTTAATTATCAAACAGATTCACAAAGTAGACAAACTATTAGATTTCAAAAGAGAAATAAAAATGTTGCCTTGGCTGTGCCAGGGTTTGAACCCACAACCTTGTGGGGATCTGCTGCTCGGTAAACCAATGCCTTACCGACTGAGCTATTCTCTCACTTTGGTGCACGCAGTTAATAAGCATAATGAACCAACTTGGCTTATTTTCCATACTTCAACACCATGTAACTCATTAAAAGAAGGCCAAACAAGTCTTTTAAAAAAGACAAAGAAATAAAGCAATCTTTTAAACAGGTCTCTTTAATTATCAAACAGATTCACAGTTCAATGTCACAAAGTAGACAAACTATTAGATTTCAAAAGAGAAATTAAATTGCTGCCTTAGCTGTGTAAGGGTTTTAACCCACAACCTTGTGGGGACCTGCTGATCGGTAAACTAATACCTTACCCACTGAGCTAGCCACTCCCTTTAGTACAAGCAGTCAATAATCTTAATGATCCAACATGGCTTATATTCCATACATCAACACCATGTAACTCATTGAAAGAAGGCCAAACAAGTCTTTCAAAAAAGACAAAGAAATAAAGCAATCTTTTAAACAGGTCTCTTTAATTATCAATCAGATTCACAGTTCAATGTCACAAAGTAGACAAACTATTAGATTTCAAAAGAGAAATATAAATGTTACCTTGGCTGTGCCAGGGTTTGAACCAACAACCTTGTGGGGACTTGCTGATCGGTAAACCAATGTCTTACCCACTGAGCTATTCGATTTTTTTTAAGCAAGCAGTCAATAAGTCTAATGAACCAAAATGGCTTATTTTCCATACTTCAACACAATGTCATTCATATTAAAAGAAGGCCAAACAAGTCTTTAACAAAAGACAAAGAAATAAAGCAATCTTTTAAACAGGTCTATTTAATTTAAAAATAGATTGACAGTTCAATGTCACAAAGTAGACAAACTATTAGATTTCAAAAGAGAAAAAATAATGGTACCTTGGCTGTGCCAGGGTTTGAACCCACAACCTTGTAGTGAACTACTGATCGGTAAAACCAATGCCTTAACCACTGAGCTATCCTCTTCATTTAGTGCAAGCAGTCAATAATCCTAATGAACCAACATGGCTTATATTCCATACATCGACACCATGTATTTCATTAAAAGAAGGCCAAACAAGTCTTTTAAAAAAGACAAAGAAATAAAGCAATCTTTTAAACAGGTCTCTTTAATTTAAAAATAGATTTACAGTTCAATGTCACAAAGTAGACAAACTATTAGATTTCAAAAGAGAAATAAAAATGTTGCCTTGGCTGTGCCAGGGTTTGAACCCACAACCTTGTGGGGATCTGCTGCTCGGTAAACCAATGCCTTACCGACTGAGCTATTCTCTCACTTTGGTACAAGCAGTTAATAAGCATAGTGAACCAACTTGGCTTATTTTCCATACTTCAACACCATGTAACTCATTAAAAGAAGGCCAATCAAGTCTTTCAAAAAAGAAAAAGAAATAAAGCAATCTTTTAAATAGGTCTCTGTAATTTAAAAATAGATTTACAGTTCAATGTCACAAAGTAGACAAACTATTAGATTTAAAAAAATAAATAAAATTGATCCCTTGGCTGTCCCAGGGTTTGAACCCACAACCTTGTGGGGACCTGGTGATCGGTAAACCAATGCCTTACCCACTGAGCAATTATCTCACTTTGGTGCAAGCAGTTAATAAGCATAGTGAACCAACATGGTTTATTTTCCATACTTCAACACCATGTAATTCATATTAAAAGAAGGCCAAACAAATCTTTTAAAAAAAGACAAAGAAATAAAGCAATATTTTTAACAGGTCTCTTTAATTTAAAAATAGATTTACAGTTCAATGTCACAAATTAGACAAACTATTAGATTTCAAAAGAGAAACAAAAATGTTGCTGTGGCTGAGCCAGGGTTTGAACCCACAACGTTTTGGGGACCTGCTGATCGGTAAACCAATGCATTACCCCCTGAGCTATACAATCTTATTTATGCCAGCAGTCAATAAGCCTAATGAACCAACATGGCTTATTTTCCATACTTCAAAACCATGTAATTCATATTAAAAGAAGGCCAAACAAGTCTTTCAAAAAAGACAAAGAAATAAAGCAATCTTTTAAACAGGTCTCTTTAATTATCAAACAGATTCACAGTTCAATGTCACAAAGTAGACAAACTATTAGATTTCAAAAGAGAAATTAAATTGCTGCCTTGGCATGAACCCAAAACCTTGTGGGGACCTGCTGATGGGTAACCCAATGCCTTCCCGACTGAGCTATTCTCTCACTTTGGTGCAAGCAGTTAATAAGCATAGTGAACCAACATGGCTTATTTTCCATACTTCAACACCATGTAACTCATTAAATGAAGGCCAAACAAGTCTTTCAAAAAAGACAAAGAAATAAAGCAATATTTTAAACAGGTATCTTTAATTTAAAAATAGATTTACAGTTTAATGTCACAAAGTAGACAAACTATTAGATTTAAAAAAATAAATTAAATTTTCCCTTGGCTGTACCAGGGTTTGAACCCACAACCTTGTGGGGACCTGCTAATCGGTAAACCAATGCCTTACCCACTGAGCTATTCTTTCACTTTGGTGCAAGCAGTTAATAAGCATAATGAACCAACTTGGCTTATTTTCCATACTTCAACACCATGTAACTCATTCAAAGAAGGCCAAACAAGTCTTTTAAAAAAGACAAAGAAATAAATCAATCTTTTAAACAGGTCTCTTTAATTATCAAACAGATTCACAGTTCAATGTCACAAAGTAGACAAACTATTAGATTTTAAAAGAGAAATTAAATTGTTGGCTTGGCTGTGCCAGAGTTTGAACCCACAACATTGTGGGGATCTGCTGATCGGTAAACCAATGGATTACCCACGGAGCTATACAATCTTATTTATGCAAGCAGTCAATAAGCCTAATGAACCAACATGGCTTATTTTCCATACTTCAACACCATGTAATTCATATTAAAAGAAGGCCAAACAAGTCTTTCAAAAAAGACAAAGAAATAAAGCAATCTTTTAAACAGGTCTCTTTAATTATCAAACAGATTCACAAAGTAGACAAACTATTAGATTTCAAAAGAGAAATAAAAATATTGCCTTGGCTGTGCCAGGGTTTGAACCCACAACATTGTGGGGACCTGCTGCTCGGTAAACCAATGCCTTACCGACTGACCTATTATCTCACTTTGGTGCAAGCAGTTAATAAGCATAGTGAACCAACATGGGTTTTTTCCATACTTCAACTCCATGTAACTCATTAAAAGAAGGCCAAACAAGTCTTTCAAAAAAGACAAAGAAATAAAGCAATCTTTTAAACAGGTCTCTTTAATTATCAAACAGATTCACAGTTCAATGTCACAAAGTAGACAAACTATTAGATTTCAAAAGAGAAATTAAAATGTTGGCTTGGCTGTGCCAGAGTTTGAATCCACAACATTGTGGGGATTAGCTGATCGGTAAACCAATGCTTACCCACTGAGCTATTCTCTCACTTTGGTGCAACCAGTCAATAAGCCTAATGAACCAACATGGCTTATTTTCCATACTTCAACACAATGTAATTCATATTAAAAGAAGGCCAAACAAGTCTTTTCAAAAAGACAAAGAAATAAAGCAATATTTTAAACAGGTCTCTTTAATTATCAAAAAGAATCACAGTTCAATGTCACAAAGTAGACAAACTATTAGATTTCAAAAGAGAAATACAAATGTTGCCTTGGCTGTGCCAGGGTTTGAACCCACAACATTTTGGGGACCTGCTGCTCGGTAAACCAAAGCCTTACCGACTGACCTATTATCTCACTTTGGTGCAAGCAGTTAATAAGCCTAATGAACCAACATGGCTTATTTTCCATACTTCAACACCATGTAACTCATTAAAAGAAGGCCAAACAAGTCTTTCAAAAAAGACAAAGAAATAAAGCAATCTTTTAAACAGGTCTCTTTAATTATTAAACAGATTCACAGTTCAATGTCACAAAGTAGACAAACTATTAGATTTCAAAAGAGAAATGAAAATGTTGCCTTGGCTGAGGCAGGGTTTGAACCTACAACCTTGTGGGGACTTGCTGATCAGTGAACCAATGCCTTACCCACTGAGCTATTCTCTCACTTTGGTGCAAGCAGTTAATAAGCATAATGAACCAACTTGGCTTATTTTCCATACTTCAACACCATGTAACTCATTAAAAGAAGGCCAAACAAGTCTTTCAAAAAAGAAAAAGAAATAAAGCAATCTTTTAAATAGGTCTCTGTAATTTAAAAATAGATTTACAGTTCAATGTCACAAAGTAGACAAACTAATAGATTTAAAAAAATAAATAAAATTGATCCCTTGGCTGTCCCAGGGTTTGAACCCACAACCTTGTGGGGACCTGGTGATCGGTAAACCAATGCCTTACCCACTGAGCAATTATCTCACTTTGGTGCAAGCAGTTAATAAGCATAGTGAACCAACATGGTTTATTTTCCATACTTCAACACCATGTAATTCATATTAAAAGAAGGCCAAACAAATCTTTTAAAAAAAGACAAAGAAATAAAGCAATATTTTTAACAGGTCTCTTTAATTTAAAAATAGATTTACAGTTCAATGTCACAAATTAGACAAACTATTAGATTTCAAAAGAGAAACAAAAATGTTGCTTTGGCTGAGCCAGGGTTTGAACCCACAACGTTTTGGGGACCTGCTGATCGGTAAACCAATGCATTACCCACTGAGCTATACAATCTTATTTATGCCAGCAGTCAATAAGCCTAATGAACCAACATGGCTTATTTTCCATACTTCAAAACCATGTAATTCATATTAAAAGAAGGCCAAACAAGTCTTTCAAAAAAGACAAAGAAATAAAGCAATCTTTTAAACAGGTCTCTTTAATTATCAAACAGATTCACAGTTCAATGTCACAAAGTAGACAAACTATTAGATTTCAAAAGAGAAATTAAATTGCTGCCTTGGCATGAACCCAAAACCTTGTGGGGACCTGCTGATGGGTAACCCAATGCCTTCCCGACTGAGCTATTCTCTCACTTTGGTGCAAGCAGTTAATAAGCATAGTGAACCAACATGGCTTATTTTCCATACTTCAACACCATGTAACTCATTAAATGAAGGCCAAACAAGTCTTTCAAAAAAGACAAAGAAATAAAGCAATCTTTTAAACAGGTCTCTTTAATTATCAAACAGATTCACAGTTCAATGTCACAAAGTAGACAAACTATTAGATTTCAAAAGAGAAATGAAAATGTTGCCTTGGCTGAGGCAGAGTTTGAACCTACAACCTTGTGGGGACTTGCTGATCGGTGAACCAATGCCTTACCCACTGAGCTATTCTCTCACTTTGGTGCAACCAGTCAATAAGCCTAATGAACCAACATGGCTTATTTTCCATACTTCAACACCATGTAATTCATATTAAAAGAAGGCCAAACAAGTCTTTTAAAAAAGACAAAGAAATAAAGCAATCTTTTAAACAGGTCTCTTTAATTATCAAACAGATTCACAGTTCAATGTCACAAAGTAGACAAACTATTAGATTTCAAAAGAGAAATAAAAATGTTGGCTTGGTTGTGCCACAGTTTGAACCCACAACATTGTGGGGATCTGCTGATCGGTAAACCAATGGATTACCCACGGAGCTATACAATCTTATTTATGCAAGCAGTCAATAAGCCTAATGAACCAACATGGCTTATTTTCCATACTTCAACACCATGTAATTCATATTAAAAGAAGGCCAAACAAGTCTTTCAAAAAAGACAAAGAAATAAAGCAATCTTTTAAACAGGTCTCTTTAATTATCAAACAGATTCACAAAGTAGACAAACTATTATATTTTAAAAGAGAAATAAAAATATTGCCTTGGCTGAGGCAGGGTTTGAACCTACAACCTTGTGGGGACTTGCTGATCGGTGAACCAATGCCTTACCCACTGAGCTATTCTCTCACTTTGGTGCAAGCAGTTAATAAGCATAATGAACCAACTTGGCTTATTTTCCATACTTCAACACCATGTAACTCATTAAAAGAAGGCCAAACAAGTCTTTCAAAAAAGAAAAAGAAATAAAGCAATCTTTTAAACAGGTCTCTTTAATTATCAAACAGATTCACAGTTCAATGTCACAAAGTAGACAAACTATTAGATTTCAAAAGAGAAATTAAAATGTTGGCTTGGCTGTGCCAGAGTTTGAACCCACAACATTGTGAGGACCAGCTGATCGGTAAACCAATGCCTTACCCACTGAGCTATTCTCTCACTTTGGTGCAACCAGTCAATAAGCCTAATGAACCAACATGGCTTATTTTCCATACTTCAACACCATGTAATTCATATTAAAAGAAGGCCAAACAAGTCTTTCAAAAAAGACAAAGAAATAAAGCAATCTTTTAAACAGGTCTCTTTAATTATCAAACAGATTCACAGTTCAATGTCACAAAGTAGACAAACTATTAGATTTCAAAAGAGAAATTAAATTGCTGCCTTGGCATGAACCCAAAACCTTGTGGGGACCTGCTGATGGGTAACCCAATGCCTTCCCGACTGAGCTATTCTCTCACTTTGGTGCAAGCAGTTAATAAGCATAGTGAACCAACATGGCTTATTTTCCATACTTCAACACCATGTAACTCATTAAATGAAGGCCAAACAAGTCTTTCAAAAAAGACAAAGAAATAAAGCAATATTTTAAACAGGTATCTTTAATTTAAAAATAGATTTACAGTTTAATGTCACAAAGTAGACAAACTATTAGATTTAAAAAAATAAATTAAATTTTCCCTTGGCTGTACCAGGGTTTGAACCCACAACCTTGTGGGGACCTGCTAATCAGTAAACCAATGCCTTACCCACTGAGCTATTCTTTCACTTTGGTGCAAGCAGTTAATAAGCATAATGAACCAACTTGGCTTATTTTCCATACTTCAACACCATGTAACTCATTCAAAGAAGGCCAAACAAGTCTTTTAAAAAAGACAAAGAAATAAATCAATCTTTTAAACAGGTCTCTTTAATTATCAAACAGATTCACAGTTCAATGTCACAAAGTAGACAAACTATTAGATTTTAAAAGAGAAATTAAATTGTTGGCTTGGCTGTGCCAGAGTTTGAACCCACAACATTGTGGGGATCTGCTGATCGGTAAACCAATGGATTACCCACGGAGCTATACAATCTTATTTATGCAAGCAGTCAATAAGCCTAATGAACCAACATGGCTTATTTTCCATACTTCAACACCATGTAATTCATATTAAAAGAAGGCCAAACAAGTCTTTCAAAAAAGACAAAGAAATAAAGCAATCTTTTAAACAGGTCTCTTTAATTATCAAACAGATTCACAAAGTAGACAAACTATTAGATTTCAAAAGAGAAATAAAAATATTGCCTTGGCTGTGCCAGGGTTTGAACCCACAACATTGTGGGGACCTGCTGCTCGGTAAACCAATGCCTTACCGACTGACCTATTATCTCACTTTGGTGCAAGCAGTTAATAAGCATAGTGAACCAACATGGGTTTTTTCCATACTTCAACTCCATGTAACTCATTAAAAGAAGGCCAAACAAGTCTTTCAAAAAAGACAAAGAAATAAAGCAATCTTTTAAACAGGTCTCTTTAATTATCAAACAGATTCACAGTTCAATGTCACAAAGTAGACAAACTATTAGATTTCAAAAGAGAAATTAAAATTTTGGCTTGGCTGTGCCAGAGTTTGAATCCACAACATTGTGGGGATTAGCTGATCGGTAAACCAATGCTTACCCACTGAGCTATTCTCTCACTTTGGTGCAACCAGTCAATAAGCCTAATGAACCAACATGGCTTATTTTCCATACTTCAACACAATGTAATTCATATTAAAAGAAGGCCAAACAAGTCTTTTCAAAAAGACAAAGAAATAAAGCAATATTTTAAACAGGTCTCTTTAATTATCAAAAAGAATCACAGTTCAATGTCACAAAGTAGACAAACTATTAGATTTCAAAAGAGAAATACAAATGTTGCCTTGGCTGTGCCAGGGTTTGAACCCACAACATTTTGGGGACCTGCTGCTCGGTAAACCAAAGCCTTACCGACTGACCTATTATCTCACTTTGGTGCAAGCAGTTAATAAGCCTAATGAACCAACATGGCTTATTTTCCATACTTCAACACCATGTAACTCATTAAAAGAAGGCCAAACAAGTCTTTCAAAAAAGACAAAGAAATAAAGCAATCTTTTAAACAGGTCTCTTTAATTATTAAACAGATTCACAGTTCAATGTCACAAAGTAGACAAACTATTAGATTTCAAAAGAGAAATGAAAATGTTGCCTTGGCTGAGGCAGGGTTTGAACCTACAACCTTGTGGGGACTTGCTGATCAGTGAACCAATGCCTTACCCACTGAGCTATTCTCTCACTTTGGTGCAAGCAGTTAATAAGCATAATGAACCAACTTGGCTTATTTTCCATACTTCAACACCATGTAACTCATTAAAAGAAGGCCAAACAAGTCTTTCAAAAAAGAAAAAGAAATAAAGCAATCTTTTAAATAGGTCTCTGTAATTTAAAAATAGATTTACAGTTCAATGTCACAAAGTAGACAAACTAATAGATTTAAAAAAATAAATAAAATTGATCCCTTGGCTGTCCCAGGGTTTGAACCCACAACCTTGTGGGGACCTGGTGATCGGTAAACCAATGCCTTACCCACTGAGCAATTATCTCACTTTGGTGCAAGCAGTTAATAAGCATAGTGAACCAACATGGTTTATTTTCCATACTTCAACACCATGTAATTCATATTAAAAGAAGGCCAAACAAATCTTTTAAAAAAAGACAAAGAAATAAAGCAATATTTTTAACAGGTCTCTTTAATTTAAAAATAGATTTACAGTTCAATGTCACAAATTAGACAAACTATTAGATTTCAAAAGAGAAACAAAAATGTTGCTTTGGCTGAGCCAGGGTTTGAACCCACAACGTTTTGGGGACCTGCTGATCGGTAAACCAATGCATTACCCACTGAGCTATACAATCTTATTTATGCCAGCAGTCAATAAGCCTAATGAACCAACATGGCTTATTTTCCATACTTCAAAACCATGTAATTCATATTAAAAGAAGGCCAAACAAGTCTTTCAAAAAAGACAAAGAAATAAAGCAATCTTTTAAACAGGTCTCTTTAATTATCAAACAGATTCACAGTTCAATGTCACAAAGTAGACAAACTATTAGATTTCAAAAGAGAAATTAAATTGCTGCCTTGGCATGAACCCAAAACCTTGTGGGGACCTGCTGATGGGTAACCCAATGCCTTCCCGACTGAGCTATTCTCTCACTTTGGTGCAAGCAGTTAATAAGCATAGTGAACCAACATGGCTTATTTTCCATACTTCAACACCATGTAACTCATTAAATGAAGGCCAAACAAGTCTTTCAAAAAAGACAAAGAAATAAAGCAATCTTTTAAACAGGTCTCTTTAATTATCAAACAGATTCACAGTTCAATGTCACAAAGTAGACAAACTATTAGATTTCAAAAGAGAAATGAAAATGTTGCCTTGGCTGAGGCAGGGTTTGAACCTACAACCTTGTGGGGACTTGCTGATCGGTGAACCAATGCCTTACCCACTGAGCTATTCTCTCACTTTGGTGCAACCAGTCAATAAGCCTAATGAACCAACATGGCTTATTTTCCATACTTCAACACCATGTAATTCATATTAAAAGAAGGCCAAACAAGTCTTTTAAAAAAGACAAAGAAATAAAGCAATCTTTTAAACAGGTCTCTTTAATTATCAAACAGATTCACAGTTCAATGTCACAAAGTAGACAAACTATTAGATTTCAAAAGAGAAATAAAAATGTTGGCTTGGTTGTGCCACAGTTTGAACCCACAACATTGTGGGGATCTGCTGATCGGTAAACCAATGGATTACCCACGGAGCTATACAATCTTATTTATGCAAGCAGTCAATAAGCCTAATGAACCAACATGGCTTATTTTCCATACTTCAACACCATGTAATTCATATTAAAAGAAGGCCAAACAAGTCTTTCAAAAAAGACAAAGAAATAAAGCAATCTTTTAAACAGGTCTCTTTAATTATCAAACAGATTCACAAAGTAGACAAACTATTATATTTTAAAAGAGAAATAAAAATATTGCCTTGGCTGAGGCAGGGTTTGAACCTACAACCTTGTGGGGACTTGCTGATCGGTGAACCAATGCCTTACCCACTGAGCTATTCTCTCACTTTGGTGCAAGCAGTTAATAAGCATAATGAACCAACTTGGCTTATTTTCCATACTTCAACACCATGTAACTCATTAAAAGAAGGCCAAACAAGTCTTTCAAAAAAGAAAAAGAAATAAAGCAATCTTTTAAACAGGTCTCTTTAATTATCAAACAGATTCACAGTTCAATGTCACAAAGTAGACAAACTATTAGATTTCAAAAGAGAAATTAAAATGTTGGCTTGGCTGTGCCAGAGTTTGAACCCACAACATTGTGAGGACCAGCTGATCGGTAAACCAATGCCTTACCCACTGAGCTATTCTCTCACTTTGGTGCAACCAGTCAATAAGCCTAATGAACCAACATGGCTTATTTTCCATACTTCAACACCATGTAATTCATATTAAAAGAAGGCCAAACAAGTCTTTCAAAAAAGACAAAGAAATAAAGCAATCTTTTAAACAGGTCTCTTTAATTATCAAACAGATTCACAGTTCAATGTCACAAAGTAGACAAACTATTAGATTTCAAAAGAGAAATTAAATTGCTGCCTTGGCATGAACCCAAAACCTTGTGGGGACCTGCTGATGGGTAACCCAATGCCTTCCCGACTGAGCTATTCTCTCACTTTGGTGCAAGCAGTTAATAAGCATAGTGAACCAACATGGCTTATTTTCCATACTTCAACACCATGTAACTCATTAAATGAAGGCCAAACAAGTCTTTCAAAAAAGACAAAGAAATAAAGCAATATTTTAAACAGGTATCTTTAATTTAAAAATAGATTTACAGTTTAATGTCACAAAGTAGACAAACTATTAGATTTAAAAAAATAAATTAAATTTTCCCTTGGCTGTACCAGGGTTTGAACCCACAACCTTGTGGGGACCTGCTAATCAGTAAACCAATGCCTTACCCACTGAGCTATTCTTTCACTTTGGTGCAAGCAGTTAATAAGCATAATGAACCAACTTGGCTTATTTTCCATACTTCAACACCATGTAACTCATTCAAAGAAGGCCAAACAAGTCTTTTAAAAAAGACAAAGAAATAAATCAATCTTTTAAACAGGTCTCTTTAATTATCAAACAGATTCACAGTTCAATGTCACAAAGTAGACAAACTATTAGATTTTAAAAGAGAAATTAAATTGTTGGCTTGGCTGTGCCAGAGTTTGAACCCACAACATTGTGGGGATCTGCTGATCGGTAAACCAATGGATTACCCACGGAGCTATACAATCTTATTTATGCAAGCAGTCAATAAGCCTAATGAACCAACATGGCTTATTTTCCATACTTCAACACCATGTAATTCATATTAAAAGAAGGCCAAACAAGTCTTTCAAAAAAGACAAAGAAATAAAGCAATCTTTTAAACAGGTCTCTTTAATTATCAAACAGATTCACAAAGTAGACAAACTATTAGATTTCAAAAGAGAAATAAAAATATTGCCTTGGCTGTGCCAGGGTTTGAACCCACAACATTGTGGGGACCTGCTGCTCGGTAAACCAATGCCTTACCGACTGACCTATTATCTCACTTTGGTGCAAGCAGTTAATAAGCATAGTGAACCAACATGGGTTTTTTCCATACTTCAACTCCATGTAACTCATTAAAAGAAGGCCAAACAAGTCTTTCAAAAAAGACAAAGAAATAAAGCAATCTTTTAAACAGGTCTCTTTAATTATCAAACAGATTCACAGTTCAATGTCACAAAGTAGACAAACTATTAGATTTCAAAAGAGAAATTAAAATTTTGGCTTGGCTGTGCCAGAGTTTGAATCCACAACATTGTGGGGATTAGCTGATCGGTAAACCAATGCTTACCCACTGAGCTATTCTCTCACTTTGGTGCAACCAGTCAATAAGCCTAATGAACCAACATGGCTTATTTTCCATACTTCAACACAATGTAATTCATATTAAAAGAAGGCCAAACAAGTCTTTTCAAAAAGACAAAGAAATAAAGCAATATTTTAAACAGGTCTCTTTAATTATCAAAAAGAATCACAGTTCAATGTCACAAAGTAGACAAACTATTAGATTTCAAAAGAGAAATACAAATGTTGCCTTGGCTGTGCCAGGGTTTGAACCCACAACATTTTGGGGACCTGCTGCTCGGTAAACCAAAGCCTTACCGACTGACCTATTATCTCACTTTGGTGCAAGCAGTTAATAAGCCTAATGAACCAACATGGCTTATTTTCCATACTTCAACACCATGTAACTCATTAAAAGAAGGCCAAACAAGTCTTTCAAAAAAGACAAAGAAATAAAGCAATCTTTTAAACAGGTCTCTTTAATTATTAAACAGATTCACAGTTCAATGTCACAAAGTAGACAAACTATTAGATTTCAAAAGAGAAATGAAAATGTTGCCTTGGCTGAGGCAGGGTTTGAACCTACAACCTTGTGGGGACTTGCTGATCAGTGAACCAATGCCTTACCCACTGAGCTATTCTCTCACTTTGGTGCAAGCAGTTAATAAGCATAATGAACCAACTTGGCTTATTTTCCATACTTCAACACCATGTAACTCATTAAAAGAAGGCCAAACAAGTCTTTCAAAAAAGAAAAAGAAATAAAGCAATCTTTTAAATAGGTCTCTGTAATTTAAAAATAGATTTACAGTTCAATGTCACAAAGTAGACAAACTAATAGATTTAAAAAAATAAATAAAATTGATCCCTTGGCTGTCCCAGGGTTTGAACCCACAACCTTGTGGGGACCTGGTGATCGGTAAACCAATGCCTTACCCACTGAGCAATTATCTCACTTTGGTGCAAGCAGTTAATAAGCATAGTGAACCAACATGGTTTATTTTCCATACTTCAACACCATGTAATTCATATTAAAAGAAGGCCAAACAAATCTTTTAAAAAAAGACAAAGAAATAAAGCAATATTTTTAACAGGTCTCTTTAATTTAAAAATAGATTTACAGTTCAATGTCACAAATTAGACAAACTATTAGATTTCAAAAGAGAAACAAAAATGTTGCTTTGGCTGAGCCAGGGTTTGAACCCACAACGTTTTGGGGACCTGCTGATCGGTAAACCAATGCATTACCCACTGAGCTATACAATCTTATTTATGCCAGCAGTCAATAAGCCTAATGAACCAACATGGCTTATTTTCCATACTTCAAAACCATGTAATTCATATTAAAAGAAGGCCAAACAAGTCTTTCAAAAAAGACAAAGAAATAAAGCAATCTTTTAAACAGGTCTCTTTAATTATCAAACAGATTCACAGTTCAATGTCACAAAGTAGACAAACTATTAGATTTCAAAAGAGAAATTAAATTGCTGCCTTGGCATGAACCCAAAACCTTGTGGGGACCTGCTGATGGGTAACCCAATGCCTTCCCGACTGAGCTATTCTCTCACTTTGGTGCAAGCAGTTAATAAGCATAGTGAACCAACATGGCTTATTTTCCATACTTCAACACCATGTAACTCATTAAATGAAGGCCAAACAAGTCTTTCAAAAAAGACAAAGAAATAAAGCAATCTTTTAAACAGGTCTCTTTAATTATCAAACAGATTCACAGTTCAATGTCACAAAGTAGACAAACTATTAGATTTCAAAAGAGAAATGAAAATGTTGCCTTGGCTGAGGCAGGGTTTGAACCTACAACCTTGTGGGGACTTGCTGATCGGTGAACCAATGCCTTACCCACTGAGCTATTCTCTCACTTTGGTGCAACCAGTCAATAAGCCTAATGAACCAACATGGCTTATTTTCCATACTTCAACACCATGTAATTCATATTAAAAGAAGGCCAAACAAGTCTTTTAAAAAAGACAAAGAAATAAAGCAATCTTTTAAACAGGTCTCTTTAATTATCAAACAGATTCACAGTTCAATGTCACAAAGTAGACAAACTATTAGATTTCAAAAGAGAAATAAAAATGTTGGCTTGGTTGTGCCACAGTTTGAACCCACAACATTGTGGGGATCTGCTGATCGGTAAACCAATGGATTACCCACGGAGCTATACAATCTTATTTATGCAAGCAGTCAATAAGCCTAATGAACCAACATGGCTTATTTTCCATACTTCAACACCATGTAATTCATATTAAAAGAAGGCCAAACAAGTCTTTCAAAAAAGACAAAGAAATAAAGCAATCTTTTAAACAGGTCTCTTTAATTATCAAACAGATTCACAAAGTAGACAAACTATTATATTTTAAAAGAGAAATAAAAATATTGCCTTGGCTGAGGCAGGGTTTGAACCTACAACCTTGTGGGGACTTGCTGATCGGTGAACCAATGCCTTACCCACTGAGCTATTCTCTCACTTTGGTGCAAGCAGTTAATAAGCATAATGAACCAACTTGGCTTATTTTCCATACTTCAACACCATGTAACTCATTAAAAGAAGGCCAAACAAGTCTTTCAAAAAAGAAAAAGAAATAAAGCAATCTTTTAAACAGGTCTCTTTAATTATCAAACAGATTCACAGTTCAATGTCACAAAGTAGACAAACTATTAGATTTCAAAAGAGAAATTAAAATGTTGGCTTGGCTGTGCCAGAGTTTGAACCCACAACATTGTGAGGACCAGCTGATCGGTAAACCAATGCCTTACCCACTGAGCTATTCTCTCACTTTGGTGCAACCAGTCAATAAGCCTAATGAACCAACATGGCTTATTTTCCATACTTCAACACCATGTAATTCATATTAAAAGAAGGCCAAACAAGTCTTTCAAAAAAGACAAAGAAATAAAGCAATCTTTTAAACAGGTCTCTTTAATTTAAAAATAGATTTATAGTCCAATCTCACAAATTAGACAAACTATTAGATTTCAAAAGAGAAACAAAAATGATGCCTTGGCTGAGCCAGGGTTTGAACCCAGAACCTTTTGGGGACCTGCTGATCGGTAAACCAATGCATTACCCACTGAGCTATACAATCTTATTTACGAAAGCAGTCAATAAGCCTAATGAACCAACATTGCTTATTTTCCATACTTCAACACCATGTAATTCATAGTAAATGAAGGCCAAACAAGTCTTTCATAAAAGACAAAGAAATAAAGCAATCTTTTAAACAGGTCTCTTTAATTATCAAACAGATTCACAGTTCAATGTCACAAAGTAGACAAACTATTAGATTTCAAAAGAGAAATTAAATTGCTGCCTTGGCTGTGCCAGGGTTTGAACCCACAACCTTGTGGGGACTTGCTGATCAGTAAACGAATGTCTTACCCACTGAGCTATTCGATTTTATTTAAGCAAGCAGTCAATAAGCCTAATGAACCAAAATGGCTTATTTTCCATACTTCAACACAATGTCATTTATATTAAAAGAAGGCCAAACAAGTCTTTTAAAAAAGACAAAGAAATAAAGCAATCTTTTAAACAGGTCTATTTAATTTTAAAATAGATTTACAGTTCAATGTCACAAAGTAGACAAACTATTAGATTTCAAAAGAGAAAAAATAATGGTACCTTGGCTGTGCCAGGGTTTGAACCCACAACCTTGTAGTGACCTACTGATCGGTAAAACCAATGCCTTAACCACTGAGCTATCCTCTCCATTTAGTGCAAGCAGTCAATAATCCTAATGAACCAACATGGCTTATATTCCATACATCGACACCATGTATTTCATTAAAAGAAGGCCAAACAAGTCTTTTAAAAAAGACAAAGAAATAAAGCAATCTTTTAAACAGGTCTCTTTAATTAAAAAATAGATTTACAGTTCAATGTCACAAAGTGTTTAAACTATTAAATTTCAAAAGAGAAACAAAAACTATGCCTTGGCTGAGCCAGGGTTTGAACCCACAAACTTGGGGGGACCTGCTGATTGGTAAACCAATGCCTTACCCACTGAGCTATTCAATCTTATTGATTCAGCCAGTCAATAAGCCTAATGAACCAACATGGATTATTTTCCATACTTTAACAACATGTAATTCATATTAAAAGAAGGCCAATCAAGTCTTTCAAAAAAGACAAAAAAATAAAGCCATCTTTTAAACAGGTCTCTTAAAGTTACAAATAGATTTACAGTTGATTGTCACAAAGTAGACAATCTATTCGATTACAAAAGAGAAATAAAAATGTTGCCTTCGCTGTGCCAGGGTTTGAACCCACAACCTTGAAGTGACCTGTTGATTGGTTAACCAATGCCTTACCCACTGAGCTATTCTCTCACGCTGGTTCAAGCAGTTAATAAGCATAATGAACCAACATGGCTTATTTTCCATACTTCAACACCATGTAACTCATTAAAAGAAGGCCAAACAAGTCTTTCAAAAAAGTGTCTTTGTCTTTCAATGTCACAGTTCAATGTGACATTGAAGTGTGAATCTGTTTGATAATTAAAGAGACCTGTTTAAAAGATTGCTTTATTTCTTGTCTTTTTTGAAAGACTTGTTTGGCCTTCATTTAATATGAATTACATGGTGTTGAAGTATGGAAAATAAGCCATGTTGGTTCATTAGGCTTATTGACTGCTTGCGTAAATAAGATTGTATAGCTCAGTGGGTAATGCATTGGTTTACCAATCAGCAGGTCCCCAAAAGGCTCTGGGTTCAAACCCTGGCTCAGCCAAGGCATCATTTTTGTTTCTCTTTTGAAATCTAACAGTTTGTCTAATTTGTGAGATTGGACTGTAAATCTATTTTTAAATTAAAGAGACCTGTTTAAAAGATTGCTTTATTTCTTTGTCTTTTTTAAAAGACTTGTTTGGCCTTCTTTTAATATGAATTACATTGTGTTGAAGTATAGAAAATAAGCCATGTTGGTTCATTAGGCTTATTGACTGGTTGCACCAAAGTGAGAGAATAGCTCAGTGGGTAAGGCATTGGTTTACCGATCAGCTGGTGACCACAATGTTGTGGGTTCAAACTCTGGCCTCATGTTGCCTTGGCTGAGGCAGGGCTTGAACCTACAACCTTGTGGGGACTTGCTGATCGGTGAACCAATGCCTTACCCACTGAGCTATTCTCTCACTTTGGTGCACGCAGTTAATAAGCATAATGAACCAACTTGGCTTATTTTCCATACTTCAACACCATGTAACTCATTAAAAGAAGGCCAAACAAGTCTTTTAAAAAAGACAAAGAAATAAAGCAATCTTTTAAACAGGTCTCTTTAATTATCAAACAGATTCACAGTTCAATGTCACAAAGTAGACAAACTATTAGATTTCAAAAGAGAAATTAAATTGCTGCCTTAGCTGTGTAAGGGTTTTAACCCACAACCTTGTGGGGACCTGCTGATCGGTAAACTAATACCTTACCCACTGAGCTAGCCACTCCCTTTAGTACAAGCAGTCAATAATCTTAATGATCCAACATGGCTTATATTCCATACATCAACACCATGTAACTCATTGAAAGAAGGCCAAACAAGTCTTTCAAAAAAGACAAAGAAATAAAGCAATCTTTTAAACAGGTCTCTTTAATTATCAATCAGATTCACAGTTCAATGTCACAAAGTAGACAAACTATTAGATTTCAAAAGAGAAATATAAATGTTACCTTGGCTGTGCCAGGGTTTGAACCAACAACCTTGTGGGGACTTGCTGATCGGTAAACCAATGTCTTACCCACTGAGCTATTCGATTTTTTTTAAGCAAGCAGTCAATAAGTCTAATGAACCAAAATGGCTTATTTTCCATACTTCAACACAATGTCATTCATATTAAAAGAAGGCCAAACAAGTCTTTAACAAAAGACAAAGAAATAAAGCAATCTTTTAAACAGGTCTATTTAATTTAAAAATAGATTGACAGTTCAATGTCACAAAGTAGACAAACTATTAGATTTCAAAAGAGAAAAAAAGATGGTACCTTGGCTGTGCCAGGGTTTGAACCCACAACCTTGTAGTGAACTACTGATCGGTAAAACCAATGCCTTAACCACTGAGCTATCCTCTTCATTTAGTGCAAGCAGTCAATAATCCTAATGAACCAACATGGCTTATATTCCATACATCGACACCATGTATTTCATTAAAAGAAGGCCAAACAAGTCTTTTAAAAAAGACAAAGAAATAAAGCAATCTTTTAAACAGGTCTCTTTAATTTAAAAATAGATTTACAGTTCAATGTCACAAAGTAGACAAACTATTAGATTTCAAAAGAGAAATAAAAATGTTGCCTTGGCTGTGCCAGGGTTTGAACCCACAACCTTGTGGGGATCTGCTGCTCGGTAAACCAATGCCTTACCGACTGAGCTATTCTCTCACTTTGGTACAAGCAGTTAATAAGCATAGTGAACCAACTTGGCTTATTTTCCATACTTCAACACCATGTAACTCATTAAAAAAAGGCCTAAAAAGTCTTTCAAAAAAAACAAAGAAATAAAGCAATCTTTTAAACAGGTCTCTTTAATTGTCAAACAGATTCACAGTTCAATGTCACAAAGTAGACAAACTATTAGATTTCAAAAGAGAAACAAAAATGATGCCTTGGCTGAGCCAGGGTTTGAACCCACAAACTTGGGGGGACCTTCTGATTGGTAAACCAATGCCTTACCCACTGAGCTATTCAATTTTATTGATTCAACCAGTCAATAAGCCTAATGAACCAACATGGATTATTTTCCATACTTCAACACCCTGTAATTCATATTAAAAGAAGGCCAATCAAGTCTTTCAAAAAAGACAAAGAAATAAAGCCATCTTTTAAACAGGTCTCTTTAAGTTACAAATAGATTTACAGTTAATTGTCACAAAGTAGACAAACTATTAGATTTCAAAAGAGAAACGAAAACTATGCCTTGGCTGAGCCAGGGTTTGAACCCACAAACTTGGGGGGACCTGGTGATCGGTAAACCAATGCCTTAACCAATGAGCTATTCAATCTTAATGATTCAACCAGTCAATAAGCCTAATGAACCAACATGGATCATTTTTTACATACTTCAACACCATGTAATTCATATTAAAAGAAGGCCAATCAAGTCTTTTAAAAAAGACAAAGAAATAAAGCCATCTTTTAAACAGGTCTCTTTAAGTTACAAATAGATTTACAGTTCATTGTCACAAAGTAGACAAACTATTAGATTACAAAAGAGAAATAAAAATGTTGGCTAGGCTGAGGCAGGGTTTGAACCTACCACCTTGTGGGGACTTGCTGATCGGTAAACCAATGCCTTACCCACTGAGTTATTCGATCTTATTTGAGCAAGCAGTCAATAAGCCTAATGAACCAACATGGCTTATTTTCCATACTTCAAAATCATGTAATTCATATTAAAAGAAGGCCAAACAAGTCTTTTAAAAAAGACAAAGAAATAAAGCAATATTTTAAATAGGTCTCTGTAATTTAAAAATAGATTCACAGTTCAATGTCACAAAGTAGACAAACTATTAGATTTCAAAAGAGAAATTAAATTGTTGGCTTGGCTGTGCCAGAGGTTGAACCCACAAAATTGTGGGGATCTGTTGATCGGTAAACCAATAGATTACCCACGGAGCTATACAATCTTATTTATGCAAGCAGTCAATAAGCCTAATGAACCAACATGGCTTATTTTCCATACTTCAACACCATGTAATTCATATTAAAAGAAGGCCAAACAAGTCTTTTAAAAAAGACAAAGAAATAAAGCAATCTTTTAAACAGGTCTCTTTAATTATCAAACAGATTCACAAAGTAGACAAACTATTAGATTTCAAAAGAGAAATAAAAATATTGCCTTGGCTGTGCCAGGGTTTGAACCCACAACATTGTGGGGACCTGCTGCTCGGTAAACCAATGCCTTACCGACTGACCTATTATCTCACTTTGGTGCGAGCAGTTAATAAGCATAGTGAACCAACATGGTTATTTTCCATACTTCAACACCATGTAACTCATTAAAAGAAGGCCAAACAAGTCTTTCAAAAAAGACAAAGAAATAAAGCAATCTTTTAAACATGTCTCTTTATTTATCAAACAGATTCACAGTTCAATGTCACAAAGTAGACAAACTGTTAGATTTCAAAAGAGAAATGAATATGTTACCTTGGCTGAGGCAGGGTTTGAACCTACAACCTTGTGGGGACTTGCTGATCGGTGAACCAATGCCTTAAGCACTGAGCTATTCTCTCACTTTGGTGCAAGCAGTTAATAAGCCTAATAAACCAACATGGCTTATTTTCCATACTTCAACACCATGTAATTCATATTAAAAGAAGGCCAAACAAGTCTTTTAAAAAAGACAAAGAAATAAAGCAATCTTTTAAACAGGTCTCTTTAATTTAAAAATAGATTTACAGTTCAATGTCACAAAGTAGACAAACTATTAGATTTCAAAAGAGAAACAAAAATGATGCCTTGGCTGAGCCAGGGTTTGAACCCACAAACTTGGGGGGACCTTCTGATTGGTAAACCAATGCCTTACCCACTGAGCTATTCAATTTTATTGATTCAACCAGTCAATAAGCCTAATGAACCAACATGGATTATTTTCCATACTTCAACACCCTGTAATTCATATTAAAAGAAGGCCAATCAAGTCTTTCAAAAAAGACAAAGAAATAAAGCCATCTTTTAAACAGGTCTCTTTAAGTTACAAATGGATTTACAGTTAATTGTCACAAAGTAGACAAACTATTAGATTTCAAAAGAGAAACGAAAATTATGCCTTGGCTGAGCCAGGGTTTGAACCCACAAACTTGGGGGGACCTGGTGATCGGTAAACCAATGCCTTAACCAATGAGTTATTCGATCTTATTTGAGCAAGCAGTCAATAAGCCTAATGAACCAACATGGCTTATTTTCCATACTTCAAAATCATGTAATTCATATTAAAAGAAGGCCAAACAAGTCTTTTAAAAAAGACAAAGAAATAAAGCAATATTTTAAATAGGTCTCTGTAATTTAAAAATAGATTCACAGTTCAATGTCACAAAGTAGACAAACTATTAGATTTCAAAAGAGAAATTAAATTGTTGGCTTGGCTGTGCCAGAGGTTGAACCCACAAAATTGTGGGGATCTGTTGATCGGTAAACCAATAGATTACCCACGGAGCTATACAATCTTATTTATGCAAGCAGTCAATAAGCCTAATGAACCAACATGGCTTATTTTCCATACTTCAACACCATGTAATTCATATTAAAAGAAGGCCAAACAAGTCTTTTAAAAAAGACAAAGAAATAAAGCAATCTTTTAAACAGGTCTCTTTAATTATCAAACAGATTCACAAAGTAGACAAACTATTAGATTTCAAAAGAGAAATAAAAATATTGCCTTGGCTGTGCCAGGGTTTGAACCCACAACATTGTGGGGACCTGCTGCTCGGTAAACCAATGCCTTACCGACTGACCTATTATCTCACTTTGGTGCGAGCAGTTAATAAGCATAGTGAACCAACATGGTTATTTTCCATACTTCAACACCATGTAACTCATTAAAAGAAGGCCAAACAAGTCTTTCAAAAAAGACAAAGAAATAAAGCAATCTTTTAAACATGTCTCTTTATTTATCAAACAGATTCACAGTTCAATGTCACAAAGTAGACAAACTGTTAGATTTCAAAAGAGAAATGAATATGTTACCTTGGCTGAGGCAGGGTTTGAACCTACAACCTTGTGGGGACTTGCTGATCGGTGAACCAATGCCTTAAGCACTGAGCTATTCTCTCACTTTGGTGCAAGCAGTTAATAAGCATAATGAACCAACTTGGCTTATTTTCCATACTTCAACACCATGTAACTCATTAAAAGAAGGCCAAACAAGTCTTTCAAAAAAGAAAAAGAAATAAAGCAATCTTTTAAACAGGTCTCTTTAATTATCAAACAGATTCACAGTTCAATGTCACAAAGTAGACAAACTATTAGATTTCAAAAGAGAAATTAAAATGTTGGCTTGGCTGAGCCAGGGTTTGAACCCAGAGCCTTCTGGGGACCTGCTGATCGGTAAACCAATGCATTACCCACTGAGCTATTCTCTCGCTTTTGTGCAACCAGTCAATAAGCCTAATGAACCAACATGGCTTATTTTCCATACTTCAACACAATGTAATTCATATTAAAAGAAGGCCAAACAAGTCTTTCAAAAAAGACAAAGAAATAAAGCAATCTTTTAAACAGGTCTCTTTAATTATCAAACAGATTCACAGTTCAATGTCACAAAGTAGACAAACTATTAGATTTCAAAAGAAAAATTAAATTGCTGCCTTGGCTGTCCCAGGGTTTAAACACACAACCTTGTGGGGACCTGCTGATCAGTAAACTAATACCTTACCCACTGAGCTAGCCACTCCCTTTAGTACAAGCAGTCAATAATCCTAATTAACCAACATGGCTTATTTTCCATACTTCAACACCATGTAATTCATATTAAAAGAAGGCCAAACAAGTCTTTTAAAAAAGACAAAGAAATAAATCAATCTTTTAAACAGGTCTCTTTAATTATCAAACAGATTCACAGTTCAATGTCACAAAGTAGACAAACTATTAGATTTCAAAAGAGAAATTAAATTGCTGCCTTAGCTGTGTCAGGGTTTTAACCCACAACCTTGTGGGGACCTGCTGATCGGTAAACTAATACCTTACCCACTAAGCTAGCCACTCCCTTTAGTACAAGCAGTCAATAATCTTAATGATCCAACATGGCTTATATTCCATACATCAACACCATGTAACTCATTGAAAGAAGGCCAAACAAGTCTTTCAAAAAAGACAAAGAAATAAAGCAATCTTTTAAACAGGTCTCTTTAATTATCAATCAGATTCACAGTTCAATGTCACAAAGTAGACAAACTATTAGATTTCAAAAGAGAAATAAAAATGTTACCTTGGCTGTGCCAGGGTTTGAACCAACAACCTTGTGGGGACTTGCTGATCGGTAAACCAATGTCTTACCCACTGAGCTATTCGATTTTCTTTAAGCAAGCAGTCAATAAGCCTAATGAACCAAAATGGCTTATTTTCCATACTTCAACACAATGTCATTCATATTAAAAGAAGGCCAAACAAGTCTTTAACAAAAGACAAAGAAATAAAGCAATCTTTTAAACAGGTCTATTTAATTTAAAAATAGATTTACAGTTCAATGTCACAAAGTAGACAAACTATTAGATTTCAAAAGAGAAAAAAAGATGGTACCTTGGCTGTGCCAGGGTTTGAACCCACAACCTTGTAGTGAACTACTGATCGGTAAAACTAATGCCTTAACCACTGAGCTATCCTCTTCATTTAGTGCAAGCAGTCAATAATCCTAATGAACCAACATGGCTTATATTCCATACATCGACACCATGTATTTCATTAAAAGAAGGCCAAACAAGTCTTTCAAAAAAGACAAAGAAATAAAGCAATCTTTTAAACAGGTCTCTTTAATTATCAATCAGATTCACAGTTCAATGTCACAAAGTAGACAAACTATTAGATTTCAAAAGAGAAATAAAAATGTTACCTTGGCTGTGCCAGGGTTTGAACCAACAACCTTGTGGGGACTTGCTGATCGGTAAACCAATGTCTTACCCACTGAGCTATTCGATTTTCTTTAAGCAAGCAGTCAATAAGACTAATGAACCAAAATGGCTTATTTTCCATACTTCAACACAATGTCATTCATATTAAAAGAAGGCCAAACAAGTCTTTAACAAAAGACAAAGAAATAAAGCAATCTTTTAAACAGGTCTATTTAATTTAAAAATAGATTTACAGTTCAATGTCACAAAGTAGACAAACTATTAGATTTCAAAAGAGAAAAAAGGATGGTACCTTGGCTGTGCCAGGGTTTGAACCCACAACCTTGTAGTGAACTACTGATCGGTAAAACCAATGCCTTAACCACTGAGCTATCCTCTTCATTTAGTGCAAGCAGTCAATAATCCTAATGAACAAACATGGCTTATATTCCATACATCGACACCATGTATTTCAATAAAAGAAGGCCAAACAAGTCTTTTAAAAAAGACAAAGAAATAAAGCAATCTTTTAAACAGGTCTCTTTAATTTAAAAATAGATTTACAGTTCAATGTCACAAAGTAGACAAACTATTAGATTTCAAAAGAGAAATAAAAATGTTGCCTTGGCTGTGCCAGGGTTTGAACCCACAACCTTGTGGGGATCTGCTGCTCGGTAAACCAATGCCTTACCGACTGCGCTATTCTCTCACTTTGGTGCAAGCAGTTAATAAGCATAGTGAACCAACTTGGATTATTTTCCATACTTCAACACCATGTAACTCATTAAAAGAAGGCCTAAAAAGTCTTTTAAAAAAGACAAAGAAATAAAGCAATCTTTTAAACAGGTCTCTTTAATTGTCAAACAGATTCACAGTTCAATGTCACAAAGTAGACAAACTATGAGATTTCAAAAGAGAAATAAAAATGTTACCTTGGCTGTGCCAGGGTTTGAACCAACAACCTTGTGGGGACTTGCTGATCGGTAAACCAATGTCTTACCCACTGAGCTATTCGATTTTAGTAAAGCAAGCAGTCAATAAGCATAACGAACCAACATGGCTTATTTTCCATACTTCAACACCATATAATTTATATTAAAAGAAGGCCAAACAAGTTTTTCAAAAAAGACAAAGAAATAAAGCAATCTTTTAAACAGGTCTCTTTAATTTAAAAATAGATTTACAGTTCAATGTCACAAAGTAGACAAACTATTAGATTTCAAAAGAGAAATGAATATGTTGCCTTGGCTGAGGCAGGGTTTGAACCTACAACCTTGTGGGGACCTGCTGTTTGGTGAACCAATGCCTCACCCACAGAGCTATTCAATCTTATTGATCCAACCAGTCAATAAGCCTAATGAACTAACATGGCTTATTTTCCATACTTCAAAACCATGTAATTCATCTTAAAAGAAGGCAAAAAAAGTCTTTCAAAAAAAGACAAAGAAATAAAGCAATCTTTTAAACAGGTCTCTTTAATTTAAAAATAGATTTACAGTTCAATGTCACAAAGTAGACAAACTATTAGATTTCAAAAGAGAAATGAAAAGGATGCCTTGGCTGAGGCTGAACCTACAACCTTGTGAGGACCTGCTGATTGGTAAACCAATGCCTCACCCACAGAGCTATTTAATCTTATTTATCCAAAAAGTCAATAAGCCTAATGATCCAACATGGCTTATTTTCCATACTTCAACACCATGTAATTCATCTTAAAAGAAGGCCAAACAAGTCTTTCAAAAAAGACAAAGAAATAAAGCAATCTATAAACAGGTCTCTTTAATTATCAAAGAGATTTAAAGTTTATTTTCACAAATTAGACAAACTCTTAGATTTCAAAAAAGAAACATAAATGAAGCCATGGCTGTGACAGGGTTTAAACCCACAACCTTGTGTGGACTTGCTGAACGGTAAACCAATGCCTTACCCACTGAGCTATTCGATCTTGTTTATGCAAGCAGTCAATAAGCCTAATGAACCAACATGGCTTATTTTCCATACTTCAAAATCATGTAATTCATATTAAAAGAAGGCCAAACAAGTCTTTTAAAAAAGACAAAGAAATAAAGCAATCTTTTAAACAGGTCTTTTTAATTTAAAAATAGATTCACAGTTCAATGTCACAAAGTAGACAAACTATTAGATTTCAAAAGAGAAATTAAAATGTTGGCTTGGCTGTGCTAGAGCTTGAACCCACAACATTGTGGGGACCTGCTGATCGGTAAACCAATGCCTTACCCACTGAGCTAATCTCTCATTTTGGTGCAAGCAGTTAATAAGCATAATGAACCAACATGGCTTATTTTCCATACTTCAACACCATGTAACTCATTAAAAGAAGGCCAAAAAAGTCTTTCAAAAAAGACAAAGAAATAAAGCAATCTTTTAAACAGGTCTCTTTAATTATCAAACAGATTCACAGTTCAATGTCACAAAGTAAACAAACTATTGAATTTCCATCCATCCATCCATCCATCTTCTCCCGCTTATCCGATGCCGGGTCGCGGGGGCAGCAGTCTAAGCAAAGATGCCCAGACTTCCCTCTCCCTAGACACTTCTTCCAGCTCTTCCGGGGGGACACCAAGGCGTTCCCAGGCCAGCCGGGAGACATAGTCTCTCCAGCGTGTCCTAGGTCTTCCCCGGGGTCTCCTCCCAGTGGGACGCGCCCGGAACACCTTCCCAGGAAGGCGTCCAGGAGGCATCCGGAACAGATGCCCGAGCCACCTCAGCTGACCCCTCTCGATGTGGAGGAGCAGCGGATCTACTCCGAGCTCCTCCCGAGTGACTAAGCTTCTCACCCTATCTCTAAGGGATCGCCCAGCCACCCTGCGGAGGAAGCACATTTCGGCCGCCTGTATCCGGGATCTTGTCCTTTCGGTCATGACCCAGAGCTCATGACCATAGGTGAGAGTAGGAACGTAGATTGACCGGTAAATCGAAAGTTTCGCCTTGCGGCTCAGCTCCTTCTTCACCACGACAGACCGGTACATCGACCGCATTACTGCAGAAGCTGCACCGATCCGTCTGTCAATCTCCCGTTCCACCCTTCCCTCACTCGTGAACAAAACCCCAAGATACCTAAACTCCTCCACTTGCGGCAGGAACTCCCCACCAACCTGAAGTGGGCAAGCCACCCTTTTCCGACTGAGGACCATGGCCTCGGATTTGGAGGTGCTGATTCTCATCCCAGCCGCTTCACACTCGGCTGCAAACCGTCCCAGTGCATGCTGAAGGTCCTGGTCTGATGAAGCCAACACGACAACATCATCTGCAAAGAGCAAAGACGAAATCGTGTTGTCACCAAACCGGACACCCTCCGACCCCTGGCTGCGCCTAGAAATTCTGTCCATAAAAATTATGAACAGAACCGGTGACAAAGGGCAGCCCTGCCGGAGTCCAACATGCACCGGGAACAAGTCTGACTTACTGCCGGCAATGCGAACCAAGCTCCTGCTTCGGTCATACAGGGACCGGACAGCCCTTAGTAAAGGGCCCCCGACCCCATACTCCCGGAGCACCCTCCACAGGCCGCCGCGAGGGACACAGTCGAATGCCTTTTCCAAATCCACAAAGCACATGTGGACTGGTTGGGCAAACTCCCATGAACCCTCCAGCACCCTGTAGAGGGTATAGAGCTGGTCCAGTGTTCCACGGCCTGGACGAAAACCACATTGTTCCTCCTGAATCCGAGGTTCTACTATCGGCCGTATTCTCCTCTCCAGTACCCTGGCATAGACTTTCCCAGGTAGGCTGAGAAGTGTGATCCCCCTATAGTTGGAACACACCCTCCGGTCCCCCTTCTTAAAAAGAGGGACCACCACCCCGGTCTGCCATTCCAGAGGCACTGTCCCCGACCGCCACGCGATGCTGCAGAGGCGTGTCAGCCAAGACAGCCCCACAACATCCAGAGACTTGAGGTACTCAGGGCGGATCTCATCCACCCCCGGTGCCCTGCCACCGAGGAGTTTCTTTACTACCTCGGTGACTTCAGCTTGGGTGATGGACGAGTCCGCCTCTGAGCCCTCAGCCTCTGCTTCCTCAATGGAAGACGTGACGGCGGGATTGAGGAGATCCTCGAAGTATTCCTTCCACCGTCCAACGACATCCCCAGTTGAGGTCAACAGCTCCCCACCTCTACTGTAAACAGCATTGGTGGGGCACTGCTTTCCCCTCCTGAGGCGCCGGACGGTTTGCCAGAATCTCTTCGAGGCCAGCCGATAGTCCTTCTCCATGGCCTCACCGAGCTCCTCCCAGGCCCGGGTTTTTGCCTCGATAACCACCCGGGCTGCAGTTCGCTTGGCCTGCCGGTACCCGTCAGCTGCCTCAGGAGTCCCACAAGCCAACCAGGCCAGGTAGGACTCCTTCTTCAGCTTGACGGCATCCCTTACTTCCGGTTTCCACCACCGGGTTCGGGGATTGCCGCCTCGACAGGCACCGGAGACCTTACTGCCACAGCTCCGAGCGGCCACTTCGACAATGGAGGTGGAGAACATGGTCCACTCGGACTCAATATCTCCGGCCTCCCTCGGGATCTGGTCAAAGCTCTGCCGGAGGTGGGAGTTGAAGATCTCTCTGACAGGAGGCTCGGCCAAACGTTCCCAGCAGACCCTCACAGTACGCTTGGGTCTGCCGAGTCTGTCCAGCTTCCTCCCCCGCCATCGGATCCAACTCACCACCAGGTGGTGATCAGTTGACAGCTCCGCCCCTCTCTTTACCCGAGTGTCCAAGACATACGGCCGCAGGTCAGATGAAACGACCAAAAAGTCGATCATCGACCTGCGGCCTAGGGTGTCCTGGTGCCACGTGTACTGATGGACACCCTTATGCTTGAACATGGTGTTCGTTATGGACAAACTGTAACTAGCACAGAAGTCCAATAACTGAACACCGCTCGGGTTCAGATCAGGGGGGCCGTTCCTCCCAATCACGCCCCTCCAGGTGTCACTGTCGCTGCCCACGTGTGCATTGAAGTCTCCTAGTAGAACGACGGAGTCCCCAGTCGGAGCACTGTCCAGCACCCCTCCCAGAGACCCCAAGAAGGCCGGGTACTCTATACTGCCGTTTGGCCCGTAGGCACACACGACAGTGAGAGACCTATCCCCGACCCGTAGGCGCAGGGAAACGACCCTCTCGTTCACCGGGGTAAACTCCAACACATGGCGGCTGAGCTGGGGGGCTATAAGCAAACCCACACCAGCCCGACGCCTTTCACCATGGGCAGCTCCAGAGTTGTAAAGAGTCCATCCTCTCTCGAGGAGTGTGGTTCCAGAGCCCAGGCCGTGCGTAGAGGTGATCCCGACTATCTCTAGTCGGAACCTCTCAACCTCACGCACAATCTCAGGCTCCTTCCCCGCCAGCGAGGTGACATTCCACGTCCCTAGAGCTAGCTTCCGTGTCCAGGGATCGGGTTGTCGAGGCCTCCACCTTCGACTGCTGCCCGATCCTCTTAGCACCGGCCCCTTACGGTCCCTCCTGCAGGTGGTGAGCCCACTGGAAGGCGGCCCCACGTCGCTCCTTCGGGCTGAGCCCGGCCGGACCCTGTGGGGGAAGGCCCGGCCACCAGGCGCTCGCATACGAGCCCCAACCCCGGGCCTGGCTCCAGGGTGGGGCCCCGGCTGCGCCATACCGGGCGACGTCACGGTCCCTGATGTAGTATCTCTCATAAGGGGTTTTGAACCGCTCTTAGTCTGACCCGTCGCCCAGGACCTGTTTGCCTTGGGAGACCCTACCAGGGGCATATAGCCCCGGACAACATAGCTCCTAGGGTCATTCGAGTACTCAAACCCCTCCACCACGTTAAGGTGGCAGTTCAAGGAGAGTCACAAAGTAAACAAACTATTGAATTTCAAAAGAGAAATTAAAATGCTGCCTTGGCTGTGCCAGGGTTTGAACCCAGAACCTTGTGGGGACCTGCTGATCGGTAAACCCATGCCTTACCCACTAAGCTATTCTCTCACTTTGGTGCAAGCAGTTAATAAGCATAATGAACCAACATGGCTTATTTTCCATACTTCAAAACCATGTAATTCATCTTAAAAGAAGGCAAAACAAGTCTTTCAAAAAAGACAAAGAAATAAAGCAATCTTTTAAACAGGTCTCTTTAATTTTCAAAGAGATTTACAAATTCTTTTCACAAATTAGACAAACTATTAAATTTCAAAAGAGAAACATAAATGATGCCATGGCTGTGCCAGGGTTTGAACTAACAACCTGGTGGTGACCGGCTGCTCTGTAAACCAATGCCTTACACACTGAGCTATCCTGTCCTGTTGTTGGAAGCAGTCAATAAGCCTAATAAACCATGGCTTATTTTCCATACTTCAACACAATGTAATTCATATTAAAAGAAGGCCAAACAAGTCTTTTAAAAAAGACAAAGAAATTAAGCAATCTTTTAAACAGGTCTCTTTAATTTAAGAAAAGATTTACAGTTTAATGTCATAAAGTAATCAAACTATTAGATTTCAAAAGCGAAATTAAAATGTTGGCTTGGCTGTGCCAGGGTTTGAACCCAGAACCTTGTGGGGACCTGCTGATCGGTAAACCAATGCCTTGCCCACTGATCTATTCTCTCCCATTTGTGCAAGCAGTCAATAAGCATAATGAACCAACATGGCTTATTTTCCATACTTCAAAACCATGTAATTCATATTAAAAGAAGGCAAAACAAGTCTTTCAAAAAAGACAAAGAAATAAAGCAATCTTTTAAACAGGTCTCTTTAATTATCAAACGTATTCACAGTTCAATGTCACAAAGTAGACAAACTATTAGATTTCAAAAAAGAAATTAAAATGTTGGCTTGGCTGTGCCAGAGTTTGAACCCACAACATTGTGGGGACCTGCTGATCGGTAAACCAATGCCTTACCCACTGAGCTATTCTCTCATTTGGGTGCAAGCAGTTAATAAGCATAATGAACCAACATGGCTTATTGTCCATACTTCAACACCATGTAACTCATTAAAAGAAGGCCAAACAAGTCTTTCAAAAAAGACAAAGAAATAAAGCAATCTTTTAAACAGGTCTCTTTAATTATCAAACAGATTCACAGTTCAATGTCACAAAGTAATCGAACTATTAGATTTCAAAAGAGAAATTAAAATGTTGGCTTGGCTGTGGCTGAACCCAGAACCTTGTGGGGACCTGATGATCGGTAAACCAATGCCTTGCCCACTAAACTATTCTATCCAGTTTGTGCAAGCAGTCAATAAGCATAATGAACCAACATGGCTTATTTTCCATACTTTAACACAATGTAATTCATATTAAAAGAAGGCCAAACAAGTCTTTTAAAAAAGACAAAGAAATAAAGCCATTTTTTAAACAGGTCTCTTTAATTTAAGAATAGATTTACAGTTTAATGTCACAAAGTAGAGAAACTATTACATTTCAAAAGAGAAACAAAAATTATGCCTTGGCTGAGCCAGGGATTGAACCCACAACCTTGTGGGGACCTGCTGATCGGTTAACCAATGCCTTACCCACTGGGCTATTCTCTAAATTTGGCACAAGCAGTTAATAAGCATAATGAACCTACATGGCTTATTTTCCATACTTCAACACCATGAAACTCATTAAAAGAAGGCCATACAAGTCTTTCAAAAAAAGACAAAGAAATAAAGCAATCTTTTAAACAGGTCTCTTCAATTATCAAACAGATTCACAGTTCAATGTCACAAAGTAATCAAACTATTAGATTTCAAAAGAGAAATTAAAATGTTGGCTTGGCTGTGCCAGGGTTTGAACCGAGAACCTTGTGGGGACCTGCTGATCGGTTAACCAATGCCTTACCCACTGGGCTATCCTCTCCCGTTGGTGGAAGCAGTCAATAAGCCTAATGACCCAGCATGGCTTATTTTCCATACTTCAACACCATTTAATTCATATTAAAAGAATGCCAAACAAGTCTTTTTAAAAAGACAAAGAAATAAAGCAATCTTTTAAACAGGTCTCTTTAATTTAAAAATAGATTTACAGTTCAATGTCACAAAGTAGACAAACTATTAGATTTCAAAAAATAAATAAAAATGATGCCTTGGCTGAGCCAGGGTTTGAACCCACAACCTTGTGGGCACCTGCTGATCGGTAAACCAATGCCTTACCCACTGAGCTATTCAATCTTATTTATGCAGCCAGTCAATAAGCCTAATGAACCAACATGGCTTATTTTCCATACCTCAACACCATGTAATTCATATTAAAAGAAGGCCAATCAAGTCTTTCAAAAAAGACAAAGAAATAAAGCAATCTTTTAAACAGGTCTCTTTAAGTTACAAATAGATTTACAGTTCAATGTCACAAAGTAGACAAACTATTAGATTTCAAAAGAGAAATAAAAATGCTGCCTTGGCTGTGCCAGGGTTTGAACCCACAACCTTATGGGGCCTTGCTGATCGGTAAACCAATGTCTTAACCACTGAGCTATCCGATTTTATTTATGTAAGCAGTCAATAAGCCTAATGAACCAACATGGCTTATTTTCAATACTTCAACAAAATGTCATTCATATTAAAAGAAAGCCAAACAAGTCTTTTAAAAAAGACAAAGAAATAAAGCAATCTTTTAAACAGGTCTATTTATTTTAAAAATAGATTTACAGTTCAATGTCACAAAGTAGACAAACTATTAGATTTCAAAAGAGAAATAAAAATGTTGTCTTGGCTGAGGCAGGGTTTGAACCCATAACCTTGTAGTGATCTGCTGATCGGTAAACCAATGCCATACCCACTGAAGTATTCTCTCCCTTTTCTGAACACAGTCAATAAGCATATTGAACCAACATGGCTTATTTTCCATACTTCAAAACCATGTAATTCATATTAAAAGAAGGCCAATCAAGTCTTTCAAAAAAGACAAAAAAATAAAGCCATCTTTTAAACAGATCTCTTTAATTATCAAAGAGATTTACAGTTTATTTTCACAAATTAGACAAACTATTAGATTTCAAAAGAGAAATAAAAATGTTGCCTTGGCTGTGAACCCACAATCTTGTGGCGATCTCTTGCTCGGTCAACCAATCCTTTACCAACTGAGCTATTCGATCTTATTTGTGCAAGCAGTCAATAAGCCTAATGAACCAACATGGCTCATTTTCCATACTTCAAAACCATGTAACTCATTAAAAGAACGCCAATCAAGTCTTTCAAAAAAGACAAAGAAATAAAGCCATTTTTTAAACAGGTCTCTTGAAGTTACAAATAGATTTACAGTTCAATGTCACAAAGTAGACAAACTATTAGATTTCAAAAAAGAAATAAAAAAGTTGCCTTGGCTGTGCCAGGGTTTGAACCCAGAGGGGACCTGCTGATCGGTAAACCAATGCCTTACCACCTGAGCTATTCTCACCCTTTTGTGAACGCAGTCAATAAACATATTGAACCAACATGGTTTATTTGCCATACTTCAAAACCATGTAATTCATCTTAAAAGAAGGCCAAACAAGTCTTTCAAAAAAGACAACATTGTGGGGACCTGCTGATGGGTAAGCCAATGCCTTATCCACTGAGCTATTCTGTCTCTTTGGTGCAAGCAGTTAATAAGCATAATGAACCAACATGGCTTATTTTCCATACTTCAACACCATGTAACTCATTAAAAGAAAGCCAAACAAGTCTTTCAAAAAAGACAATGAAATAAAGCAATCTTTTAAACAGGTCTCTTTAATTATCAAAGAGATTTACAGTTTATTTTCACAAATTAGACAATCTATTAGATTTCAAAAGAGAAACAAAATTGATACCTTGTATGAGCCAGGGTTCGAACCCACAACCTTGTGGGGACCTGCTGATCATTAAACCAATGTTTTATCCAATAAGCTATTCGATCTTATTTATGCAAGCAGTCAATAAGCCTAATGAACCAACATGGCTTATATTCCATACATCAACACCATGTAACTCATTAAAAGAAGGCCAAACAAGTCTTTCAAAAAAGACAAAGAAATAAAGCAATCTTTTAAACAGGTCTATTTAATTTAAAAATAGATTTACAGTTCAATGTCACAAAGTAGACAAACTATTATATTTCAAAAGAGAAATAAAATTGGTGCCTTGGCTGTGCCAGGGTTTGAACCCACAACCTTGTAGTGACCTGCAAATAGATTTACAGTTTGATGTCATACAGCAGACAAACTATTATATTTAATAAATAATAATAGCTACTTTTCTGGGCAATGCCAGGTTTTAAAACCATAGCTATGGGGGTACCTGCTGATCTGTAAACCTGCATCTTACCTACTGAGCTACTAGATCTGACTTGTGCAGGCAGTCAATAGGCCTAATGAACCAAAATGGCTTTGTTTCCATACTTGAAAGTAGACAAACTATTATCGTTAACAAATATTTAAACATTTAAACTTTTAACTTTTAACATTTAAAGACTTCAACATCATTTAACTCACAATAAAAGTAGGCCAAACAAGTCTTTCAAAAAATACAAAGAAATACAGCAATCTTTTAAACAGGTCTCTTTAATTTACAAATAGATTTAAAGTTTAATGTCACAAAGTAGACAAACTATTATATTTTAAAAATACAAATAAAAATATCACCTTGATGATGCCAGGGCTTGAACCCACAACCACATGGGGACTTGCTGATCGGTAAACCTACACCTTACCCTCTGAGCTACCAGATTTGACTTGCGCAAGCAGTCAATAAGCCTAATAAACCATCATGGCTTCTTTTCCATACTCAACACCATGTCTTCTTTTTCTTTCGGCTTCTCCCATTAGGGGTCGCCACAGCGGATCATCCATCTCCATACCCCCCTGTCCTCTACATCTGCCTCTTTTAACCCAACTACCTGCATGTCTTCTGCCCTTATTGCTACAGCATTTCCCCCTAACACGTCGCTCCAACTACAAGGGTCTTTGCAAAAGTACATAGCGGTACCCCATTCATAACGAGATTGCTCAGTATTAGATTGTGGTCCTGCTTTCCCTATGGGGTCACAGGTAAATGTTGCAGAACAACCTTCTACAAATTCTATTGTTATTCCCACTTCTGCTGCTGTTAGAGCTAGTTCTTTTGCTCTTGCCTAAAAGATAAGAGCTATGCTAATTACCGGGATACATAGCAGTCGCATATTGCCACCTGTTTATTCGCCCCCACAAATCTGGTTGTATAGATTCAAACACAAGCAGTCCTTGTCTCCACAAGAACAAAGGCCGTAGATGATGTTGTGTCAATATGTAGATATTTCCCTTGTGCTCGAGTGAAACCTACCGCCAAGACAGATGCGTCTGTGGCACAGAGTGTTTCCGCTCTATTCCACCTAGGATCTCTCACGTTGTTGTGTTGAGCTATTTGGCAACGCCACCGTTGCTGGAGGTGTTCAGGTCCTGGTTGTCCTGGTCCTCTGGGGATACGTCTTCCTCTGTTGGCGCCGGGACAATTCTGCAGTGCTGCAGAATCCACGGTACCTTCTCTGCTACTTTCACTGCAGTGTGTGTTATCAGCAACAACTGGAACGGGCCCTGCCACCGTCGCTGATTCCAATGGCGTCGGCGGAAATCTTTGATGACCACGTAGTCGCCAGGCTTGATCGGGTGTAAGGACCTTCTGCCCCTTTCCCTGCTGCCGTTTTCACCTGTTTGGAGATGGAACATAACACCTTATCTAGTCCAATACAATATGACATAAAATCATGTTCACACATTGTAGAGTCAGGCAATATTGCAGCTCTGGGTTCCCAGCCCATGTGTGGAGGCCTTCCAAATAATATTTCGAAAGGTGATAATTTCAACTTTCTTCTTTCTCTCATTCTCATGTACATCAAAACAATTGGCAGAGCTTTTGGCCATGAAAGATTCGTTTCTTCGCATATTTTAGCTAGTTTCTGTTTTATTGTTTGGGTTTCTCTTTCCACAGCCCCTGCAGACTGTGGGTGATATGAGCAGTGATGTTTCCATGACGTAGGTCAAAGAAGTTAAAAGGAACATCGTCAGCAGAATCGTGTAGTGCGGTTACGGAAAGAGAAAGTTGAGCCGCTGCCTTGGCTGCTAAGTCAGCACGCCTGTTACCTGTGGAAATGTAGTCTGTGTGAGAAGTATGCGCTGCGTATTTGCAGATTGCAATCTCAGATGGTGAGAGAAGCGAATCCAGTAAATCTTTTACTAGAGAATGATTTAAGATTGGCTTACCGTCTGCCTTCATAAATTTCCTGTGTTTCCACAAAGCTCCGAAATCACGTACTACCCCGAAAGCGTAACAGGAGTCTGTGTAAATGGTAACCCGCTTACCCTTGGCCAAAGCACAAGCTTTCGAGAGCGCCACTAATTCTGCCGCCTGTGCAGAGTATGAGGAAGGCAGTGGTTCTTGAAAAAGGATGTCATTTAATGTTACTACGGCACACCCTACTTTATTGACGCCCAATGCGTCTTTGCTGGATGAACCGTCTACAAACAATATGAGATCGCTGTTCAGCAATTCTGTGTCCTGTAAATCAGGACGTGGAGTGCAGACTTGTTCCAGCGCCGCCACGCAACAGTGCGGGTCCCCGTCACCTGCGATAGGGAGTAAAGTAGCTGGGTTAAGAGTAGTACATCGTTTAACAGTGAGATTTGGCATTTGTAAAAGAACAAAATTATACCGCAGCCAACGAGCCGCTGAAAGATGAGACGTTTTTTGTTCTAATAATATCATGGAAACCTCATGAGGAACAAGCAGTTTAAGTGGAGCGAAGCCCACAAATTCCTTTGAAGCCATGACTGCTTTTTCAGCTGCAGCCACAGCGCGAAGGCATTGAGGCAGACCTCGAGCTACTGCGTCCAGTTTTGACGAGAAGTATGCCACTGGGCGCAGTTTGCCTCCATGGTCCTGTAAAAGGACTGAAACCATGGTGCCCTGTCGTTCATCAACTGTCTGAGTGAAAGGTTTATCTGGGTTCGGTAGGCCAAGAGTTGGAGTACATTGCAAAGCGGTTTTCAATGCTATAAACGAATCATTAGCCTCCTGAGTCCATGTGACTTTATCAGATGCGGACATACGGGTACCTTAAATGCACTGAGTGAGTGAAGCTTCCATTTCAGCGTAATTTGGAATAAAGGTACGACAGTAGGATGTCATTCCCAAAAAAGACATCATTTGTTTTTTTGTGACTGGTTTTGGCACCTGTTGGATGGCTTGTATTTGTTTAGTGGAAAGTGTTTTCCCTTCTGCTGAAAGCACATAGCCTAGAAATGAAACCTGAGTGGCTGCTACTGTGACCTTTGAGGGATTGACTTTGTGGCCTTGGTCGGCCAAGAATTTCAAAAGAATTATCGTGCTATCAAGACACTCCTGTCGGGTTGGGGCACAGAGTAGGAGGTCATCCACATATTGCAAAAGTGCCACACCCTTGGACAGCAGGAGTGAAAATAAAGCAAGCGAGTGAATGTGTAAGACTTGCCTTCAAAGTTGAACGCGAACCAGAACGGAGAATCTGGATGGACTGGGACACTGAAAAAAGCGTTGGAAATATCAACTACTGTGAAGTATTTTGCAGATGCCAGCACCTGGGAGAGGATAGTATATGGATTAGGGACATTAGGAGCACGGGCCTGTACAGCGTCATTAACAGCCTGTAAATCTTGAACAAAACGCCATTCTATTGGGCGGCCCTTGTCACAAATCTTTTTGACCGGAAAGAGAGGCGTTCGGACGGGCGAGTCTGGGCAAGGAACAATGATGCCCTTCTGTAACAGTGCCTGAAAAACTGGTCGAATTCCGTCCAAGGCTTCTTTTTTCAATGGGTATTGTTGTTTCTTTGAACGGAATGAGGACTTAGGTGTGATGACTACTGGTGCACAGTCCTTAATGAGTCCCACATCATATTTGTCAGTGGCCCATAATGAGGACGGAATGGATTTAAGGCCTTTCGGGATGGCCACAGGGTTATTACCGTCTTGGTCACGCGCACATCGAGGGGCAAGGTTAGATTCCGAGATTACCTCAACCGAACGGAGTGCGCAGATGGTATGTCTAAAAGGGAAGCGAAACAAATCGCCTGATCGCTCCATTGGGGGCGAATCAGTGCCCACCCACCCTCTAGCGTTTTTGCATGTGAGTACGAAAGGGCCCAATTCTTTCCATGCATGCAAAACGGGTTTTGCTAGTGATATATGTGGTGCTGCATCCTGAACGCTATATAACTCTCTTTGTGCGTTAGTGAGGTTTACTGACAAGGCACAGAATTTATTATTCCAATATAACCAATCAGTGTTGAGTACATCCATTTGCATTTTCATCCAATCAGAATCAAAAATGTGGTCTGGGCCTTGTGATACATGTACCGTGCAATGCAGGTGGTTTGGTGACATGAAGGAATGTGTCGGCGGCATTAGGTGTGCAGCTACAGTTAGTGGGGAGAAACCATCGGTTTCAGGAGTGAGCCATTCATAAATGTACAAATCACATCCTGAATCGCGATACATTCTCAAACAGACCTCAACCCCCGTCCCTGAGCATTGTAAACTAGCACCTAATTTACATAGTAAATCCCTTCCTAACAAATTGTATGAGCATGTGTCCGTGATTAAGAAATTATGTTTGAATTTAGTATTATCCCAAACACAAGGTAATAGTTCGGTAAAGGGTTCTTTAACTGTGTGTCCTGTTGCTCTACGTGATGTAACCCATTTATCTATTTCTTTTACATGTTGTGGCAGCTGTTCGCGTATTATCACAAAATTTGTAGCCCCTGTGTCCAATAAGAAGCTAATGTGTGTGCCAGAAACACTGATACTGACTGTGGGCAACCGTTGGAAAGCTTTCAAAAGCGTAAGCATTTCTTCATTGCAAGCAAAAGAAAAAATAGACGAGGACTTATCTGAGTCTGACGAACACTGAAAACTGTCGTCTTCCTCTCTCTTCTCCTCTCTGTCCCCCTTCTGTTTTTCTCCTTCTCTTGGTTTCTGCCTGGGTGGGTTAGGACATTCTCTTCTCGAGTGACATTTTTGTCCACAGTTGAAACACACCTCAGGGTCGCCACGTAACTTAGTCCACCTTTGTGGCCTCTTCCCCTCCCTCCCGTGGCTTGAGACGGGGTTGTTTGTAACCCAGCCATTTTAATCAAGGCCAGTTGGAAGTCATTGTTTTGTTTATCAGATTTATGTTTTCTAGAAGCTTTTATCAGTCCTTGTTGATGTGTGGCATGTCTTTTTACTTCGGCCAGGCTGGCAGTCCCCACCCCCACACAGGAGGTTTTTACACGACTTTTTAAGGAGGTTTTTCACATCCTTAAACCGCTTCCTTGGTCTTCCTTTTTTCCTCTCTTCCGGCTGGCATTCTCCTACCGATATACCCCATGTCCCTCCTCTGCACATATCCTAACCATCTCAATCGCGCCTCCCTCACCTTGTCTCCAAAACATTCTACATGCGCTGTCCCTCTAATAAACTAATTTCTAATCCTGTCTATCCCCATCACTCCCAACAAAAACCTCAACATCTTCAGCTCTGCTACCTCCAGCTTTGCCTCCTGTCTTTTACTCAGTGCCACTGTCTCTAGACCATACAACATTGCAGGTCCCACCACAGTCCTATAAACTTTTCCTTTCACTCTCACAGATACTCTTCTATCACAAATCACTCCTGCTATCACTCTTCTCCACCCACTCCACCCTGCCGGCACTCTTTTCTTCACTACTCTAACACACTCTCCATTACTTTACACTGTTGACCCCAGATACCTGAAATCCTCCACCTTCTCCACCTCTTCTACCTGCAACTGCACCTCTCCACTGCCACCATCTCATTCACACACATGTATTCTGTCTTACTTCTACTGACTTTCATTCCCCTTCTCTCATGCGCGTACCTCCACCTCTCCAGGCTCTTCTCAACCTGCTCCTTACTCTAATCACAAATCACATTATCATCCACAAACATCAGAGTCCATGGAGACTCCTGTCTGACCTCATACTTCAACCTGTCCATCACCACTGCAAACAGGAAAGGGCTCAGAGCCGATCCTTGATGCAGTCCAACCTCCACCTTGAACCATTCTGTCGTTCCTACTGCACACTTCACTGCTGTCACACTGTCCTCATACATGTCCTGCACCACCCTCACATACTTCTTTGACACACCTGTCCTCCTCATTCAATACCACAACTTCTCTCTTAGCACCCTGTCGTACACTTTCTCTGAATCCACAAACACACAATGCAACTCCTTCTGACCTTCTCTATACTTCTCCATCAACATTCTCAAAGCAAATAATGCATCTGTGGTGCTCTTCCTCGGCATAAAACCATACTGCTGCTCACACATGTCACCTCTTCTCTCAGCCTGGCTTCCACTACTCTTTCCCATAACTTCATGGTGTGACTGATCAACTTAATTCTCCTGTAGTTACTGCAGGTCTGCACATCCCCCTTGTTCTTAAAGATTGGTACCAGCACACTCCTTCTCCATTCCTCAGGCATCCTCTCACCTTCAAAAATTCTGTTAAACAATCTTGTTAAAAACTTCACTGCCATCTCACCTAAACATCTCCATGCTTCTGCCAGTATGTCATCTGGTCCAAATGACTTTCCACTCTTCATCCTCTTATTGCTGCTCTCACTTCCTCCTATCCACTTCCTGCTTCACTAACTCCACACCATCCAACCTTCTATCTCTCTCATTTTCCTCATTCATCAGCTGCTCAAAATACTCCCTCCATCTTCTCAACACACTCTCCTCACTAGTCAACACATTTCCATCTCCATCCTTTATTGCTTTAACTTGCAGCAAATCTTTTCCAACTCAGTCCCTCTGCCTGGCCAATCGGTACAAATCCTTTTCTCCTTCCTTAGTGTCCAACTTCTCATACAGCTCCTCATATGCCTTTTCCTTGGCTTTTGCCACACTCCTCTTTACCTGCTGCCACATCTCCTTGTTCTCCTGTCTACTTTTCTTATCACTCTGTCGAACTCCCAATTCTGTTTTGCTAACCTCTTTCTCCTTATGCTTTCCTGCACTTCCTCATTCCGCCACCACATCTCTTTATCTTTCTTTCTATTTCCAGATGTCACACCAAGTACCTTTCTAGCTGTCTTCCTTATTACTGCTGCAGTAGTTGCCCAATCATCCAGCCTCACCACCACCGAGCCCCCGTCTGACCTCCTCCCTGAATCTCACATCACAGTCTTCCTCCTTCAGTTTCCACCATCTTATTCTTTTTTCAATCTTCACTCTTCTTCTCTTCTTCTTCAACTCCAGGGCCATCCTTCAGACCACCATCTGATGCTGTGTAGCTACACTGTCCCCTCCCCACACGTTACAGCAGACCTGGGCAAACTACGGCCCGCGGGAGGCCAATCATAAATTACAGGGATGCACCGAAAATTTTCGGCCGAAATACCTAAATCACCAAAACAACACGGCAGAAACACAATTGTAATGACGCAATAAAAAAAGCGCAGCCAGCACACGGTTATCTGGATAAGAGCCAACATGTCTGCGGTGTGATTTGCAGAACATGCAATGCTGAAATTTCAAGAGGGGGGTGTATCTGTAAAGAGTTTCTCCAAGTCGGGTTTAATTTATCACCTGAAATCCAAACATCCCGACTGCCTTCTAAATATGAGAAGAACGTGGCGCAGAAAAGTAAAGTCAATCCGAGCATGCGCACTCCGTCTGTAGAGGACGTTTTTGAAAAGGCAAGAAAGTTTCCAGTGATGGTGCCAAGGCAAAGGGCATAACACAAAAAATTATGAATTTCATTGCCTTTTGAATTTAATTTTCATTTCGGTGCATCCCTAAAATATTATCGTTGGTGTGGCCCTCTGACACAATTCAGGTTTTTCATGTGGCCCCTTGTAAAAATTAATTGCCCACCCCTGCGTTACGGTCTTTAATCTTTTTAATGTTGCATCTCGTTCATAGAATATAGTCCACCTGTGTTCACCTTACAGAGGCTTTAGCCATGTTTTTAGCAAATCATTGCCCATCTACTTCATGAGTAGCACTAACATCTTTATGCTGGATCAGTAGATTTTTAAAATTTGGATCCAGATTGTATTATATCTGTACTATTCACCTCTTTAGCTTTATAATGAGATATGTATCCGGCCCCATTCTCCCTTTCTCCATTAGGTCATGCCAAAGCTATATCATGGCATTACTACTAGCCAGAGACTGCCAGATATGGACTGAGGGTATAATGAGTAGCTATGTTATGTAAGTGGTTAGCAATTACAATAAATTTATACATTTATAATCATGAAATAAGTCATGAAATATTTATATGAAAATAGTGTGTTAGTAGTTCACTTTTTAGGCCTTGAAAGAGCACAGAGCTTTGCCGAATGTCTGTAGTTATCTAATACATATAAAGGATTATCAGAACAACGGTTCGACTTACGATTTTTTGATGTTACGATGTCGATAGCGATACGACAAAATGTAAAAAATATTTAAATTTTGGCACAACAGGCACAGGCATCCATGTACGATGTACGATACATTGGACACGCAGCTGGGATGAGCGTATCTTTCCCCTGTGAGATGCCCCACTCTCGCTAGCGCTCGACAGAGTAAAGTTGTATCAGTGTGTATTTCTATCTGTTTTAAACAGCAATTTAAGTGATAAAAGCATGTCTTCCAAATGCCCAAGTATGTCTAGTGCTGGTAGTGAAAAAAAAGAAGAGAAGAGCCATCAGTTTAAAGCAGAAAATGAAAATTATAAATCAGCATGAAGTCAAAAAGGTTGTCATAGTCATAGTACCATCTTCAATTTATGATATTTGTGACTTACAATGTAGTCGTCGTAGCATATTTCCATCGTAAGTGGGGGACTTAACACCATTTGTATATATTGTAGTGAAATATCAAAAATTATCAAAATTAAATATCAAAATTCCATAAACCAAATCACATTAAAGTATTTTTGAACCTAAATTGACAATTAATGAATGTAGATTTCCCTGGCATACAACAGTCCATGCGAAATTAGGATTGAAAATCCTGGAGTTGGCCAACCTCTTTTTGAATAATTTCCTATTGCCATTAATAATGAGTGTTTGAATATAGACAGATCCACAATAAATTACATTAAGGACTTAAGTTTTAACAGATCTATCTTATTCAAATTATTTTATGCATTTTCATGTAATCCAACAAAAATAATTTGCTTAGTAATAATATAATTTGTGGCTCAGTGTACCCTGAAGTTTTTTTCTGGTGCATCAACAGTAACTGTACTTAATTTTGTTAATTTTATAAATTAATATACATTTATAAGTAAATAGTATAATAATATATTATGTAATATACATTACATTTATATTTTATTAATGACCGATAGATGGTGCTAGAGAGTGGGAAGGACGTGACACACACTTCCAGAACAATGTAATGGTGGGGTCGGCAATACCGTGTGTGACCTCTAGGGTATATAGATTACACAGTCACACAGATTTTGTCTTGAAAATGGACAAAATTACAGAGAAAATCCTTCAAAGAAAACCTCACTGGGCGTGTCTAGACACTGTTTGGGAGTTACTTGTATGGCTTTGCCAGTGGGGACCTCAATTTAGGTACATTCAGGTCGAAGTCCCCACCGGGATAGGAAAACAAGAACACGCGCGCACACACACACACACACACACACACACACACACACACACACACACACACACACACACACACACACACACACACAAAGCATTTTTGCATGATATAATTAAGGCTGTAATGGAATACACTTATGAATGTAATTCAGTGTAACTTAGGGCCAGTACTTCTGAATGTAAAATTATTTACTATGTAATTATTATCAGTGTTGGGCAACGTTACTTTAAAAAGTAATGCATTAAACTATTGAGTTACTCCCCAGAAAAGTAACTAATTACGTTACTTAGTTACTTTTTATGGAAAGTAACGCGTTATATTACTTTTGCGTTACTTTTGCGTTACTTGTATCTCTTTCACGCCTTACAGGTGTAACAGGTGTAATATGGATAATTGCCATTAAGAAATAAGTTATATTAGGGCAAAAGACATGTGTGGGCTGCACACCGGTGATGTGGAGGGGGAACATACCTTTCGCTGTCATCTCATAAAACTTCGTGCAATTCCATAAATATGACCTCGTCCTCGTCTACATCATTCTCTGCTTCATCATCAGCTTGAAACATTCTGAATGCTTTTACAAAGTTTGCGCTATTATCAGTGACTGTGGCAGTTTATCTTCCCACAAAGAGCAACCAAGCTGTGAATTTGCTCTCTATCTCAATGCGATGGCATCGTACATGTGTCTCCCACGGAGAACTTTTATTCTGAGCAGTCAATAGATCTGCAGTGGTGGAAAGTCGGCAAAAGTTTTCTATATTTCTGTCTCCATTTCCATATATGCAACATTGCATAATGTTGCAAATATTAATTAAACATTATACACACACACACACACACACACACACACACACACACACACACACACACACACACACACACACACACACCTGTAGTGCTGTGCTTTGCATGCAGATGTTTTTTTTTATTTGAAGTGGTATTTTTTGCAGTTGACAAGAGCTTTTCACCAACACATAATCTACACTTAACCATTATTCCTTTCTCCTTTTCCTCCACTATTTCATAATAATAAGAATACTTCCATCACAGTAATGTAATTCTCTGGTTTGCCATCTCCGCTTCTGACCAGCTTCTGTTCCCGCGGCTCGCACGTATGAGTGCGCGATTCTACGTCACTACGTTCATTTTAATTCAGTATTTATTTTTTTATGCTAAATAATTTAACTGAAAAGTAACTCGCATTACTTTTTTAAAAAAGTAACTAAGATATTAATGTGTAAATTTATAAAGTAACGTGCTACTTTACTTGTTACTCCAGAAAAGTAATATTATTACGTAACGCACGTTACTTGTAACGCGTTACCCCCAACACTGATTATTATATTACTAAATATTATATTACTAATCCTTTTTTTGTTTGTTTGTTTTTTATGGGATTTACAAATAAAAATGAATAGTTCTTAATTCATTCCATTATTCTTGGACTAAACTTTACTGTAAATTCTAAACATTTACATGTTAAACGTATATATCTTTTAGTTAACCATAGCTTGTTATCAGTTATCAGAAATGAAATGCATTGCACTAGAAAACTCCTGTGTGTTTTGAAGCCAGAATTGGGTCTGGTGCTTCAGTCAGAGGTGATTTCACTCCACAGTTTTGTAAGCATAAAATTAACAAGCACCTTATAAGTATGTTCTCAGCTCTGTTAGACGTATTAAACAAACAGCAGTAATAAATACAAACTACTGTGATTTGGTAATGGATTTTTCTTCTAGTACCACTGATAACCACTAAGTGTCCTGCCACTGTCAGAAAAACTGTAAGAGTATAAGAGCTACACGATCTTGTTATATACGAGGTTATATATGACGCATCGTTAACCATAGGTTTCATCCTAGAGTTTTAGATGAAACATGTATTTATTCCACAATAGAATTTTCATTAGAAATCTACACTTCTAAGGATACATATGCCTAAATATTTCTGCTGCCTCCTTCATATTTTCTTTTTTTTTTTGTTTAAAACACATAGATGAGTGTGGTGCAGCCATGATGTAATATACAGTATAAAGGCCATGAGTTAAGCCTATTAGGTTCAATAACTTGAGAGCCATGTTTTTGGCCAGTATCAAGTTTGCCATATCCATCATGCAGTTCAGGAAAATTTATTGGCACAAATATTGGTATCTTGTTATTTACAACATAAAAATGAGTAATTATTTGTGGCCTCAATAACTAACATATTAGTTCATGGGCTTCCCTCATTAAATAAGTCAGCCAGCCCAAAGTCTTTGTAGTTGACTTCTCTACAAGGATACATATACAATTTAATATTTAATATAAAATCTTACAAACAAAAGTAAAATAACAGTTTAATAAACATAAAAATTATATTTCGAGTTACCTACATTTTGGACATGGTATGGACAAACTGTTTTTATTGCCCTGCTTGTTGAAATAGATCCAGAAGAAGTAACACTAATTTTACAGCTGGCTATCTAGAACACACTGATTTGTAAATTCCTGCTGAAAGGTGATTCCTGTGAAATTGTCCCTTTTTCTTTTTAATCCTATTTCTAATAAGCTTTCATACTTCAAGTCAGTTGTTATATATTTGAAAAATAACCCTACTGTACTTTTTAAACTAGGAAGTCAAATTGAAAATGGTGAACACAGACAAGTTGAGAGATTCAAACAGTAAAATGTCTCAGTGCAGTTACATGGAACACCACTCGTTCAATCAAATTAGGGGATCAGAACCAATATTTGTATTGGGTTTTTTATGAGCATTTAGATAAAAGATGACATTGCTAACATTCTGTCTGGCCATGATGGCAGAAAAGTAGTATTGAAACGGAAATCCCGTAGTATTGATAATCATCACAAAGATACTCTCTTTGTGTAATTTGCAATTATTATGCATAGATTACTGAGTTAATGGTTTGACCTACAAACATTCATTGTGTCACACATGAGCTCAAATTAATGAGCTTCCTGATTGCAGGATGTAATTACATGACTCCTTAACACACAGAGCATTTTTGTATGGCTTATTTTTCAAAATATAAGAGTCAGAAGAACATTGAGAAGAAGAAGAAGAAGAAAAACAAGAAGACTAAGAGCGAGAGATTTTTTTTCTCACCCATTCATTTATCAGAATTGAAGCCCTGCGGATTAGTTCCTGAGAGATCTTGTAAAATAAAATGAAATTCAAATCTCGCTTTTGATTATTTTGCATTAATTAATTAACATTTCTCAATGACTATATTTCTCATTAATTCAAAGAGGAAGAAAAAACTAACCGAATCGAGGCACAGTGACCTCAATGCTTTTATTCAATGATAGAACACTAATATCATATAAGCAAAGCAAAGTGGAGTGTCTGAAAAGACTGCAACTGATGCTTAGGAAGACTCTGAAGCTTTGTTAGAAGTGGAACACACGAAAGGACACCCAGTGTAAACCAAGCTGTCTAGAGCGGACCAAAGAGATCGAATTAGTCTTCATTTTAGGCTAAAGGTTGCATAAGCATAATGGAGGATGCGAGGGCATGGATACAACTATGTCAAAGCAAAACCATTAAGATCTATTCAGCCTCTAGTCGCTCTCTCTGCCATTCCCCGTAAAAAAAAGATATGATGGCTAATGCCAGCACCGTAGAGGCTGTTTTGTGTTCTAAGAAAGCTCTTTCTGTGATCTCTAATGTAGAACAGATGAAAAAAATTGAAGCTTTATCATCACCTTGTTATAATAGCTGCTTTTTTATGTTCTTGATGGATAGCAAAAAATATACAGAAAATTATTTTATATATTCAAGATAATGAAGTTAAATAGAGCCTGCAGCAATCCGTACATTCAAAAGAATCATCCTACTATTTAACCTACTTTTACAACTACCACTAAATTATCATCCTCGAACAAAAGATTTATAGTTTCAAAGTACAGCAGCAATAACAACTACTGTATACATTGATTAATGTGAAATTACACCTGAGAGATATATAACTTTGTTTGTTTGCTCGGAACAAACACAAGCTATTAGCTGTCAGTCAAAACCCCCAGTCCCAGATGACAAAATATTCATTCATTAATTCATCTGCAGTAACCATCTCCTGATTATAGTGGTGAAATCAGGATTTTAATGTATTTAGGACAAGGAAGAAGAGACTGTTATGTTGCCAACAACAAAGCTTGCACTGCAAAGCAGGAGATAAAGTCAATTGCAATGAGCATTTGGATGTATATGTCCACTATGTAGCAACACTATTCAGACCTTAAATAAATTCTATATGTATGTAGGGACTGTTTCCATGGTAAATCTTAATCATACACCACTTCATTACTATTATATATTATAATTCAACACTTTCATTTTATTAAGTAGATTTTCTCTTTATTTCTTTATTCGTATCTGCAAATTTTTTCACATACTTCTTCTGATTCACTACTTATTATTCTGCATCACAGGCTGGCATAACACCCTTGGATGAAAAGCTATCCATCTTCTTCTTTATATATGAGCACAGACACCCATGATTGGCTAGTGTCACAATGATTGACAGGAACGAATGCATGCCATCCCTCTCACCCAGAAAACACGGCCCATGTTGCTCAATTGGCTACCAGACACAGATCTGTTTTCCTGACATCAATGTTTATCAAAGACTCGTTTCTGCCATTGCAATTAATTTCTTGTTTAATTTCCACGGCTACACATACGCTAAGATTTAGTTTGTTACATCTACCATTGCTTACATAATTTCAAGATGTTTCTGAGTATAGATGAGACTGATTTATTTGTGGCCTGATAGTTTGTGTGTGTGATGCTGATATTAATATATCACCACCACCAAGCTGCCACTGCTGGGTCATTGAGCAAGGCCCTTAAGCCTCAATTGCTCAGCTGCCTAAATGAGATGAGCATTTGCCAAATGATATAAATGTAAATGTAAGTGTAAATGTATCAAATAGAGTAACACTGTTGGGATTTTTAAACATCTCCGAAGGATTCTGGACAGACTACGAAATAAAAATATCCAGTCAACAGCTGTCCTGTAGTCAGAAATAAGTTTATTTATTGTTTAAAATAACCATAGCAACACTGCTGTGGCTGTTGCAACTAGAAACTAAGAAGTCACAGCAATATCGTTGCTGTGCTGAGAAAAATTCATCTCACTAAAACCAACTGGTGACCAGTAGTCATGTAATGATTACTTTGTGTTTTGATATCCACTGAGTGCACTTACAGTATAGTATGTATGGTAGGTGTCTCAAGGAAACTAACAATCAAGCGTTCTAAACACATTTAACTGATTAAGTGCAGTAATAGTCCATGGATAAGGCTATTATTTTTTTTGTTTCAAGAACTTAGTGTACCCATGTCCTATTGCTCAATCCTCTCTAATAAAGGTTAAGCCATCCAAGTTTATTACTCCCACCAAGCAGCAGAAATTTATCAGACACTACGATGAATCCATGACAACCCCACTGTGGAATTTGATTGGGCACCACACATAGATGGTAAACACAAGACTCACTAAATATGTCGCTTTATTTAATTAACCATAGATTAAAGCATGTCACTAAAAGCCATATGATCTATTAAACTGTAATGACCAACTTCCATTTGAAGCAAGCGCTCTCATGTGATTGATTGTAGTCATGCTGGTGTATGATATTTTTAGTTTCACATGTGGAATTATTAGACAAAAGAAGGTTATTTTTTCTTTCTTTGTAAGAAGTGCAAAAGTGTCAACAGAGTATCCAAAGCATTATAGCCAAATGTGTGAAATGTGTTTCTTTTTATATGATTTTCTTTTTTCAATGCCTGAGGGGACAAGATTTCAGCTAAGAGGATGAAACAGAAAGAGAAAGAGGAGTCACAAAAAAGAAAGAATTCCTATTTGTTCAAAAGGAATTAAAAGTGCATAATTAAAACTGGCAAAACTGGAAAACACTCAAAAACGGAAACTCTTCTTAAACCCCGAATCTGTGGTTCTGTCCTGTCGTATGTTAGGCAGGCTGCCTGGAGTTAAAAGATAACTCATGACATTACAGGGATCAGTGAGAGGGAGCAGATTGCATTTGACAGGTGATGGATTTCTTATCAAGACCATGGTCTGTTAGTGAATGTCTTTAATGTGGAAACCGCTGTACAAAATATCGTCCAAATTGATGTTCAAACTGACCTGTCATGTGGCATTAGATCTAAAGTACTGATCTTCTGCTCTTGCCCACTTTTCTCGCTCACTGTCTTTCTCTTGTAAAACTATTATCAACGTTTTGACAAAGCTTTTAAAAATCCAGAACTCACTGCTGTTAAAACACAGACTCTGTTACTCAATAAGTCTTGTATTTCAAGGAGTGCTTGTATTGGCATATACAGTGGGTACGGAAAGTATTCAGACCCCCTTAAATTCTTCACTCTTTGTTATATTGCAGCCATTTGCTAAAATCATTTAAGTTAATTTTTCTTCCTCATTAATGTACACATAGCACCCCATACTGACAGAAAAACACAGAATTGTTGACATTGTTGCAGATTTATTAAAAAAGAAAAACTGAAATATGACATGGTCCTAAGTATTCAGACCCTTTGCTCAGTATTTAGTAGAAGCACTCTTTTGATATAAAAGTGATTTGTGATAGTAGGGTATCTGCAAGAATGAAAGGGAAAGTTTATAGGACTGTGGTGAGACCTGCGATGTTGTATGGATTAGAGACAGTGGCATTGAGTAAAAGACAGGAGGTGGAGCTGGAGGTAGCAGAGCTGAAGATGTTGAGGTTTTCGTTGGGAGTGACGAGGATGGACAAGATTAGAAATGAGTTTATTAGAGGGACAGCACATGTAGGATGTTTTGGTGACAAGGTGAGGGAGGCGAGATTGAGATGGTTTGGACATGTGCAGAGAAGGGACATGAATTATATTGGTAGAAAAATGCTGAAGATGGAGCCACCAGGTAGGAGGAAAAGAGGAAAGCCAAGGAGGAGGTTCATGGATGTGGTGAGTTTTTTCACACCTGGATTTGGGGATCCTTTGCCATTCCTCCTTGCAGATCCTCTCCAGTTCTGTCAGGTTGGATGGTAAATGTTGGTGGACAGCCATTTTTAATTTTTTTCAGAGATGCTCAATTACATTTAAGTCAGGGCTTTGGCTGGGCCGTTCATGAACAGTCACGAGGTTGTTGTAAAGCCACGTCTTAGTTATTTTAGCTGTGTGCTTAGGGTCATTGTCTTGTTGGAAGGTAAACCTTCGCCCAGTCTGAGGTCCAGAGCACTCTGGAGAAGGTTTTCGTCCAGGATATTCCTATACTTGGCCGCATTCATCTTTCCCTCGATTGCAACCAGTTGTCCTGTCCCTGCAGCTGAAAAACACCCCCACAGTATGATGCTGCCACCACCATGTTTCACTGTTGGGACTGTATTGGACAGGTGATTAGCAATGCCTGGTTTTCTCCACACATACCGCTTAGAATGAAGGCCAAAAAGTTGTATCTTGGTCTCATCAGACCAGGGAATCTTATTTCTCACCATCTTGGAGTCCTTCAGGTGTTTTTTAGGAAACTCCATGTGGGCTTTCATGTGTCTTGCACTGAGGAGAGGCTTCCGTCGAACCACTCTGCCATAAAGCCCCAACTGGTGGAGGGCTGCAGTGATGGTTGACTTTTTACAACTTTCTCCCATCTCCCGACTGCATCTCTGGAGCTCAGCCACAGTGATCTTTGGGTTCTTCTTTACCTCTCACACCAAGTCTCTTCTCATCCGATAGCTCAGTTTGGCCAGACGGCCAGCTCTAGAAAGGGTTCTGGTCATCCCAAATGTCTTCTATTTAAGGATTATGGAGGCCACTGTGCTCTTAGGAACCTTAAGTGCAGCAGAAATTTTTTTGTAGCCTTGGCCAGATCTGTGCCTTGCCACAATTCAGTCTCTGAGCTCTTCAGGCAGTTCCTTTGACCTAATGATTCTCATTTGCTCTGACATGCACTGTGATCTGTAAGGTCTTATATAGACAGGTGTGTGGCTTTCCTAATCAAGTCCAATCAGTATAATCAAACACAGCTGGACTTAAATGAAGGTGTAGAACCATCTCAAGGATCATCAGAAGAAATGGATAGCACCTGAGTTAAATATATGAGTGTCACAGCAAAGGGTCTGAGTACTTAGGACCATGTGATATTTCAGTTTTTCTTTTTTAATAAATCTGCAAAAAGATCTGTGTTTTTCTGTCAATATGGGGTGCTATGTGTACATTAATGAGGAAGAAAAAAGAACTTAAATGATTTTAGCAAATGGCTGCAATATAACAAAGAGTGAAGAATTTAAGGGGGTCTGAATACTTTCCATACCCACTGTAGGTGCAAGTTCAAATCATACATAAATATGAAAAATTAGTTGATAATGCACAGCTCATGATATCATGTTTCCAAATATGGCAGCATTCATGAATGTTTCATGTGTGGTTGAACTAAGGAAATTGTAGTGTAATTACAGGCTTATGAAGTCTTGCCTTGGTAATTTACCAACACATCTGAAAGGAAATGATTGATAATAATGATGGTCCTGTCTTGTTTCCACTGTCACTATACTGTTGCATTGTCTATAAGACAGACTTAATAAGTATGTGCTAGCTATCTAAATAGGGCGGCCAGATAGTTTGCTTTTGACTGAATATATAAGTGCCACACTTCTGGCCCACATTTACGTCTTTTATTGTACTTCAATCAAAAAATTTTCACAGCACATTTTATTTAACCTACTGTAAACATAAGGCAACATAAATTAAATGTAATTACAGTACAGCATTTATGTAAGCAAGTCCAATGCCATTAGAAGACTCCTGCATGTCACGAATAGCAACAATTCATTAGTTTACAGAGGATTATTAAGCGCAACAGTACAATGCGGCCACATATTTTGATGCATCATTCAAATCTCAGCAAATTTACCCATTTGTGAGCATACAGGCTGTGATGCTAAGAAATGCAACCCTTTGAACTACTAGATGGCAGTTTCCTGAGAATAATGGAAATGATGGTTCCCCGGTTGGGGTAACAGTAGGACGGGAATCCCCAAAAAGCCATGAGTGACTACCTCATCCCCAAAGTCATGTTAACTTACTTTTATGGCGAATAACATCATTAAAATTTCCAGATATAAAGGTATAATCTGGGACTCAATCGGCACCTGGAAAATGTGCTAATGTGCAAGAGGATGAATCACAAGATCCTGGCTATTAGGAGTCTGTGAAACCAGATGCCTCTTTCCTGTATCTGTTCTGGCAACATAAACCTGCTTAGTGCCTAGAGGATTGGTTACAGTTGTCAGAAGGGTCTGTGTCTCTTCCATAGCATTGTAGGCAACTATTTATAAACATCGGCCAAAGCTTCTGTCCAGCAAGTTGCTGCTGCTGCAGCCAGTCACTGAATGAATGATTTACCTGAAGGTAAAAAGAGTGGAAAGAGTTTTCACAGGCATTAATAGATTTTTTTTTTCATTTACCATCTGTCTGGTCTGAATAAATAAATAAGGCATGGTTTTTGAAAATAAAAACAAAAAGAAAGGAAACAAATGGCACTTTTAAACACTTTTAAAAGTTAAAAACAGCACAATGTTAAAGTACAACTATAAAAAACTTCAAACCAATGCCTTATTTATAGCTGTGAGCTAATGATAAGTTTCATATCCAGGCAGTTTCAAGTAAAAAATATTATACTGAATTACATTCATTAGTTTTAGAGCATTACTAGGTCTAGAGCAATTCTCAATGTATATTAATCCCATTGAAATTCCACTTCCATTTGACAGCACAGTATAATAAATTATACTGTCTGTTAAAAAGCCATTTGTTACATGCTAGCTTTTTGTAATGATCAAGATTTGAAAGATTTGAAAGGTCACATGTGATTGGCTGCAGCAGATGATCAGACAGAAGCTATGGCCGATGTTTATTATGTTTATAATTTATTATGTACTTTAAGAGTCACTAACAGCTGGAAACAAATTCCTTGTGTGTCAACACACTTGGCCAATAAACCTGATTCTGATTCTGATGTGCTTCTGGCCTGCTTGCAGTCATGGGGATAAAATGAAGGCAATTCAGTGGACAAACCTCTGGCCTTCAGGAACTCGCATGGTTAAGGGATGACTTCTCTTATTTATGTGTAATATATATCTTATCTGGCAGGTCAGGGATGACCAGCAACAACATTCTGCTCTGTAAATAACGAAGCCGTGAAAATTGATTTAATAGCACTTCCCAAAACTGCTGGCTAAGAGGAAATGGTTCTCCCCCATAACCTGCAACAACATAAAGTTCGTATTTCACTCGGGCCAATTTTCCTTATATCAGCATAAGGAGCTCTCGCTGACCTGATCGAGTATCAGAGTTTTTCAGTATTTATTTTCCTCTCTGACAGAGGTATTGGATCAGCACTAAAATCATAGAAACTGCTGTAGCTTTGGTGAAATTCATACACACCACATACTGTACATCAGGGGTGGGCAATTAATTTTTACAAGGGGCCACATGAGAAACCTGAATTGTGTCAGAGGGCCACACCAACGATAATATTTTAGGGATGCACCAAAATAAAAATTATTTTCCGAAACCAAAAAACAAAAATGAGGAAACCAAGGCCAAAACCGAAACACCGAAAGAAAATATTGTCAATTATTAGAACCATTGCATTTATGGCTATGAGTGTGTACTAACCTCACTAAAGTCAATGCATTGCAGTTTAAAGAATAAATCAATTACAAAAGTTTTTTATTTATTATTATAAATTATTGTTATTTATTTGTTACCATTCATAGTATTGACAGACAGGCAGCAGTCAATTATTATTAGCAACGGTTTGTTAAACGAAAATAATTGACTGCCGAACGTTTGGAAGCCCATTCAAGTGAAAGGAATGTTCTAATCTACAACATTAAGAAGAGCTGTGTAATAAATAATAATATATTATAATAATTATTATTTTCAGGATCCACAGGGAATGTTTCAAAGATCAATCCGTCGATCCACTGGCGACCACTGATCTAAGGCAATGAAATCCATAATTTTTTTGTGTTATGCCTTTTGCCTTGGCACCATCACTGGAAAACTTTCTTGCCCTTTCAAAAACGTCCTCTACAGACGCAGTGCGCATGCTCGGATTGACTTTACTTTTCTGCGCCGCGTTCTTCTCATATTTAGAATGGCAATCGGGATGTTTGGATTTCAGGTGATAAATTAAACCCGACGTGGAGAAACTCTTTGCAGTGAAATTTTGCTAATTTCACCATTGCATGTTTTGCAAATCGCTAACTGTGGGATTTTCTCCGAAATATTGAAATTAGTCCACACCGCAGACATGATGGCTCTTATACAGATAACCGTGTGCTGGCTGCGCTTTTTTTTGCGTCATTACAATTGTGTTTCTGCCGTGTTGTTTCTGTGATTTAGGTATTTCGGGCGAAAATTTTCGGTGGCTGAATTTTCCTTGCATCCCTGTAATTTATGATTGGCCTCACACGGGCCGGACAGAGACGTACAAAGGGCCGGATGTGGCCCGCGGGCCGTAGTTTGCCCAGGTCTGCTGTACATTAATCTGGTGTAGGTGGAACAAATAGTTCTTTGGTTTGCCCTTGGAATAATACAGATCTATTTAACAGAAGGTTTACATAAAAAAAAAAAAAAACTGGTTCCAATTCAAACTGTTTTAGAAAGCAAAGACCCCTTAATTATCAAAAAGATCATTGAGGAAGCCTTTATTCGATCTACAAGGTTACCGTAATTGTAAAGTAAAATACAATTCTTTTTTTTTTTCAAGCAAATGAGCAATTATCCAAATCGAGAGCAAATATGCAATGTCTTTATTTAAAACAATATTTACCAAACACTATAAAAAAGAGACTTACACCAAGATACACATACAATACATGCTGTCTGCTCTCTGACGCAAAGTAGATGACGTTATTCAATGCACTTACACAGGTGTTCTACACAATTCGGTAAATAGAGCAAAAATGGATTTGTAGAATAATGTTGATGACTTAAGCAGACATTCATCATTCTACAAAAAGACAGAAACCCCTAGACGAATTCCTAAGATGTCAGACCTAATACTAATGGAGCACTACTGAAATGGATGCACTATACTGCATGCTAATGAGGCCCTAAAAAATTTTTGCTCTGAACAGTACCAAAAGGCCTCATATATCAACCCAGACATTATGACACACTATAGAATATAGCCTGTTGTCTATTGAAAAACAAAAACAAAACAAAAATGCTGTATGAATTACCCCTTTAATCGTTTGACAAATATTATTGTGTGAAATGTCCTTTTTGAACATATGTAGCACATGCCTTTCCACTGTATGACTGTATAATAATGTAATGAATGAATTTAACCCAATACCACTAATGCTACTTTTTAAAATCTGACTGAACAAATAATGCATCCAAAACAAATACAAATTCAGGTACAAATACTACAGGAGGTGGACTAAGTGGTGCAGGAGGATTTACCTTTATGTCCTGCCTAGTGAGAGTGATTATGGTTAAAGTTGGGCCTCTATACACTTTTTGAAAAAACACATTTTCTTTTTAAAATTAGCTGAAATGTAGAGGATTAAGACAAGATATATGCATTTATTTCTCTTTTGCTCAACTTTTATGTAAAAAAAAAAACAACAACTAATGGCACTCTTGCACTGTGTACATGCTTGTGTATCTTTAGGCTCTCCAAAAAATTTAATTTTAATTAATTAAAAGTTATTGTCCTGTATGTTTATTGTTTGTATGTATATCATTGTTTGTATGTTTGTCTTTCTTACATTATAATTATTTATTGTTATGAAATTATTTTGAGCTAATGTATATAGGCATTTTAATGAAATGCAGTTTCAGGGACCCTGTTTTGACTAGCAGAAGCACTAGTTGTTTTTACTATTTCTTTGGCATAGTCTTAGTAGTAGAAACCACAAAAAGGCTCAAATATAGACTCCCAGTCTATGGACTCTCATGAAGAAGAGGATAGGTTCCCTTTGAGACCGGTTCCACTGAAGGTTACTTCTTCATGTCATTTCAGGGAGTTTGCCTTTCTCACTTTTGTCCCTGTCTTGCTCATTATGGATCTAGAGCTGTCTATATATTTGTATAAAGCTGCATTGTGATAAAATCCATTGTTAAAAGTATTCATGTAAAATGTAATTACTAATACTTGTATTACCCAGTTGCAACATTGGATTAAAGACTACATATTTGCATGTATTGGAAAAAAGGGCCTATTTATCATTTATTTTACATTCAGCATGTCAAAGATTTTTCAATGATTTCACATGATTTCACAGTTTTCCAATCAGTCCTTTAAACCCGCACTTTCTGAAATTGCCCTGGCTTTAAATAAAACTTCAAGTACATGCATTTAAAAATTTATGCACTCCAATCAACTCTATTCATACAGCTATATGTATTCAAGTCAAGTCAAGAAGTCAAGAAGCTTTTATTGTCATTTCAACCATATATAGCTGACGCAGTACATAGTGAAATGAAACAACGTTCCTCCTGAACCCTGTTGCTACATACAACAACAATCACAGAAAACACAGGGCTAAGGACTAGTAAGTGTCCTCGCCAAAGTGCATTGTGTGCAACCTGGTGCAAACAGTGCAAGACAACACAAGACTGTGCAAGACAATACTGGCACATGCTCCATTTTCAGGCTTTCTGTCATATGAAAATCATGGCAGCTCTAATGAATTCAATCAAAGTGCTAATAAAAAGGCTGGGACAATAAAATCTAGCTGACCTTAAAAACCAAAATAGAATTTAAAACTGCTGCTAGCTTTTCCATAAGAAAAGATGAACACTAAACTCAGATCACTAACCTTTGAAGGCCATAATAGAGAACAGCAAAAACAGAGAACTAGCGAATGGAGACGATGTTGCCCTTTTTCAGACCAACCTTCATATCTTACAGTTTTTCAATTTTTACATAAAACACAGAGTGCAATCAAGCAAAAATGCATTGCAAAAAAACCTTTAAATCATTTATAACAGATCATATAGGCAGTGTGATCCTCAGGGCCTGGAGGAACCGACAATTTTTAATATCACTATGCTTTGTAGAATTCTTTTTAGGACAAGTAATAAAAATAAATGGATTCTTCCAGCTGCTATTTTGACTTCCTTAGTTTACACAACACTGAAACCATTGGAATGCCTAGCTACAGCTAGAGCTAGAGTTACAGCAAACAATCCCAAACTTATGATACATTGGATAACAGAAACATTGTCTAGTAAAAAAAAAAAATGTCAAGGGTGAACAATCAATGGCAATACCTATATGAGGCAAGAGGACCCAAAAACCAAAACCAAAAAAAGTTCCCATTCTGGAACTCAAGCTGCGTCAACAACGCTTTGAAACGCTTCTGCGTTGTTCATGCTCTAAATCACATGTGTAATCAGAGCCGATTGTCAATGGAGACAACCCTGTGGCAAACTGCTCCTGCAGGAACTCCAGCACTTAACCAATCGTTCCTTCAGGAAACTAGGGTTACAAACACAACCTACAGACAGTTCGAAAACTATTGCATTAAACCTGCTTTTAACATATGTGGCACTTTTTTTAGTTTTAGTATGACTATTAGTATGACTGTACAACAATGTAACCATGTATAAAATGATGTAGCCTAATATTACTGTTGATTGAACAGATTATGCATTCAAACCAAATACAAAATCAGTTATAAGTAGTAGGTAAACTTTTTTAAAAGTAGGTGCTTTGGAGAAGGGATATGCATTTTATTTATATGGGAAACAAATGAACAGTGTCATACATGCACTGTGTGTGGGCTTACATATGTCTTCCAGTGTCTCCAGAAATCTATAAAAAAAAAACATTTGTGTGTGTTTTCTAGTGTTATATGACATTGTGGTAGTAGTAGAAACCACACAAGACAGACCCAGTATCTGGACTCTTAGCAAGAAGAGGATAGGTTTACTTTTGAGTTTAGTTCCACTAAAGGTTACTTTCTCATGTCATTTCAGGGAAAAAGGGTGTATAGTCAGCAAAAGGAGACCACACTGATGTCGGGTGAATGTATCTGTGGTAGTTAACGGCCATGTTTGCTGGCCATGCTGTATTCTAGTAGCTATTGTTTGATGCTGATATAGCATGACAAATATTTTTAACTACAAAAATACAAAGCATTGTTCTTTACTTTTTGCAGTACAAAAAAGTCTTACAGTAAGAGTAAAGGTTAATTATCGACACAGATGTTGGTGAGTAATTTCACTAGATTTACAGTATTAGCCAGATGCCCTTATCCAGAGTGACTTCAAATGATCTTGTTTTTACCACAGAGCAAGGTTTAGTAGTGGCAGTTTGGTAGTTTGAACTCATGACTGTCTGCTCACTTACCCACTGACCTAACACTGGTTGCATGCACACATACAAAAGAGAGTATTTTACCAAAGACAAAATAATAGTGATTTTTTTTTTTTTTTATAAATTGTTTCTTTTGGCAAAACAAAATCCAGAATCAGAACAAAGATCCTCTACTTCTTTTTCTGTCTGATATTATGCAAATCCTATAGCAGACGTGTTATAATTAGATGAAGCCTGAAAAAAATGTATTACTCATAATAATCACATTAGCTTCATAATCTAACCATTATAAACAGCTGCAATCAATGGGGCTATGACGCTAGTGTGTGACATTAAGGACAATTTTGATGTCTAGACATCCATGTGATGCTTGGTTTCTTAGACAAAAATCAAAATAAAATCCCATCTCAAGCAGTTAGATGTTATGGAAGACTCAGATCGTAAAGGACAAGACTAATCAGCTTTAATAACTGCTGATGGCGTGACTAACAGCACTTAGAGACTCATACAATTACAAATAGTGGCTGAGTTGAGGATCACAGATTAACACTGAAAATCTTACTGAGCACAATCATTGAGCTCCCTTTTAATTTCTATACATACATACATACAATAAATCTTTACAAATGTCAAATTGTAATTTATTACAATGAATTTAAAAAATAAATAAAAACATTTAGTGCATTTATTGCCTGCCACTATTTGCTGAAATGATTGATGTCAAGTATATAAAACAATAAAGCTCTAAATTCTCTGCGGTCTTCCCTCTTTTGTGATAATATATTGCGGAAGGCTGACTGGTTCTGCAGAAGGTAGATAAGACTGATGCTTCTCGAGAAGGCGTAAGAAAACAGCAATCAATCCTAATGTGCATAAAAATCAATTTGGGCTGCCAAATGCGAAGCTGAAGCAAATGAAAGAATTTGTGTAAGTCTTGAAATAGCAGTTAAACAGGCCGTCCAACTAACTGTCAACAGTGAAACTGCTGACCTTAAGGAATTTCCTATAGTGTAATAACTATCGCTCTCCCTTTTGGTTATTAAATCCAAAAATCTTATGTGATCTAAATAAAACACTTAAACACAGTCTATTGTATATGATTTTCTGTGTGTTTCGTTTCCCCAAAAAATAAAGTTTACTGTAGAAATTTAACTGAACATATATATACCTTATTTAGACTTGTCAGATACTGTTCACTAAATAGATACAAATACATATACAAATAGGAGGCTCAATATTATTTTTTTCCCCTCTGAAATCTTGCCTAGACTAGAGGTGTTTGTCTGGACGTTTATGATGATATATCAAATACGCTGATATTAATCACAGGACAAAGAAAAGTTCTGTTTATTATAAACATGCAGAGGTTCTTATTAACAGTTTGGTCAGGATTGCAGTGGTTTAAATTAGGAAAAAATAATTAATAGTTAACTAAACATTGCAGGCAGGTACAGTACAAAAACAATTATTTCATTGCAAGTATAAATAATTCAGCAGTCTGTTGGGACCAATTTATGAACTTCAGCAATGTAGCTGAGATTGAGAAAATGTTAAGCTGCATTCACACATGTAGCAACAAAGCAACTGGAGACAATTTAGATAACAGATATAAGATATATGCATGTCCAGTGACATGACAAAGTTGAGAAAAGTTTAACTCTATGCAGATATGGAGCAAATTTCAAGAGACTTCCAATCAGAGTGTTTTTTACATTTGCGCCATTTAACTTTGTCATGTCACTGGACATGCATATATCTAATATTTGTTTTCTAATACTCCTTTCCTGATTTGTGGAATTATAGATAGTTTTGTTAGGGTTGTAAATGATGAGTAATGAAAAATCCACTGGAATTCATGATCACCTGAAAATTATTTTGAGCTATGACTAAACTCCCTTTGTCCCTATCATAATGAAACAAAGCCATGTTTTTCTTCTGCTTCTTCATCTTCTTCTTCTTTGTTACATTTACTGTTTACCTGCATAAGGTATATCTCTTTGCCAACAGAGAATACATCATGAAATAAAATTAAGAGCACCCTTGTGAGACATTTATTATTGACATAATGGTTACTTTGGTTATGCTGACCCAATAGACAGTTGATTACTTTTATCAATCAAGCAGTATCTTAATCATAGGAACAAACACAATCATAATATTTTGCTGAGAGAAAAGCATATTCTATATTTACTGTACTCTGTCTGTGTGTGTGTGTGTGTGTGTGTGTGTGTGTGTGTGAGGATGAACACCTCATTACGATCTCAAATGAAACCAGTCAAAACTTTGCAAGATTCTTTTTAATTAAACATATTGCTTCCTTCATCATCTTTCCAAACACTTCTCAAAGTTGAACAGATTTTGCTGGAAATTTTAATACATTGTTGTGACAGGATCCTCTTTTTTGATGTTTTATTAAGGTATTGTGCACTTGCTTCTGGTGTCTAATTTGCTGTGCTTTGACTTCAATCAGCTCCAATCACAACACTGAACTACAACAGACAATATTTTGGCTGCACCGTTAATTGCTGCTACGCTTCAGTAGGGTCTATTGTAAAGTGCTTTTAAAGCTGTTTCAACATAATGAGCAGTAGCTGAATTAATGATTATTGCTGATATGGTGCAAGCACATGGCAATGTTCTGGCTGGTCAGAATCCAGGGAATATCTTCTTTATCATAGCAAACATGCAATCTGTGGACTCCATGCAATCCGTGGACTCCATGCAATCATGTAACTACTGTCATCTATTATTGTGCATGTACACATATTTCTTCTTCTTCTTCTTTCGGCTGCTCCCATTAGGGGTCGCCACAGCGGATCATCCGTCTCCATACCACCCTGTCCTGTCATCTGCCTCTTTCACACCAACTACCTGCATGTCTTCCCTCACCACATCCATGAACCTCCTCCTTGGCCTTCCTCTTTTTCTCCTACCTGGTGGCTCCATCTTCAGCATTTTTCTACCAATATAATTCATGTCCCTTCTCTGCACATGTCCAAACCATCTCAATCTCACCTCCCTCACCTTGTCACCAAAACATCCTACATGTGCTGTCCCTCTAATAAACTCATTTCTAATCTTGTCCATCCTCGTCACTCCCAACGAAAACCTTAACATCTTCAGCTCTGCTACCTCCAGCTGCACCTCCTGTCTTTTACTCAATGCCACTGTCTCTAATCCATACAACATCGCAGTTCTCACCACAGTCCTATAAACTTTCCCTTTCATTCTTGCAGATACCCTACTATCACAAATCACTCCTGTCACTCTTCTCCACCCACTCCACCCTGCCTGCACTCTTTTCTTTACTTCTCTAACACACTCTCCATTACTTTGCACTGTTGACCCCAGGTACCTGAACTCCTCCACCTTCTCCACCTCTTCTCCCTGCAACCGCATCACTCCACTGCTCTCCCTCTCATTCACACACATGTACTCTGTCTTACTCCTACTGACTTTCATTCCCCTTCTCTCCAGCGCATATTTCCACCTCTCCAGGCTCTTCTCAACCTGCTCTCTACTCTAACCACAAATCACAATATCATCTGCAAACATCATAGTCCAGGGAGACTCCTGTCTGACCTCGTCCGTCAACCTGTCCATCACCACTGCAAACAGGAAAGGGCTCAGGGCCGATCCTTGATGCAGTCCAACCTTCACCCTGAACCAGTCTGTCGTACCTACTGCACACTTCACTGCCATCACACTGTCCTCATACATGTCCTGCACCACCCTCACATACTTCTCTGACACACCTGACTTCCTCATACAATACCACAACTCCTCTCTCGGCACCCTGTCGTACGCTTTCTCTAAATCCACAAACACACAATGCAATTCCTTCTGTCCTTCTCTATACTTCTCCATCAACATCCTCAAAGCAAATAAGGCATCTGTGGTGCTCTTCCTCGGCATGAAACCATACTGTTGCTCACAGATGGTCACCTCTTCTCTCAGCCTGGCTTCCACTACTCTTTCCCATAACTTCATGGTGTGACTGATCAACTTCATTCCCCTGTAGTTACTGCAGGTCTGCACATCTCCCTTATGCTTAAAGATCGGTACCAGCACACTCCTTCTCCATTCCTCAGGCATTCTCTCCCCTTCCAGAATCCTGTTAAACAATCTGGTTAAAAACTCCACTGCCATCTCTCCTAAACATCTCCACGCTTCTACCGGTATGTCACCTGGTCCAACCGACTTTCCATTCTTCATCCTCTTAATCGCTGCTCTTACTTCCTCCTTACTAATCCTATCTACATTCTGCTTCACCAACTCCACATCCTCCAACCTTCTCTCTCTCTGATTTTCTTCATTCATCAGCTGCTCAAAATACTCCCTCCATCTTCTCAACACACTCTCCTCACTAGTCAACACATTTCCCTCTCCATCCTTTATTGCTCTAACTTGCAGTTCATCCTTCCCAGCTCGGTCCCTCTGCCTGGCCAATCGGTATAAATCCTTTTCTCCTTCCTTAGTGTCCAACCTCTTATACAGCTCCTCATATGCCTTTTCCTTGGCTTTCGCCACATCCCTTTTTACCTGCTGCCGCATCTCGTTGTACTCCTGCCTACTTTTCTCATCACTCTGTCGATCCCACTTCTGTTTTGCCAACCTCTTTCCCCTAATGCTCTCCTGCACTTCCTCATTCCACCACCACGTCTCCTTGTATTGCTTTTTATTTCCAGATGTCACACCAAGTACTTTTCTAGCTGCCTCCCTTATCACTCCTGCAGTAGTTGCCCAATCATCCGGCACCTCTTCACCACCACCAAGCCCCTGTCTGACCTCTTCCCTGAACCTCACACTTTACTCTTCCTCCTTCAGTTTCCACCATCTTATTCTTCTTTCAATCCTTACTTTCCTCCTCTTCTTCTTCGCCTCCAAAACCATCCTACAGACCACTATCCGATGCTGTCTAGCTACACTGTCCCCCGCCAACACCTTACAGTCTCCAATCTCCTTCAGGTTGCATCTCCTACACAGAACATAATCCACCTGTGTGCACCTTCCTCCACTCTTATACGTCACCCAATGATCCTCCTTCTTCTTAAAATACGTGTTCACCACTGCCATTTCCATCCTTTTAGCAAAATCTACCACCATCTTCCCTTCCACATTCCTCTCCTTAAAACCATACCTACCCATCACCTCCTCATCACCTCTGTTCCCTTCACCTACATGCCCATTAAAGTCTGCCCCAATCACCAATCGTTCTTTCCTAGGTACACCATCTACCACTTCATCTAATTCACTCCAGAATCTTTCCTTCTCCTCCATCTCACAGCCAACTTGTGGAGCATAGGCACTGATGACATTTATCATCATCCCTTCAACTTCCACCTTCACGATCATCACCCTATCAGAAACTCTCTTCACCTCCACTACACTCTTACTGTACTCTTCCTTCAGAATCACCCCTACACCATTTCTCTTCCCATCCACACCATGATAAAACAGTTTAAACCCACCTCCAATGTTCCTGGCCTTACTCCCTTTCCACTTGGTCTCCTGAACACACAGCATATCTACCTTTCTCCTCTCCATCATATCAGCTACCTCTCTCCCTTTACCTGTCATAGTACCAACATTTAAAGTACCAACCCGAACCTCTACTCTCCTACACTGCTCCTTTTCCTGCCGTCTCTGTAGACGTCTTCCTCCTCTCCTTCTCCTCCTTCGGCCAACAGTAGCCCAATTTCCACCGGTACCCTGTCGGCTAACGATACCTGTGGTGGTCGTTGTTAACCCGGGCCTCGACCGATCCAGTATGAAATTCTCATTTGTGATCCGCATATTTGATTTGGCACATGTTTTACGCTGGATGCCCTTCCTAACGCAACCCTCCCCATTTACTCGGGCTTGGGACTGGCACTAAGAGTGCACTGGCTTGTGCCCCCCTAATGGATGGGTTCATGTACACATATTTATAGGTGTATTAAGGAAAGTTTTCCTGAAAAATTACACACATGCACGCACACACACACACACACACACACACACACACACACACACACACACACACACACACACACACAAGCCAACTGCTCTAAACCAATGCTCTGCAAAACTTTCTTTTATACCTGCACTGCTTTGAATTGTGCAGTGAGAATAAGATTCCCCAGTGCACACATTTAGATCAAATATGCAAAAACAAACTTTATTTCATCTTTATCTTTATTTCAGTATTTATTATCACTCACACAGATTTAATTTTTTTTGTACCTGTCAAAAATATTTTCTCAAAGCCTACACAACCTAGTAGGCTGATGCAAACTCCCATGATCCTGACTAAGTGGATAGGAAGGATGAATGAATGAAGACTGTGGGCTCATTTTAATCAACATTATTTTTGCTTGACCCATGAATGTAATGTCTAACCCCTCACTTGCCTGAATGCCAGTAAAACCTTTTACTTGTGTAATGTTTTTTGCAGTAAACACAAGTTTGCATACCTACAGCTTCTGGTTAGGAAAACACGTGAAATGCTTTCCTAACCAGAAGCCGTGGATGAACTCTGAAGTCCCTCTCCTGTTGAAAGCAAGAGATGCTGCCTTTAAATCTGGCAGTGCAGAGGACTACAACAGAGCCAGGGCCAACCTGAAAAGGGGCATCAGGAAAGCAAAGCTCACATTCAAACTCCACATAGAAGAGCACTTCCACAACTCTGACCCCAGACGCATGTGGAAAGGCATCCAGTCAATCACAGACTACAAACCTACAGCTCAACCAACCAGTAGTGCCTTCCAACCGAACAAACTTAATCACTTTTTTGCTCGTTTTGACCAAAGAACAGGACATTTTACACCAACCACGGACTCTGCTACTGCTTACAGCCCACTTTCAATCTCAACAACGGACGTCTATTTAGTGTTTAGCAGAGTGGACGTGTTCTCAGAGCATGCGCTGGACAACTGGCACAGGTTTTTACTGACATTTTCAACCTGTCACTGGCCCAAGCCACGGTACCAACATGCCTGAAGACCACTACTATCCTAAGTAGTGCCTAAGCACTCAGCTGCTAAATGCCTGAATGACTTTCACCCGGTTGCACTCACCCCCATTGCTATGAAGTGCTTTGAGAAACTGGTAATGAATCATCTCACTGCGGGCCTACCACCTACACTGGACCCATACCAGTTTGCCTATCGCCCGAACAGGTCAACAGAGGATGCAGTTTCCACAGCTCTTTATTAAGCGCTCACCCACCTGGATAAAAGCAACACGTACATCAGAATGCTGTTCATTGACTTTAGCTCTGCATTCAACACTGTACTGATCACTAAGCTCAGTGAACTGGGTATCTGCACCTCCACTTGCAGATGGATTCTGGACTTTCTCACCAACAGACCTCAATCTGTCAGGTTGGGAAACCAGGTATCCTCAACTCTCATTTTGAACACTGGCATACCGCAGGGCTGTGTTCTGAGCCCACTGCTCTACTCCCTGTTCACCCACAAATGTGCTCCTCTATATAACTCCAACATCTTCATCAAGTATGCAGATGACACCACCGTGGTCGGCCAGATCGAAAACAACGATGAATCGGCCTACAGGGAAGAGATCCGTAATCTGGCAGCATGGTGTGCCACCAACAACCTGTCCCTCAACGCCACAAAGACCAAAGAGCTCATTGTGGACTTCCGGAAATCCAACAGCGGGAGACATCTACCAGTCAACATCAATGGAACTGAGGTAGAGCGAGTCTCCAGCTTTAAGTTCCTGGGAGTTCACATCTCTGAGGATGTGTCCTGGCAGCAGAACACGTCAGCTCTGGTAAAAAAAAAGCACAACAATGCCTGTACTTCTTGAGAAGTCTCGAGAAATCTCATCTGTCCCCGGGGATTTTAACGAGTTTCTACCGCTGCATCATTGAGAGCATCCTGACCAACTCCATCACTGTATGGTATGGAGGCTCCACTGTGTGTGAACGTAAAGCACTGCAAAGGGTGGTCAAAACCGCCCAATGCATCACTGGCACCCAACTACCTGCCATTGAACACCTTCACCACAGCAGATGTCTGCGCAGAGCTCATAACATCATCAAGGACTCTTCACATCCCAGTCATAAACTGTTTAACCTCCTTCCATCACGAAGGAAATACAGGAACTTACGCACCAGAACCAGCAGGTTCAGGGACAGCTTTTTTCCATCCACCATCACATTACTGAACTCTACACTATACCGCTAAATCACTACAAAACAAACACAAACAAGAGACTGTATATAACCTCTGTACAATACATGTACATACTACGTATTATATCTTTTTCACTCCTCATTACATCTGCACTTTTATATCTGTATGTATCTTTATCATTACTGTACATTCTGCCCAACATTTCACATTAATTTGTGTATATAATGTATGTGTATATATATATATATATATATATATATATATATATATATATATATATATATATATATATATATTTTTTTTTTTTTTTTTTATATATAGTAGACTGTTTATTCAGCTTGCTACTCCTTAAATGCCATAATCTTGTGATCTGTAACCTTTCATTTCTGCACATTTTTCCTAATTACTGTACGCCTTCATATTTATTCACTGTACTCCTGAATGTCCACACATCTCTGCACTGAAATAGCCTTTATATTTATTCACTGTATATACTTTCATATATACCACTTGCTGTAAATATGCTAGATAGTTATCTGCACTGTAAATATGATAGATATTTATCTGCACTTTTGCACGACTGCTACATTTTGCACTTCTGGTAGATGCCAAACTGCATTTTGTTGCTGTGTACCTGTACTATGCAATGAGAATAAAGTCCTACCTACCTACCTACCTACCTACCTACCTACCTACCTACCTACCTACCTACCTACCTACCTACCTACCTACCTACCTACCTACCTACCTACCTACCTACCTACCTACCTACCTACCTACCTACCTACCTACCTACCTACCTACCTACCTACCTACCTACCTACCTACCTACCTACCTACCTACCTACCTACCTACCTACCTACCTACCTACCTACCTACCTACCTACCTACCTACCTACCTACCTACCTACCTACCTACCTACCTACCTACCTACCTACCTACCTACCTACCTACCTACCTACCTACCTACCTACCTACCTACCTACCTACCTACCTACCTACCTACCTACCTACCTACCTACCTACCTACCTACCTACCTACCTACCTACCTACCTACCTACCTACCTACCTACCTACCTACCTACCTACCTACCTACCTACCTACCTACCTACCTACCTACCTACCTACCTACCTACCTACCTACCTACCTACCTACCTACCTACCTACCTACCTACCTACCTACCTACCTACCTACCTACCTACCTACCTACCTACCTACCTACCTACCTACCTACCTACCTACCTACCTACCTACCTACCTACCTACCTACCTACCTACCTACCTACCTACCTACCTACCTACCTACCTACCTACCTACCTACCTACCTACCTACCTACCTACCTACCTACCTACCTACCTACCTACCTACCTACCTACCTACCTACCTGGTATATGCATCTAGTCTCAGCCAATTTCCCTGTAAACTTTTACACCAAGTTTTCTGGAAAAAAAAAAGAAAATTTGGTCACCATTCTGTCCATATTGCTTTTGATGATCAATTATAAGTTGGTGGGCTACCTTTTGCTTACTGCATAAGACTGTCTAACAAGCTAAAAAAAAAATACAAAAACGCATTCTAGCAAAATCTATTATGTAAAAAAACTCTACATTTAGATATGTGTGCAAGATCAGAATATCTACCAATCCTGCCTGATCTTGGCAAATGCATGCATTCAGAGGTCTAGAAAACAAAATCTAAAAAGCTTCATTAATTAATAATACTTTGCGAATTTGGACAAAATTGATCAGATATAGAATCAGGAAGTGTAGACATCATTGAAATCACCCTTTGATGATGGTTAGATTTGTAGGTCAATAAAATATAGCTGTCTATCAAAAAGTAGGACAAGCATTTGTGCTAAAACAACATTGAAAGAGTTTTTCAAGGTGAAAGCTGACATGAGATCTAACAGGGATGTGCATTGTGTAAACTAACTCTCCTACCATCAGATAGTTCGGCTGAGACTCATATCTCATTAAATCTGCCAAACAGCTCTTTATAACTGACAACCCATTACCTAAAGCTGAATCCAAGACTGTGATGAGACATTTTTCTGCAAAGGCAATCCAACACTTTGACAATGCAGCCTCTTCTACCACTAACTGAACATCTTGGATTTAAATATAAGTAACTTCAGTGTAACTCCGAACCCTTGGTATGTTCATCATAGTGGCATATCTAGGAGTTAGTAAATCTGGATTCATTTGAAAGTGATCTTTGCAGCTAGATAGCATGGATTGCTTGCAGTAAAACCCATTTGTACCTTTATAACCCCTGTCACAAGGACAAGACAGCCTAAAAAATGATGTCTAAATAACACATAAAAAAATAGTGGAATTTATTTATAAAGACCATTATTTCTAGTCAGGTATTTCTTTTCGAGCTACTTTACAGTTATGATTGGTGAGTGCTGTGTGGCTGCCTCATCTAATTTGCATAAATTAGCTCAATATTTCTCACAGTGATATGAGTGAGGTTCTTGCCTCTAGACATTACACAATCCTTTGCCATTTTTCCTTTAAGTCCCTGTTGATAAATCTGTCATTTCACCCTGTACAGATTATCCTGTATAGACCACTATCTGGGTCAGCAGTAATGGAGACTGAATTCAGACAGACCTTATTAACGAGTACTTAGTAAATACACCATCATGACCTGCCAGTTACATTAACAACTCAAACATGGCAAACTGCCAACCAACGAAAAACTCAAGAAAATATTAATATTCTGCATTAAGCATTAAAAAGAACCAAATTTTTATACAGTTTGCAATAGTTGTAGAACCATACTGATAAACAGATCTCAAAAAGGAACAATTTAGCAGTTAGTGCCATTGCATATACACTGGGTGGTCTGTGTGCTAGATATACTGCAAGTATAATTTGTCTTTTTAGAAATTGTTCAGAAAATATCTGCATGCAGCAATATTGTGCACTATATCTTAAACAGGGAAACAAAGTTAAAAGAGCACTCCTTTATGTGCTAAATGATAGCATTGGCTTTTCCTGGCTGCTTGGATCAGTTTTATCCTGTTCTTTGCTTCCAAAATCACAAACAGTTCAGAGTAATGATGTATTTTCCAAAAACAGAACAAAACACTTTTGCAAGCCACATAACATAATGCATATGAGTGTTTGCCAAAAAGTCAGTGAAGTGCCTATACAGTGTGACAGCCTGACATTACTGACACTAATTATTAAATCTGCTTCATTTGGAGCACTCAATCATCCAAGATTTCATATTCTCTTTGAAGAATGTTGACACTTCACATAGACTGAAAAAATGTATGAAAACAACCAGCTTGGCTGAGCACAGTAGGCCTTAAATCATATATTTAAGGCCTGTCAAACTCACATTTGGCCCGAAGTATAATTATATCTTGCCTGCAAGATCATTTTATATAGATCTATTATTATTTTGTTTTATTAATGGCTCGGTGATATGAAGCGCTGATAACGCACAAACTACAGATCCCATAATGCAGCATCAACCAAGTCAAGCTTCTGTTGATGTATTTAACGCTATTGCGTTCGCCTCACAATGGCGAAGAGAAAAGTTAGGAGGCTGAGTATATGTTTACTGACATTGCCGGTAAACCTATGTGTCTTATTTGTGGAGCTAATGTGGCTGTAATTAAGGACTTTAATCTAAGATGGCACTACAAGACATAACATCTGGATAAGCTGAAAAAGCTGAATGATACAGAAAGTAAAAGAGTTAAAGAAGACGTTTTTCACCAGAGCAAAATTACAAAGTGAAGCTGCTGTGAAAGCAAGTTTTATTGTGGCAGAGGAGAAATCAGAGCCAAATCAGCCCAGCCATTTACAGAGGGAGAGTTTCTGAAGAGCTGCATGATGAAGGTGTGCGACGTCTTGTGTTTGACAGGAGATATTTTTATGGAGAGCAAAATATTTTAAGTTATTTAAAGTTTTTATATATTTTTAATGGCATAAGAGCAAATAAATGTGACTGTTTTGATTTGTTGTTATTTTAACGTTTACTTTTAAAAGCACAGTTTTTATTTATTTATTCAGGGTTTTTTTTCGCAGCATGTTCATATTTCTAACTTGTATAATTTTGACAGGAGATAATTTTATGGAGAGCAAAATATTTTTATTTATTTGAAGTTTTAATTGATTTATATAATTTCTGGAATAATATTTCTGTCTTCGTTTAATTCATATTTATGTTCAAAAAACATTTAGTTTTAGTGTGTTTATCCTGTTCGGCCCGCAACCTAAAGTGTGCTTTAAGTTTTGGCCCCCTGTGCAATTGAGTTTGACACCCCTGCCTTAAATGGTCAGGACCAGCAGCTTTCTTCTTACTTCCCTTTTGGAAGACATATTTAATAACATCTTCTGTGACAAGGACAAAGGATGACAGAGAGGAAGTCAGAAGCCATGGGGCTAATGATGAAGTTAAATTATTAAAGCATCCGTCGGACTCATTAAGTTTGATATGTTATCAGCAGGATAAAAGGAAACAGAGCACAGTCTTTCCTCTAACATTTAGTTTTCATTTTTTCCTAATTCATTTTGAATCCATGTTATTGTACTGTCTCTTGACTTTCCTCTTGCACTGGCGCAGGTACCAATATTTTTTCCCCAGTTCTTTTTCCGAATCCTATTCATTTCCTTCAGTTATATGGCTGTTCTCAATGAAACTGTGTGAGAAGCTTTAGTTTAAAACACAGTATGCACAGACACTTTTCTCAGCCTCATCAGCCCTAATTCAAGAGCACTGGTGTAGATTTTAATATTAATAATTAACCTCTCAGCAAGCTCTGCTCTCAGTTTTCCTTTTTTTTTTTTTTGTAGTCAAGTTTCTTTGTATCACTGACTAATTCTACTTTATATCCTCCTCAGAAAAGAGGAGGATTTGTTCAGCTTGTTTATTAGCATCACAATGGTAAGATAATAGGGGAGCTAAAAGAGGCTGTTGCTACGAGACGGCTGACGGGGACTGTCACCAGGGCGGAGGTTTATCTCGTGTTCAGCGGCCAAGGCGCGGGTGGAGAAGGACGTTCTGGCCTTCTCCAACAGGAGATGAGCGAGACATTTGGGCTATTAGTCACTGAGGACCACTACTGCTCCCCTGAAACCTATTCACACATAGCGGGGTGCTGAAAGGAGATACATGAGCACATACTTAAGCCTTTGTTACACATATGACAGGAAAATAGACATACGCGTATTATACGCTGTTAATATATTCCTGTACCTCCATGAATGGAACACATTAAGGGGAACAAAGCAGAAAACATGTACAGTATATGCAAAAATGCTGCAGCACTGTCCATGCCCATTTATATATGAAAGTCACATAATGATTATTTTAGATAATGCCAATAAAGTCAACAATATGAAACAATATGACTGAAAAAAGTCCTTCTACATGTCAAACTCTTAATGGAAACTTGATCTCATGCAAAATGTATTAACTTTTAAACAATTGTAAGTGAATGAAGACAAAATTGTGACCACTGGCCCTGGCCCTGACCTTATCCTTATTAATATTCACCAACTGTCATGAATTATTTATTAACTATAGTGAAACCATTTGAAACGATGTGCAGGTTCAAGAGAGAGTAATGAAAGAGTTTTCAAAAAGCTGAGCACATGTTGGAGACGAGTTTACTTAATAGACATGTGCTTTAGGGTGTTGCCAAGTTTCCAGTCTTTTGCTTCAGGCATGTCTGGACCAGGTCTCCCTGTTGTATATAATGCTGATGGATGGAATCTGCCACCCAGTTTTTCCTGAAATTGATCATTTTATTTCACCTCGTCATCTTATCATAAACCATTTGCACATTGTGTGAACATGAAATAATACCCCCATGCCCCACAACTAGCAATGCTTTACTATGTTTACTATAATTTGAGCACCAAAATAAAAGAAATTTAGCTGTGCATCGTACTGAATTGCACATTGAATTCATGTTCTTTCTAGTGGTGGAAACATTACTGACTGTAACAAAGCAATGACACTTGAAACTCCATATGTCCATAATGTAAATGCAATTATAAACATCCACAAGACTAAGTGAAGCACCCACTATACAGGTTTGTGATTGAGTTTCTAATAGATAACTAGTGCAAGCTCTCATTATGAAATTTCAATCACCACCTTATAAGGAATAAGATTTAAACTATTCAACATTGTAAAACAGCAATAGATAGAAACTGATATTTGGTCCTTGTTATCAGGTAATTTTTTGCACTTAACTGAACCGTAACAGAACAGAATTTTTCAAAAAAACAAGTCTGTGCTTTACTGTAAGTCATAAGTGTACAGAGACTAATACTCCTCAGTTAAGATCACAGTGTGAATAAGAAAGAAAGCATGCAATTGCATCATAAATGCATTGACCTTAATGTAAGAACTAACTAATTGTAAATGTAGACCTACTAGTTAATCACAGGGTCATGATTTGAGTCATCTTTGTATATACAATAAGGGAACTGATAGCGTGAACCTAAAGACTATTAACCCATAGGTGCTTAGAGATAGAGACAGCAGCAACAGTGCACACATTTAGATCAATATCTCCAAAACAAACTAATGCCTCCATTTTTATCTATTTCAGTATTTATTATCACTCACATAGATGTTATTTTCTGTACCAATTCACAGTAACTTACAGACTGTTAACACTTAGATGTTTTGTTGGATAGAGATAGGGATTGCAGCAATTGCAGTTATAGCACACCACACAGAATAAATTAAGTAACAAGTAATGCAGTCAGTGATCTTTTAGAAAGAACAATATTACAACAAATATATGTGGACCAATTGTCTATAAAAAATAATACTTATGTTGCATCTCAATTAATAGGGACCTATTATGGTCAATACGAAGGGAATAAAACATCGTGGGAGGTATTGTTATAGAAAATATAAGCACCACTAGGATTGTGGGCTCTGGCCCAGCACAATGTGGAATGACCCTTTTCAGAAGTACAGTAGTATTTTCATAAGACAGCGCTTGCTGATTTATTCTTTGTATACCATTTGCCAATCTATGCAATTTTTTTATGTATTAAATGAATTCCACATCATACTTCTGCCATTTATAGTAATGTTTAATGATGTGGAACATCCCCAAGACTGTTACTGTGAAAAAATAAATCAAAAAGGAAAACTTACTTAGAGTTACAAAGCTCTGGAAACTCTTTCTATAAAGGTTCAACAAATATTTCTTTTACAGAAAGCTTTGCAATGTTAATTAATATCTGGCACTACTGCCAAAACCAAAACCAAACCAATACAATTTTTTGAGAACACACCAGTGCTGTGGCATAATAAATAATAATTATACAGTAATGTAATGACAGGACAAATCATACACATTGACATGACATGGTAATGTTCGTTCTTCTACACCAATTACTACTGTGCACCTGTGCCTAAAAAAGGGAGCTAAAAGTAGGCCACAAAGATAAACATTAAATCAAAAGCACACACACACAACATGGTGTATGTGAAAGCTCACTACTCACTAGCTCACAACTCAGCTGAATTCAAATGTCTTTTGTACTGAAGCCTACATAAAATATTTGTGTGTGCATCACAACAGTATAGTGATGTAGCTACACACATTGCTTTAAAACGTGAATGTAAATTTAATGAAACTTTGATTCAGGCAATTTTTTTGAGGTTTGGTTTAGATATGTGATGAAAAATCCACAATTGTTACAACACTGTATATCCTTTTTTAACATACATTACAGTGAATATAGAAATAATATTAATTGTCTATACATTTGTATATATTCCAGCCTACATACATACACATACCCAGACTAAATATTTAAAATAAATAAACAAATAACTGGAATAAATACTCATTTATAATTATTTATTTAACCTAAGTTTTTAAGTAGCTGCAAAAGTGCACTTCCCCCTTTACATCCTTTAGTTGTAGTTGTGCTACTTTCCTGTCACTAATTAGCAAATACTTCTTGTGGAAAACATCCAGACTAGGGAAAGTCAGTATTGGTGTTGGCATGCACTAAACTTGGCATAATAAAGAAGGCCATATGGAACAGTCTGCCAACAAACATGAAGGAAAACAAGCACAGGGTCACTTATGCTTTCAAGCATTTCCTGTCAACATGCTCTTGCTTGTCTTGGACTATGGAGGAATTTGTATGCAGACTTTGTATACAGAGAATCTTTGCAATGACTCTGTTGAGGGTGATCAATAATTCCCTTAGAAATCAAATAGATTAATTCCACAATATCTCACTGCAACCAAAACCAATATTATTAGAGCTGGATGACATGGGCCAGCACAAGAAGCTTCTGTGGACAGACATGTCTAAAACTCCAGACATTATGAAGGAGAAACCTGCATGACCAAGTCATGGTAACAACATGAGCTGAGAAGAGAGAGTTGTTGCATTTATCAGATGTATTTATCAAGAGCAACTTAGAAAAGTGTTATTAATCCTTTTCAAAAGCACTTATCTTATGCCCTGAGAGAGAGAGAGAGAGAGAGAGAGAGAGAGAGAGAGAGAGAGAGAGAGAGAGAGAGAGGATCAAGCGCTAATAGAGATTCTGATGGTGTACAATGCAGTGCAATGTGCAAATTTTTTTTTTAAGGCACGCTTTAGTGTTTTAATGTGTAGTTGCAAAGCCAAGTTATTCAGATACATTTTGGATTAGTCACAGAGGTTGGATAGTGTTTAGGGGCCGATCTGCCAAGACTGAGTGCAATTGTCAACAAGTTGGCCATGGGACTGAACAAGCTCCTAAATGGGCTCTGTGGGTAGAAATGGCAACATCAAGGAATCCTCTTAGAGTTGTAATGGAGAAACTCTGGAGCTGTGATATGTAATGCCACCTGTTGTACCAATACCAATCTTCAGTTTGCTTTTACCAACTTTAGAGAACATCCTTCCTACAACTTAATTTGTATAAAATCTACAAAATGTAACCCAGTGGCCATCATTATTTAAAATGTCCTGCATGTCTACAGCTTTTTTTTTTTTTTTTTTTACAAGGAAACTTGTTAGAATAAAAAAGCTGCCAAGATTCTGCCTTGGCCATTAATAGTTAAGTCTTAGATATTCTGGTTAATCAATGCCATCTTAGCCCTACAATGATCATCAGCCCTAATCATGACAAGCATTCCCACCAGACAGTTTGTGGTTTTGATCTCTTCCTAGAAAAGATGAACAGATCAGCTGTTTCAGCCCAGCTGAAGGGCTCTCCATCAACAAACAGCCACAGTGAGGTTCCTCTTCACCAAACCCTTAGCGCTGGCACTGTCCCTGTTCTCACTTTGTATGCTAACACCACTGGCCACACAGTAAAAAAAAAAACAAGCAAATGCATATTAATGAGAGATGGTTGGGGGCACTTGTCTAGCACTTCAAAAACTCTCTCCTCATTCTAAATAACAGCATGATGTAAAGGGCTGTTAGTCTAAGTCTAAAACACAGAGTTGCCATCTTTATGTCTGTGAACTTAGCAGAGATACAGGAATTTAAAGCTTATTATCTTTGGCTAAAGCAAGGTTTATGTAAAGCTTTCTCAGGTTGAACCTAGATTTTAAAATTTTACTTTTAAATATAAAGTAAAGATATAGTATAAAAGATCAGCTCAATTAAGTGTACATAAAAGCAATAATAATAATCAATTATCACTTCTTAAGCAATAAATGCTCTTAACATTATTCGAATTATAACAAATCTTGTGAAAAATATTTTATGAAAAAACAATTGAATTGAAGAAAATATTCTAACCTCATTCTCACCACTGACCTTCTGCTTTGCAATTTTAAACACCATGGTTACTAATTGCAGTTCATAGGCTCTATGTAAATGCAAATCTTCTGGACAATCCTGCCATGTTTTTGATTGGATTTGTAAAAAGCCATTGTTATGTGATTGAGTCGTGTTATTTTTGTGGTAATAAATACATTTGCTGTATTAAATCAATTCGAGTGGTGCAAGAGAGTGTGTGACATTCAAAATCTGCACACACAATTGTCTTTTCAAACAGAGTTTGATCCATATATGAGCATGCACTAGGCTACCATTGTTCAAACATCCCCCTACACAGATGGTGGGATAAACCAGAATTTTCCTGAGTACTAAGTGCAATAAAACTTTGCCTTTTGGCTAAATATTTACTATAATCACCCATCTCCAGTTTAAATACTCAAAGATTATTTGAGTTTATATTATATTATATTATATTATATTATATTATATTATATTATATTATATTATATTATATTATATTAAAAATATTAGTTCATGCGCAAAAAAGGGACATACGGTACATCGAAGAATGTTGAAAATGGAGCAAGCAGGAGGAAAAAGCAGAAGACCATATATATGGTATATGGATCTCTTGAGACATGCAGTTGGTTGGTTTAAAAGAGGCATTTGCAGAGAATGATTTGGAACAGCCGAAATAATAAGAAAAAGAAGAAGATATTTTATACTTATATTAAGATTATATTATACTGTATTATAGAATATATCATATCAAAAATCATTAATAAGGACCAAACTTTGATATAATTAATAAACAATAATATCACTCCATTAAAACATAAAATTTATAATCACTGAAAAATTCATCAATCCTGTATATTCCTAGGCATATATAGATATTACTTATGTAAACAAGTATACTGTATATAAAAAAATTATAAAACAACACAAACAAGAAACCCATAACCTCAGTATGAAGATGAGGAAAAAGAGTCCTGATTCTGACTATATAACAGTGTAAGATTTGATCGGTTATTTTTCTGTAATATTCCGTAAGGAAAGCACACACAAACAGGAAACAAATATGGGCTGTGCAAGTCAATTAAATTAGTCAGTAAATAAAGAAATGGGTAAAAAGAGGTCATTATTATAATTATTATTATTATTATTATTATTATTATAATTATTTGTCTTATTATTATTGTTATTGTTATTATTATTATTATTATTATTATTATTATTATTATTATTATTATTATTAATAATGATAAGAATCTAATGGGCAGCCATTTTTTATACATGTGCTTAATACTATACCCACCTGTTTTAAATCTTTGGTCAACTCAAGTGAACAAATTGTACAGCAATTATGGAGGTAAGGCCTCAGAATCGATGTGCCCTGCTTTTATCATTCTCTCATGCCAAAACACAGATGGATGGACACAACCCTCAGAGGAGATTAGACCTGAGGTTTGACATTTACGTGCTTCGGTGGATCACAGAGCTGTGAGAGGGGGCAGAAATACATAAAGCCAGTCTTGAGTGAAGTGGATCATAGTCATGGCAAAAAAGATGACTCCTAAATGCCATTCTGATTCTTATCCTATTTCTTTCTCTTATCCATAAGGTCATAGTAGTCATTTGGGTGGACACCAGTCTGAACTAATGTGTTTCTGATGCTGTAATCTGCACTGACTTCCAGCAGCACTTTGATGGGTTTAAAGAGAAAGAGACAGGGATCACATGGGATTTATTTTATTCAGGGAACATCTGTGTCCCTCGTATACAACCAACAACCACACACACACACACACACACACACACACACACACACACACACACACACACCAGTAATTTGTTTACTTGTTACTGCCATGACATGTTCAGATATTTATTATTTTAAAATTGTATATATACATATATAGATTTTATATTCACATTTGCCATCACAAATGTCAAAGCAGTTTCTTTACATAAATAATCATCACCTAATCAGATTTAAGAATGTAATGGTGTTGGGCTCTATGTAGTGCTATAAGATGTGCACAGTACAAGCAGGTACAGACATATGCTACCTGGGAACCCTTGTTCAGGTGTTAGCCTAATTACCTGTAAATGTAATTTTCCAGTCTGGCTTGTGTTTTTTTAGAGGTTTTTTTTTTTTGGTTCAGGCAAAAGCCAGGCCTCTTCATGACCATAAATACATTTACAGAGGCTCATCACTGTGGATGTAATAAGTCTGAAAACATTTTATTTTCAAGTACTTCATCTTTTTCACATCAGTCTTCTCATAGCTCTCACCTGCAGTCCTGAGGGATCCATGTTTACTTTCTCTAACAGCTGCTTTACCTAATAAAGGCTTCCTAATTAGTTGCTGAGCTGAATCAGATGTCTAGAGGAAAGAAATGAAATGCATGATGTATGATAGATTGGACAGGACTTTATTAAGAGAAGCACAGTTAAGTGATAAGGTTTGCTGTTCTGCCATGCTAGCAAAGGTTAATAATAAACATGTAAATGTACTCATTGTAAAGTATTGATAACACTGTCATTAGTTTTCTGTTTTCTTTGGTGTGTGTGTAGCAGGTGGGATTATGATTTGCTATAGTTCCGCATCATAATGGAGATGTGATATGTGTGTGTGTGTGTGTGTGTGTGTGTGTGTGTGTGTGTGTGTGTGTGTGTGTGTGTGTGTTTGTGTTTTTCGAATGCATGACTGGGTTTTATTTGTTATGTGTTATCAACTTAAATCCCCCAGTGGTCAGTGATATTTTATCAGTCAACACTTTGGTATATCTGGCAGTCTTTTTGTTCATTATTGTTGGTGGGGTTTTTTTATTCTTCAGCTGCTGTCAATACATTTTTTGTTCAGTGGAAAGAGAACCTTAAGTCTCAGTAGTAACCAAGACTGATGGTGTAAATAACGAATATCTAACCAATCAATAAAAGAAAGTCTAATGTCTAGTCCATTATGTTGCATGCAAACTTTGGCATGTGTGAACTCTTTAGGCAGTCTAGATAATCTTAAGCTTCAACCCTTCTAGCTTTAACTAGATCTACTGACTACAATGCTAGCAATAAATTCTGTTTTACGGTTTAGGGTTATCATAGCATTTTTAATGCTTAGATGTAAACGACAGCTCTGACAACGCGCCAGCTCACAGCACCTCTATTTAATGATCTTGCAGGATAATCTAATGCCAAAAGAATGTAACTCTAAAACTAAAATGACAGTTGCACAATGGAAACTCCCTTTATTAGCTGTTAAATACCTTAGTTATTGTTAATTATACTGACAGTAGTAAGCTCATGGTTCCAGCTGTGACTAACTGGGAGAGCAGATGCATTGTATGTCAGATATAAAATTTCAATTTTATTAAATGCCATTTTAATTTAACATAATGAATTATTTTATTTGAATTAACTCTTAACTTACCCTGGTCAGTGTGAAATCAAAGTTGATGCTCAGAACATGGTGCTTGAAGCTTGAATACACCTGTGATGAGACACCGGTTAATTTCACCCATGAGACTTCTTCCAATATCACTGACAATCAGGTGCAAATTTATAAGTAAGCTCTTCAGACCCAATACAATAAATCTATACTCTTTTCTGGTATTTATTTTTTATTATACAAACATTTTTATGGAAAAGTGTGCAATATGGAATTTTTTTGCGCACTCAATGCTATGCATAATAGCCGTGTAGGATGCACACAGGACTCGGCTCAAAGCCAACATGCAGCCAAAAGAGCTCTTGAGGCTTTTTAGCATCTTCATAGGAAATACAAACACACATGCACGCAATCACTTTGAACTGCCAGTAGAGAGAACCTGAAGGAGTACTTGGGGACTGGGGATGCATTCAATGCATTTGTTTCACAGCAAATTATGCGCAAAGTACTTCAAGGAAGCTGCGCTAACATTTCTCCAACCCCTTCCTTCCCTCATTCCATTTGTCCAATCCTGACTGTCTTGTTTTGTCTCATTCTCCAAGACAGACATCTACAATTTTTATCTGCCTCTCTAGTCATATTGTATCGGAAACATATATTTTATGAGGAGCATGATCATCAATATTCATCCAGTGGCTGTTGAGGCATTAATATTCATGGTGGTTGTCCTTCTTCACAGATTCACCCAGCAACTAGGATTACTGTAGGAGGGAGAGTGGGTCACACACGGGCATTCAGACCACTCTTCATTAGAAGTCCTGTGCAGGCGAGTATAAGCAAGCAAAACCTCCTGCAGTGGCAACCGCTATTTACTCTGTACCACTTTTCTGGCAGATGCACACGGAGAGACATACAAGGAGAGAAACAGCGAGTGGTTAGGGCTGTCCAAAGTGGTAACAATTCAAGAGATGCAAACACTCATTGTGTGCCAAGTTATATAAAATAGACATGATTAGGAGTTTCATGAAACACTACAGATTTTAGTAAACAGACGTTCATACCGTATTCACTTCTACAGCCACTGCGGACGTTATGTTTTTTGTTGTGTGAAATGAAATCTTTTGTCATCATGGTTTTGACTGTTATTTGTGAAAAAATATTCTCTCAGACAAGATCCACTACATGATAAATACTTATCAAGATAAAAAAGGACTATATATTTTTAACTATGTATTAATTATAGCTAATTGTTACAAAAAAACAAAAATTTTCTGTTCAAGCGTGACTGTGTGGGTGAGATAATGACGACTAGTCATGATATTAGAAGTGAGCTCTTATCAGTTGCTTGACAATGGAACAGTTAGGCTTGGGCAATGCATTATCTGAAGAGGTTTCATTGACGGCATAATAATAATGATGTGAGGCAAACACACACACACACACACACACACACACACACACACACACACACACACACACACACACACACACACACACAATACTGGCCCTGTGCTCTTTTTCCTCTGAGGACCAATATGACAAGCAGGACTTGTAACCCTTTCATTGAAACTAAAACCCTAAAAACTCTAAAAACTTAATTACCAGTTCAGATATCTGCCCTTGTGAATACGTACATAGACTGAACAAAGTATATTTCCTTTCTAGGCATAAAAGGAACAAGATTGAGATCAAATGTATACTGTATAATTGGTATGAGTACAAATGTCAGTGATCTGACACTGAATCTACAGCTAGAAAGAAACTAGCCCCCAAAAAAGATAATTAAACAAAAAGAGGGTTAGATCTGCAAAAAAATGTACCATTTATGTCATGAATCTGTTTAATAAAGGGCTAGGGACTATGCACATTTTCATTACATTCAAGTAGCAGCCATATACTGTATAAAGATCCAAATAAAGCAAGTCTCTTTGTATATAAGATTGGACACCTCTGTTGTGAGTTGTTACACCTTGGTGTAATCTTTCCAGGTAAAAAAAAATAATGTAGACAGAATTAGACAGCAGGGAACGAAAAAGTTGAGCTGGTCTGAGTGCTATGCAGATTATCAGATGTATTGCTAGCCAAGTCACATCAGAGTAGAAGCAACACAATTAGTGTTACTGCCATGAAATGCTCCCGGTTAACTGCCTATTACCATACTGCTGGCTCTGCTATAGCTATAGGCAAACTAACCCACACTAGTGCTTTTGCAGCAGTAGGCATAAATTAAAATGGCTATTACATAACATTATTACCTTCATACACTCTAGTCTCTCTGATGATACTTGTTAATTTGTCACCTGCTACTTGCTCTGACAATTTGTAGCTCCTTCACTACTGTTTAATGGATTTTCAGTCACACCAGCTGATTCACGAAGAGCTGACTAATCAGAAACAGAAATAAGTATAGAGCTGACTTACATTGTAATTTTACTAATTATATTAGTAAAGACATTGTCACTCTTGGCTGGACCACTCGAGTGTGTAGAAATGCAATTGCAGGAGGGCATCATTATCGCATGCTCAGATGAAGCCTTTTAATTAAATCTGCTTGTTGAAGGAATGTATTTCAATGGTTTTATGTACAACAACATCATGATACATAACAACAACCAATCATTTGATTCCTTGGCCACTATTGCGAGTAAATGTTTTTTTCACACATATCTGAGTTCATCACAATGCACAGGTGAACCAGATAGATGTTTCTGGAAGCAAGCATAGCTTTCACATTTGGTGCCAAACATGAATGTGTAAAAAAAGGATGTGCTAAATTTATCAGAAATCTTTCACTAGGAAAGCTTAACAAACTATAGATTACTGTATAGTTAAAAAGTGAATTCAATTGATATTGATGTTAGCTTCAAATATGTATTTTTTTCTCATCTCCAGTGAGCAAAAATATAGACACAGATAGTGAGGAGCACTGTAATTATTCTGCAGGACAAAAAACACATATTTAGTAGTGATTGATGAAATAAATAATCTTCATCATCCGGCCCTATATAATATTTCTTTACCCTATACTTTACCAATAATTATGATTTAGTAAACAGGAATAGGTGATACAAGCCTCTTGTCTTACATGATATAAAATTTTTGCCTAATATTTCAGCTATTTATAGCTCTTTACTAAGTGTGACAAGCTGTCAGCCATGACCGTCAGCAGCTCTATTTATATATATATATAACCTCCTGAGTACTCTGATAACAACCTGGCATGTCAATAAAGTAGCTGCACTGTGTCCTTTCCAAGTGACTCACACATTGAACCACACACAGTGGAATATGATGTATTCATACCAAAAAATGGAGGCATGAATTTGAGTCTCTATATAATGTGTAATATTCGTTCTCATGTTATGGTGTCATGTTATGGTGTCTTCGGCAGCGTAGAACTCTAATGAGAAAATACAACCCCCATTTCAGACTGGTTATTAAATAGATCTTTAAAAAAAAGCAACAATGTGAAAAAAATGTACTGTAATAGGTTCAAAAGGGTTCCTTTTCAAAATGCACTTTAATCTTTCATTTGTGAATGTGGTAAAGCGGTAAATTGACATATTTAGACATTTACGGACTGAGAAAATGAAAGAACATTACAATAAATGTTCCAGAACAGATCTTCCAACAAGAGTATTTGCAGTAAATAGCACCATCATAGCATCATTCATCAGAATATCTTTCTAAGTTAGCCAAGGTCCCAAGAACATTGTTGGCATTTAATGCATGGTTTAAACTACCCTGACAATTTTGTATCAATGTTTCAGAAAACCATTCATATATTTCTTTTCACTCTTCTTAAACATTAGCGCTAGTGTAGATTGCATGGAAAATGTATCCAACAATGTCATGAGAAACACTATAGGAACACCCTAAAAGGTTTTTAGAGATGGCTGCTTCTCTTAGACTATTTGTAGAGCTAGCTAAATAAGGCCCATGAAGATTTCCAGAGTTTGCCCAGTTTATAAATAAATCAAAATGATGACGTCTGTTAGTCAGTAGTGTAGTCTTTGCTTATTCAATGAAGCTCATTGTGTCTTTTCTCCATTTCACATGAGGAGTTGGTCTTAGTTGTTAATCAAAGTGGGGGTCTGAGGACACATCAACATGGCATCCTTTTGCTCAATAGTCTTATCTCATAAATCATTAGTTTTTGCTAAACAATGTCTGCCACTAAGTCAATGTTTCATCCTCAGGGAAACTCAGACTGTTTCTGGGCTTCTGATGCATATTAATTTGTTGCTAGGCCTGGGCATTACAACAAGCAGGCTGTTTGTAGGATCTGAGCTAGATTTATCTCTAAGCCAGGGTTTAAATCTACAAGCCAACCATGCTCTGTTAACATCATATACACAGTCAGGCGGGGTGGCTCTCCAAGTCAGAAACAATGTTGAAGTTTAGGCGGTCAATATACTGACAAACCTGGCTCCCCAATGATCTGCTGTGGCTGATCCACTGATCCACTCATTACCCACTTAAATATTATTTATATACAGTCAAAAATAACTGATTAGCAATATGATGCAATGTTTGTTGTTCTTAATGAGTGATAATAAGCCTGAATGGGAGCTCAATTCATACACATATTAATATATAATATTAATATATAATTTTTTTCTTTCTTTTATCTATTGTAATTTACGGAAGCGCATTGCATTCACAAAAAAAAAAAAATTCACAGCCAGGATCTCATAATTATGACTTAGTATCTCATAATTATGACTTTTCATTCATTCACTCCTGCTTATCTGTAATTCCGGTCGCGGGGGCAGTAGTCTAAGCAGGCCCCCGCCTTTGACTGCTGCCCAATCCTCACAGCACCGCCCTTTAAGGTCCCTCCTGCAGGTGGTGAGCCCACGGGAAGGTGGCCCCACGGGAAGGTGGCCCCACGGGAAGGTGGCCCCACGGACCTTGATATTTCCCTCGTAAGGGACCCCCAGAGCATAGAGGGTTAAGGGCCTTGCTCAAGGGCCCAAGAGTGGCAGCTTGGCGATACCGGGGCTTGAACCCCAAACCTTCCAATCGACAACACAGCGCCTTAACCGCTGGAGCCACCACTCCCCCTCTCTCATAGTTATGACTTAGTATCTCATAATTATGACTTAGCCTCTCATAATTATGACTTAGTATCTCATAATTATGAGATCCTTATCTCATAATTATGACTTAGTATCTCATAATTATGAGATCCTTATCTCATAATTATGACTTAGTATCTCATAATTATGAGATAAGTTGGGGCAGTCTGTGGCAGGGCAGCGTGAGATACTAAGTCATAATAATGAGATGCTAAGTCATAATTATGAGATACTAAGTCATAATTATGAGATCCTTATCTCATAATTATGAGATACTAAGTCATAATTATGAGATACTAAGTCATAATTATGACTTACTAAGTCATATTTATGACTTAGTAAGTCATAATTATGAGATAAGGATCTCCTAATTATGACTTAGTATCTCATAATTATGAGATCCTGGCTGTGAATTTTTTTTTTTTTGTGAATGCAATGCGCTTCCGTAGAAGTAATTTGTTTGCCAAAAAAAATAAAATAAAATAAAATAAAATAAAATAAGTTTTTTTTTTTAAATTAACTAATACAGCAAGTTCACGTACACAAAAGAAGAACAGAACATTTTTGCACACATGAACTTCAATACCCACATTATGGGGCAACTTCTATCAGAAATTTTAATAATGTATGACTAAATATGACACAAAAATGTGTTTCATTTGAAGGAATATTTATCGTCAATATATAGTAAAGATGTTAAAACATTCATGACATACTCTAAAGAATTTATGAATACAAGATGCCCAGAGTCATGCATGAATTTCTTATCTTTTGTTACTAAAAGTTATACAGAAAGTGCAATTTTGTAACCTGTTTTGCAAAACCAAGTGACTTTGTTTGCTATTTATTTCCTGAAAAGTAGCACTCACTCAAACTCTATTAGTCAGCTGTGTTTTATTCTGTTTGCTGGTCTACAGCTTACATTTGTCCTGAACAAATGATCAGGCATTTTAATCACACCTTCAAGATCATCTAAGCAATTAAACTAAAAGATTCTTATCTAGTCATTGTTTTTAATTATAGTATTCTGTAATTACAGTAAAATGAATAAGGAAGATGAACCCATTACTGGAAACTATGATGTAAGCCTGAACCAGCTAATGATATACTCCTAGTCGAGTAAAACATAAAGTATATACATGCAAATATAACTGTTATTTTATTCTTACGTATTTTTATAGTAAACCTTGCACACTCTCACATAATACTAACACAATATTTGTGAATATATTCACTGTAAGAAACCAGGCAGGAAGATTGACACAGTTTTCCCTGAAATTCTTATCTGTTGTCCACAGATCAAGGCGATCCACACAAAAAAATGTTTTTTTTGTAATTTTATTTCATTTACACTTTTCCATCAAAAAGACAACAGTAAAATATACAATATTATAGGAAATATGATATTTCACAATTCATGTATGTTTTCAGTTCAACAACATGAACGGCCTGTGCTATAACAAAAATCCATGCCCAATTCAAGATTACCAAGTGTGAAATGGACACATAGTTCCATCTTTATTCCCATTTCAATTCTCCTCCCTCAAGCATTGTTTCGCATCACTTTGTGCAAAACATAATCAGTCCTAATAGACTGTTAGTAAGATAATTTCGAGTCTTTTTCCATGCACAAGACATTTTGCTGCCACTGTTTTAGGGATAAACAATCATTTTGCTTGCTACAAGCAACATTTTTTGTGTCATATCTCTAACATGTGCAATCTTAAATTCATGCATCCATAGGGCATATTATTTGTTATTATAATTAATTACAAATAAAAAGAATTAAGCAAAATCTGAAAACTAGCTACAAATTATGCATTTAGTATCAATCACTCAGCATGGTCAATGTGATGTTGAAACTTTACCATTTTAAATGTCATGAAATTCTAAAAAATACATGTCACACAAGACAAAATAATAATCATGCAACATAACTCATAACTCCATATACTCGTTTTGTTTATATTGTACAGTGCAGATTGAGCCATTTAATTTCACATGGAATACTCACACCTAGAACTTAAGAATACAGCATATTAAATCAATTTTCACAAACAGATTTGGTTTACAAAGTGTTCCAAGTACCAATGTACAAAAGTGATGGTCCAAAGGTAATTTATATTTCATCAACAGAATAAAATGGCAATCAAGGTTTGCATATCTTCTCCTAATAGCTTTGCTTTTCTCTTCTGTTATGTTTGCAACAAATTGCATTTTGAATGCCACGTTGCGTTTGTTAAATTAGATGAGGGTTTGCTATTAGATGAAAATGTTGCATTGGATCAACTAATGGTCTAAGAGTTTCAGCGTATCCTCAAAACCAAACTGCCAATCATTAATAGTGTTATGAGCTTTGCCTTCTTCAACAATTTGTATGTTCTTCAACATTTGTTTTTGCTCTCATTCTGTGACTGGCCCTCATAATAGACTGACATTTCACAGACAGTTTTGTTGGCTCTAAAACAATTCATAATCAAAAATATATATACATACAATTAAAATCTAATTTTTTATTAGAAATACTACATTATTTACACCCATTTCACAATTGTTCAACAACTGATATGAATCTGAACAGTATCAATTGATGGGAAAAAATGTTCTGTTTCCTGATATATTAAAAACAAATGATTGAGTTCCACTGAGTCGACATGTAATATAATTATAACTGTGTGGTAGAAGGCTGTATGAAAATGCTCCTACACAGCCCTAAAACATAATGTAAAAACACATGAATAAATAAATAAATAAATAAGATAAAAGGATAAAACAACAGATTATAAGCTTTTTATTTTTCACATATTGTTCCACTATGTTAATAACTTATAATAATAGTGTACTGATTGCATATAATAGTGTACTGAAATTCACAAAAAGAACAAAGGAAATCTGAAGGACTTTTGTAATTAAGGTAAGCAGTATGGGTGATGCTTAAGATAAACTCTGTGCATTTAGTATATTTTTTCTTCTTGTTTTTTAATTAGGTCACAAATAGTTTTATTATATTTCATCATTCATTCAGTGGATGAGCAAGGAATATAAACATGTGACACATCATCAAACTGCTCTCCTGTGAACATACTGACCAAATGTTTTGCATTCCTGCATATAGATTTGACATTAGACAACAGAAAGGGAAAAAAAGGACAAATCAAATGTATTTTAGTAAAATAATTGGAATTGTCTAAAGATTTTACTCACTTGCCATTTTTAAATGAAAGTATAGGATGAAAATTGACTTGATTAAGGCTTAAACATTATCTACATTTGAAAAGAACAAAAATATAGAAAATTAAAGTGAGACGTTTTAAAGTATATTTTGTTTAACCCTGTATGACTATCTAGTTTGCCAAGCGATTGATCCTAAGAAAAATGTTACGCTCAGACAAAATAGAATTATCATATGTTTTTAAAACTGATTAGCATTGAATATTAGGCATATCAGCAAAGTTAGCTCATTTAGAGAGTGAACACCTAACTAGTGACTTAATTTAACAAACTAAAGCACTAATCTAAATGAGCTAATTCAACTAGCTAAAATGCTAAATGTATCTAGCTAGTCAATTTACCTAGCAAAATTATAAATCTTAACTAGCTTAATTAGCAAATTATATATATTTAGTTTTAATGGTGACATACTTTAATTAAGACACTACATTCTGTATGAATCAGTAACTACAGCAAAAGAAAACATCTTACTAAAAAAATAGCAAACTTAAAAATGAAAACTTTTTTTGCTGTATTTTTTAGGTCAAAATGAAAAAATGTAAGGATTAAAAAGTTTAAAATACAATGATTTTTTTTTTTTCTTTAGGAAATTTACTTGAGTAAGAGTACAAGTATTCAGTTTTAATAATCCACAAGAAAGGTAAAATATAAATTCTACTGCTTTATCGAGCCTCTTCATGGTTATTATTCTTAGAGTTTACATGTTTTTTTTCTCTCTTAAGAAAGGTGCAGTCTCTTTCCACCACTTTGAGAACAACAGCTACAGATGACCCCACATCTAGAACAGTAAGATCAGCATAGCTCAGAAACAGCATGTGTCTATAGTTTATGTTTTTTTAATGTGTACTCAACAAGTTGTTAGAAAGGTCTAAATATAGTAAAAACACTTTACAGCATCATTCGAATTAAATGGGAAGTTCAGCTCAAAACTTAAACTTGTATTCAATGTATAGTTAGTCCAAGTAATTCCAAATCTTAGCATTTTTTAAAATATCATAATGAAGATCTTTACCTAGGCAACAAATCCTAAACCAGGTAACACTTTATTGTGCTGACCTTGAACTGAAAAGGCTGAAATTGTGTTAGTTTAAAAAGACGTATATATGTATGAAATATACACTGTATACTAGCTATATACAAATGACTGATTGTTGGCAGCTATTCAAGGACAATTGAAGTTTGATATTTATTCCAGACAAATGTCATGATGCTATTTCAAGAAGCTTAAATGAGGTAAATTTGTTAGTAAATGTAGTGTCTAGGTATCCAATTTGCTAGATTAGGTTTCTGTTTCGAGCTATTCATGTAAAATATTCATCTTTCTTGTTTATTCAAGTGGAAAAATCAGTTGGCCAATTGGAAATTTTGCATAGTGGAATAAAAAAAATGAGTCAGCTTTCATAAACATGGAAATACTATATGGATGCCTTAAGTGACTCCCATGCATTCACATGTCAAGCATGCATCTCAGTTCAGTCAGGCAGTTAGTCAGTAAAATAATTCATCCTAGCTGGCAAGATTTTTAACAGCCCACGCAACAATATCTACTCTCAAAACACTTGCCAATGCTGAAATAACGGCCTCTACTGCTGAGCTGCAGCAAAACTGTGTCTTTTTTCAGGAATTTTACTTAAGCAATGCTAAACATCCCCTGAGCAGTTGCTTCTTCAGTCTGGGCTGAAAAGTTCACTCGCTTGGCAGAGACACTGTATGCGCTAACGTCCTCCTGCTCTGTCTCATATTCAGGACTTGAGGAGTCTTTAATGACACTGTAGTAGACTGGGGCATTGTGTTTTGATGCCTTTTCCTTACTGATCGTGGTCTTGCAGTGGCAGAGCTTCTTAAAAGCTGTGCGGAATTTTTGCGACATGGCGTTGTATATGATGGGGTTGATGGCACTGTTAGTGTAGATACTCATGCGGCAGAAGAGCAGAAACCACGTGTTGAGATACGGAGGGTCCATGAGAGAGTTCACCACAACCAGGGTACGGTAGGGCATCCAGAGCAGAGCGAACAATACCACCACCACTGCCAGCATTTTAGTCACCTAGAACAAGAAAGGACAGAAAGGAAACACACCCATAGTTTGTATTTAATACATGAAGAGCTGTTGCATTTTTGGGCAGCAATTATAATTGAATCGTAGACTAGTTTTGTTTAATGAACAAATTAACCACTTAATGAGCCATTCAAGTTCAGTTTTTGAAGGAACAAATACTTGAAATTTCCCATGGCGATTGACTAAGGCATTCTCATTTTTCTTTTATTCATATTCATTAACCCCTATGTCCTGGTCAGGTTCACAAAAAACCTGCTGTGAGACATGAATACACCCTAGATGTGATGCCAATTTATTACAGGTCACTAAGCACACAACTTCACACCTTAGGGAAATTTAGTTGCCAATCTAACTACTGACCTGCCTTTGGGACCTGAAAAGGAACTATTAAGTACAGAAGAAACCCACAGCCTAAACCCAGGATTAAACCAAGAGCTGTGAAGTGGCAACACTATTTGCTACACCACCATGCTGCCCAAAGCTCAGTTATTCCAATAAACACAGAATAGATTGCCGTGGAATGTTTCATAATACTTTCAATAAAGATCTAGTAAACAGTATCTTTCTGGTTTTTGCTTTATTAAATTGATGTCTAATGCTTTCTGGCATTGGAACAGCACCATTTTCTAGTGCTTAAGCTAATAAAAAGTCATTAACTTTTTATGAATTCATACCATAATCCATTTTCCTCGCTCTGCAAACCATATCATCGGTTATTTTGCGACGAATAAAGAAGTTCTTAGGTGGGTGAGTCCTGCAATGCATATTATTCTGCTTGATGCCTCCAAATGCACAGATTGGATTAGTGGAAAATTTGCAATTATAGTACAATTATTATACAGGAATACTGTACTTTGGAGGCTAAGCAAAGTAGGTGTGTGGTGTTAGAGGTAGTGTAATTTTAGAGTGTTAGACAGAAAGCTTTTAAATCTCTTGCTAGAATAAGTGTCTTTAATTGGCAACAAAATAAGTTCATACTTGTCTCTTTTGCTTGCAGCTCTGGGTGGAATATTGTATTTTTTTTTTTGTCCATGCCTCACACCTTTCTTTCTCCTAAAAAACTGCTTTGGCAGTGTATGCAGCACTTTGTATGAAATGACAAGTTATGTGACACTTGAACAATTGCATTGGACAATTTAGAGAAGGCACCAAAACATTTTTTTTCAGACGGAAAGATAGATAGACTACACCTCAACATTGTAAAGCAATTCACATTACAGCTAATCATTAAAATCAATCATTGTCAATAATTTTACCTTAGTGACATTTAATGCTTTAGGGTATTAAGTTCTCACTACTCATATAAAATAGCAGCACACCTGTTTTCTGGAGGACACTGCACCCTTATTTGGCTTGCAGGAGACTTTCACCGTGCTGTTCATCCGTCCTTGGTGGATTGAGTCATTTCCTCTTTCAGACAAATTTGCTGGTAAAGGATTCATGAACAATATTCTAGCAATCAACCCGTAAAGTACTGTAGCAACGACCAGAGGAATGACATAAAACAGCGTGAAGTCCAAAAAGTAAATTGGCATGTAGAGGTTCCTCGAGACCCGATAACCACACCTCACAACAACACCGTTGGCATAAACCATCTCATGTATATCAACGAGGAAAAACCACATGATGCAGTAGAGTGAGGTGAAAATCCAAACGCAGCCGATGATTTTTTTAGCTCTGGATACGGTGCATATAAACTGTGCTTTGATGGAGTGGCATATTGCGATGTAGCGCTCAACAGTGAAAGCTGTGATGGAGCACGAGGAAACATTGATGCCCAGATACTGCAGGTAAGTGATACACAAGCAGCCAGCATAGCCATAGATCCAAGAAGAAACTACCTCAGAGATGTTGGGCAGTCCAGCTGCCAGAAGGACGATGAGGTCAGCAATGGCCAAGCTGACAAGATAACAGTTAGTTGGTGTCATCATGTGTTTGGTCCGGAGAACCACCAGGACGACCATGATGTTCCCAGCTATTCCCACCCCACAAATGAGAAGGGACAGGAGTATAGTGATGACTTGGACCTCCAGTGAGTTCTCAGGCATATTGCTCAGAGGTTCCGAAATTGTGAAGTTAGTCATAGCACTCAGAGTTGCATTCTCCATTGTAATCGCAGTATGTCCCCTTTCCTCTTGGTTCCCTGGATAGATATGAGAGATCGCTTGGATATTTTTCAGTTGACACGATTAAAATCCTGTAAATCATAAAATAATATTATCTTATTTGAAAGTCTTACAGTCATATTTATAAAATGTAAAATTTTTAGATTTCTATTCACACAAAAACATCTGTAAAATCCTAGAAGCACAAGTAACTAAGAAGAAAAAAAAAGAGATCTTACCATAATTACATTCTGATGACTATAACCGGGTTTCCTCTGATCTTGTGGGATGCTCTGTGTGTATAATGCGCGCATGTGTGCCTGCAGATATTTATTTCAAATCAGTGTTCCTCTGCATCTAATAAGGTGGCAGCACGCTGCAGAGTGCCAGCACTCTCTATCGGCTTCCCTCTTTCCTTCCTCCCTCCTTCTTACTCTAGCGCTCTTACGGTCTGTTGGCCAGCCCCCCTTTTTACCCCATCTCTCATGCTAATTACCCTCACACTCCCACTCTTTTACTGTCACCACCCTTTTTCCTTCTTCTGACTTCCTTTTTAATCTTTTCACTAATATTAGTTTACCTTTTCATGACCTCACTATCACAAAAATATAAATTTCGTACAGCCTATACATTCTATATCTAAAATAAATTCCTAAAAACATATTCCAAATTTTATTATTGCTTTCTGTTTAAATCCTGTGTCCATTAGATAGTTAAGCTTTAGAGAATAACAGAAGCTCACCTTGAATTGATTTTTGAGCCAAACACCCTTTCAGGCAATTTGTTATGCAGGAAAGGCATATGATCTACACTCTGTTTGAGGTATTTTTTTACTCTTTTGTACTCCCTCTTTGTAATCAATGGTTATTAATAATAATAAGCAGATATTAATGATCCAAGATTTAGTTGTGCATTTAGAACCTCACGAATAAGAGTCCATTTATTTTGGCATATGATGAACCAATTAGTCTGTCAGTAGCTACAGCTCCATCAATCACCCCCCCCCCCTCTCTCTTTTCTTCCTCATTTCTCTCACATACACACACACACACACACACACACACACACACAAGCACACACACACACACACACACACACACACACACACACACACACACACACACACACACACACACACACACACACAAACACCCTCTATCATCCTCGTTCTCTTATTCTTCTCTTATTCCTCACCCTCTGTCTCTCTTCTATTCTATTCTGTGCCACCAGTCACCACTTTTGCTTGTAATTTTGTGTGAGCTGTTAGCGATAAGACATGACAAGAGCCTTTCATGTGTGCCGTTGGAGGAATTTGAAAGGGTCTCCTGAGCCGATTCCATTTACCGTGTGTGGTCTTTTCCCCCTGCCATTTAATCTAAAATACAGCATAAATCTACTTATCTCAAATGCGGGCAAGAGGGCCAGAAAATGTCATATCATTGTTTACAAACAACTTAAATATAAAGTCTGAAAAAAAAGAGCGTCTTTGTGCTGTTGACGGCTAATTTATTGCACTCACTGCTCTGAAATCTACAATTTATAACTGAGTGTGCTGTAGATTACACTAACTAATCAGTTCTGAGTGAAACAGACACCTAGAAATTAGACAAAATACACGAGAGACAAATAGGCAGACACAATATGAAAGTCAGTGAGAGAATGCCTTTTTATGACAGGGAGAAGGAAACAAAATGATAGAGACAAATGTTATGTGGAATAATTTCTTATAAGCCCCTTTTTTCAACATTATAGAAAATAAGATGAAAGTGTTTTTCTTATAGAATCACACTTAATCCATTTTCAGTGCAATAATAATAATACCCAACATCTACTACTTTTAGTATATTTCTTATATATTTCTATCTTATTTTTGATAGATGTAATGAATTGCATGCCTTAAGCCTAACTGTGTCCTACACTGATGTGCAAAACGTGTGCCATGCCAGTCAACATGTAATAATCAAGCAATAATCTACTCATTCAAGTTTAGAACATGTATGAACATAAAAAAAAAATTATTAGGCTAGCAAGTGTCAGTATTCATTTGACTTTGTATTAAATCTGAAAAAATAAAAATAAAAATTGGTTATAATTATTTGGGAATTTATACAGGATTAAAGTCATAAACACGTCTAAAACTGTAAGGTTGGAAGAAACTGCCAGTGGTTTGTTGCAATAAAGGGATGAGAGGTTTAAAATGATGCAGCCCTAGCAACCATAAAACATTTTGTACCACAGCTCCAACAGGGTTTGCTGGAGTATGAAATTATGCCCAAAAGTTGTCTTCTCCTTCTTTAATAAAACTGTGGATCAGCCGATCCGTGTAAGAATCTGAAATGACTGACAGCTGTGCAGATTTTTTTAACTGCCCCTGATCCCTGCATCTTTTACACATCTTACTTAGTCACCTGTCATCTTGACCTGTTTTCCTCACTTAAAATATTATTCTTTCTCACTTTCTCCCACAGTCATTGGAGACAAGACTTTTAATATATTACTTTGTAAGAAAATCCATCAATGTGTTTAAGTTGCTAAAATTAGACACGCATATATAGTTAGCCTACATTAACAAATATATTTATTGAAGATTTACAGAAATATTTAAAAACAATAAAAGGCATAAACTATTGTATAAAAAGGCTGAATTTGTAAAAAGGGACACAGCAAAGTGCCAAGTCTAGTACATTGGAAATAATTAATTATAATTAGACAGTGAAACACCCCTTTTTTACTCTCCTGCTCTCAATGCTGAGAAATGTTGAAACAGTTTAAACAAAATCAGGGTTATGGAGGGTTGATGAGGGGCAAGCTGTTAAAAATTGGGAAGTGGGTCTCATGGGAAAAATCTATTGTGCAGTAGATAACTTGTTTACACTAACACTTAATATAACCATCAAAACTTTGCTAATTTATTATTAGCAATAATATTAGTATTAACACTACTGACCATGTTTAAACATGAGCTTAATCATGAGGAAATGTTAGTATTAACAAAAATGTTAGTTTTTACATTTAATTTCTAGATATTTAACTGACATGTTTTTGTAGCTTTATGGGTGTATTATTGCCTTATAATGTTGACATGGTTGTTTGAATTGAATTCAATCTAATAGTGTAATTAGGCTTAAACTGACTGTCAAATAAATTTGAATAACTATTTCGAACAAAGCAGACTGAGTCGTAGTTGCAAAATCATGCTATTGAATTTTTCTAAATTGCACGGTTGTCATAGAATTTCCCACACACATGTCCAGCTGTCCTCTGACATTGTGTGAGAAGCTGTTTAAAATGATGTAGTGGCTTCATGTACCTTAGAGGAAGTTGTCACCATTTCACTTATCACATGATAAGGGAGAATAAGTTGGTGAATGCGTAAAACAAAGCTTATATTTGAGAGAACTTTGTCATTTTGATATTACTGAATACTGAAGACATGTTATAGTATATGTGGATTATATGCAGTAAATAATTCTCTGTCTGAGAAAAAGAAAGATGTTTTGGGATTAATTAATTCATTATTGTTAATAATTTTGGCATTCTGGTGCAAAAACTTCTGAATGCAAGTGTTATGTGAGTTTCTTTTTTGTTTCTAGTCAAATGCTGTGGGATAATGAATATTTCTTGCAGGTCTTATTCATTAAGTAAAAAAAAATACAATTAAGTGTAACGCAACAGCTCTTTATTGCCACCTAAACATGTAAAACATATATGGAGGCTTGCAGTCATTAGGGAAAGAAATCATGGCTAATATAGTTTTAATAAAATTACTACATATTTAAAACAGAATCAGAAATATACACATTTACTTTGTAAAATCACCTTATTTTGGGTTGTTGTTCAAGCAACACACCTCCATTTGGAAATTTGAAAGTAGATGTTAAAGTTAGTATGGTTGTCTTGGCAGAATAACAAACTTAATTGTTGAAATTATTTTCTACATATATTGTATATTGTATTTTTTATTTTTAAGTAAGGTAACAGGAGGGAAAAAATCTCCAATAGCTGTATCAAATGTGAAGGGCAAAATTTATTTGAAGAGCAAAATTCCCATGGCTAATTTTAGAAATTAGCCTATAATACTTGCATTTATCAGGCTTGCACTAATATTCACATTCAGAAACCAGAAAAACTGATTGCATGTTTTAAACAGGATTTAAAAGGATGGCAAGAAAGTGGATTATACCTCTGAAAACACGGATGAACATATTTTTAGAAAAATAACATGCTTTGCTCTTAAAGGGTTTTAGAGCTCTATCCAAAAGATATTAAGGTGCTGCAGTGACAGTAAAAATAAAACGTGGAAGAAAAAAAAACATACTAGAGGCTTTTAATAGATCTTAACAAAAGTGGAAGTGCATAGATCCGAGACATGTTTTGATCAGTTTGAAAAGGGATAATGCTATTGAAGGTTAAACCAGTGTGTGTGTGTGTGTGTGTGTGTGTGTGTGTGTGTGTGTGTGTGTGTGTGTGTGTGTGTGTGTGCGTGCGTGCGTGCGTGCGTGCGTGCGTGTGTGTGTGTGTGTGTGTTTGTGTTGAATGTTGAATGTTGAATGTATGTTAAATCCAACTATTCAACCAATATATATATATAACCAAAACATTAACAGTTACCTGGGAACAGAAATATCTACTATGTGATCTTTGTATAAAAACAGATTCACCACTGAAACCATTTTCTAATTACTGATGAGTAATCAGTAAAAAATGCATTATTATATTTTAATTAATATCCTGTTTCCTGTACCCTTTTACCTGCAACATGTGGACAGGTACAGATCTTTGCATGAGGCCGGGTTCTTTTTTACTGTTTAACAATGACAGTCATCAGCAATCTGAGATTTAATTTGTAAAAACATGGCTAACATTAAGGTACAAGACTGTATTAAATAATGCAGAAATAGTAAATAACTGCATCATTTGAATGTTTGGTAATGCCAACATTTGATTATTAGCCAGACACAAATATTTATTATAGTATAACACCAAAAATGCTGTTTATATTACAGTGGAAATAATAAATAATAATAACAACAGGCATTCTCTTGTTAATAGTATTAGACTTCTATGCAGGTAACACTACACGGCACTTTCACACACATGCACATACTGTATCTGTACACGTTAACATGCATGTAGATAGACCAAAAATAATTAAATAAATAAAATATGTTAAATCCTAAACACCATCATTCATGGACAGCAAAGCAGATTTTAAATGTGAAGCTACTGACATCATGTGGACATTTGGAGTGTAATGCTTTTTGTTGGACCTGTAGCATTATGTGCTACAATTCTTCTTCAAAAAAATTATTCCAGTAATTTATAATAATAAATAAATAATGGCATGTAATAAATCCATATAAATATTATGTTAAGAATATAATTAAATCAAATAAGGCATTAATGGTACAAAATGTACTTCTTTTAAATATAAATGTATTTCCTTTCTTACCTACCACAATTTTTTATTGAACTAAGAAACGTGGAGAAACCCACATAGACACAGAGCGAAATCTGCATAGACACACTGACTGATTGTAATTCAAGCTGAAGTTCAAAGCAGCCATGTTAACACTCTTAAGTCTACATTAAATATTGTGTAGTCAAATGTTCATATTTAATGGCGTTCACTAGTCAGTTCAAACCAGTACAGTCAGTTGGGTGTTTTCTTGCAGGAAACCATGCATATAATCTTGAAAGTGGATTAAGCACAAATATGAATAGTATCTTATCAGTTCCATGCTTACTGTTTTCAGGACTTTCAAGATCTGCTTGTTTGGCCTCCCTTCTCTTTTTCTTGATCACAATTTGATCAAGAAGAAATTTGATTCTCTTCTCCTCCTGCAGCTGGAAGAAGGAAGAGGCAACTTTTCTGCGAAGGCGTCGAGCGTAGACCTCTAGGAATGTGAGACAGTAACTGAGGAAGTAGAGCAGGAGCAATGCAAAAATCACCCCAGCATTCAGCTTGCTTGGCTTCGTCGTGCACTGAGTCACATCAGAGCTAATGGTGGCATTGTACATTCTGACGAAGTTCACCATTAATGAGGATTTGCAGCCAAATATCTGACAGATGTTAGGTTTATAATAAACCTATTTGGATTGGGCAAATACCAAGCAAAAAAGAAAGAAAAAGAAAAGAAAGGAAGAAAAATGTTAAGATTAAGATACGGACAAAATGGATGTAAAATAAGTTTTTACAACAACTTCTAGGGTTAATGGTAGTTCTTAGATAAAAAAAAAGCATACCTCCACCATAGGTCAGGTGAAAATGTTAATTTTGTTATGTAATGACAAGCCGATTATATTGTTAGAATCGAGTCAGAAATAGGCACGTTCTTAGAAATGTTGCCAGGCTTACCTTGAAACTGATGTTCATGGAAATGTCAGTAGGTGGAATATCCAAAAGCCAAGGCCCACTAGTTACCACAGCATAATGCACTGTATAGTCAAAGACTAGAAGAACAATTGTCATCAACAAATACCACGTGATTATGAGAAAGGGAAGTAAACACTTAAGGAGTTCTCTTTTTGACATTCTGAAGCTGGTGACGTTCACTCCATTTTTCACATCCTTTGCCTCCACTTGGATTCCTTTAATCTCTGCATTTCTTTTGAGCAGTCTTGTAATGTAGACATTGTCAAATTTCACAGATGTCAGGTATGACTTCAGGTAAATGGATGATTCCACAAAAAGGTAAATCACTAAAGCAGCAGCGAGTATTCTGCTTGAAAGGAGCTTCAGTTCCTCGAGATGATGTATGGCCTTGGAAAGATCCTGCCCAACGTGTTTGCTTAAACTTTTCAGATTTTCTCGGAGACCAGTCACATCAATGTCTGTCTGATGGTTAAAACTACTTAGCTGCTCAACAAATGTCCCAAAACCTGAATTCTTCATATTTTGAACTTTAGAAACCAGATCACTTTTTATGATGTTGCTTAATGCAGATGAATTGAGGACACTATGAGCAATGTTTTCTGATGTGCACTTCACGATATGTGTAAGTGCAGCTATGTTGGTGGCAATGTTCGGCAGAACGTAAATCAGCACCATCATGACACACAATGAGAGAACAAGTTTCCGTCCCTGTTGGGTGCCCAGTGTTGGAAACATCAATGTGAATGCACAACGAAAAGGATGTATGAGAAATGAAAAGATCAAGATGGCAAGTGTGTAGATGCCTGCAGCGATGCCGGCAGGCTGTAGGTTGTATCTTAAAAGGCCACTTAACCAGTGGAAGAGTAGTGCACCAGTGCTCATGGAGATGGCCAAACAGAGAAGCAGGAGGGTAAACACTTGTTTGGCATTCTGTGGACTTGGAGTAGAGTAGGCCGACCAGAGGAACCCAAGGCCATTCATCACTGACTTTCTGTAAGGCAAAGTTTATAGGTTAGGAGATAACTGCAAGCAGTGGGATTGCAAACCAAGATGGCCCCTGCCCCTTAAAATTAAACTGTTAATATCAGAGTATAAAAAGCCAATTACCCAAGTCAGTATACCAGGAAACATATATTTGTTATACCCTTTGTTTCCCACTTTTGGTATCTACCTTTATACTATGATATATGTTGTGCTTTACCATTGTAACCCCTTTAATTGAGCCCCTAAATCAATTTGGGTATATTAGATGCAAAATAAATGCTAAAATGTGCACTACGTGGAAACTGGAAAATACTCCACAGATAATTTAAGGTAAAGTTTTGTAAAATCCATATTTTATCATTCCATGATAGCAAAACCTGAATATACACTAATATACACGTACAACAAAAAAAGGAACTGAGACTCTGAGGCTGAGACTTTTTGAACCAAATACTTATTATTTTAAATAAAATTAGATACGGTTTTATACAATGTACTTTCTGCCTGTGGGTCACTAAGCAATCATTTATTTTATTAAATAACTAATAATTTGCCAATCAGTAGAGTTTGATAATTAAATTTTAATATAGAATAAAAACTGTATATATATATATATATATATATATATATATACACTGACCAATCTGGTATGTTTCTAAAGATATTTAATAAGATTTGCATATTTTACTTTTAAATATATTCATTTTAATAGGTAGTTTACGTCAAAACATTTAACGATATAGTTTAAACATTATATGTTAAAATACAATAGTGCATAAAAGATTCTTTTAAACCACATACATACATGAATTAAAAATGGTCAAGTCTACTATCTTGAAGAAGTTGATTAGCCGATTTTCAATCTAAGTTAAACTGGAATATTAAGTTTCATTGCATATACTCATACTCACAAATCCCACACCCCAGAGTGCCCAGTTTGTGCAAAATATCGTATAATTTAATATGATTAGTTATGTGAGAACAGTTATGCACACAGCATTATTATATTTTACCCAACAGAAAACATTTCATGTCAGAATGTGATTTAATAATTTAATAATAATAATAATAATAATAATAATAATAATAATAATAATAATAATAATAATTTCAATATGCAGAATGAAGACCAGTTAAAATACAAATTGTGCTCTCTTGGACCCTCACCACTAACAAGTGTAATAATTAAAATGAATTAAAATTGTACTGTATAAATATAGTAGATGTCTGTCTTTAAAGACTATTTTGTCATATGGATTATAATTTAAAATGTGAATTATTTATCATAACCATATAAACTAGACATACAATATCTGTACAGATGTTACAAATGGGTGTAGCCTATATGACATTGACTAAAATACTACCTGGAATGAAAGTTCAAAAAGTTTTTTAATGTAATACAATATATAAAATATATGATTAAAAGGTAGAAATTGGGCAGCAAGCACATAAACATTTTCTATAATGTCAGTAGTCACATTAGATCTGACATTAAATTTAGATAAAATGTAACTAATATAAAAAAAAGTAAAAAAAAGAAAATGACAAACCTGAAGGCATTCCAGTTAATACTTTGGAACATCGCAATGTGTAATAAATCTATAACCAGATAATGAACTTGAGTGAAGAAATTCAGAAAGTAAAATGAGAACAACACTGTGTGCCAATCACATGGAAGTGGAACCAATCCCAAAAACACATACAGCTGGTTTAAATGCACTAAACCTTGAGTCATCAAGTTGCTCAAACTCACATGATAAGCATTCAGCGTAAGCACACATCACTCATGTACAAATAAACAGTAGCTTGTGACCAGTGAATCACACTTTTCGTAAATAAATTGGTCACTATTTGTAGCTAAACAGTGTATATCAGAATATATTGGTTGTAAAACAGTATTCATGCTTCCTTTTGTTTTTGAAAAAGAATTTAGGCCAGAAAAACTTTTTAACAGATTAAAATCCTCTGATGTATGCCACCATGTGATATGTCATAACCTCAGCACACAGTGTCTGGAAACGTGTGTCTGGAAACTTTTATTTATCAGAAAAAAATAAGGGGGGGGGGGGGGGGTCTGTAAGCCATAGTCATCGAAATTAGAAGAAATAAACACTTGAAATATATCAGTCTGTGTGTGAATATATGAGTTTAAATTTTTTGTATTTTTGTAAAATTTTTTGTAAACAGACACACAAAATTAAAAACCCAAATAAAAGTGGCTGTGAAGCCTTTGCACCTGACCTGTTGTGGCGTTCCTTCTTCCCGCATTCATACGCTCTCCCACAATCACACTCTCGCTCTCCCTCCTCTGCCTTCCAGCATGGCAGAGAATGTCACTCTACTGTCTGGTCTGGCTGAGGATATTTAATTTTTTTCACCAAAACTTAAATTTTTAATTATTTCATAGTTAATGTGATTGACATGCCTTTTTATTATAGCCTTTTTCGTCAATCAATCAATCAATCAATCAATCAATCAATCAATCAATCAATCAATCAATAATGCAACCAATCAATCAACCAATCAATATTAGTTGTAATATTGAATGTAAATATTTTTAAAACGGTTGTAAATGGTTTTGGATTTATATTACAAAAGTTATAACAATATAAAATCATGTTTCTTTTTTTTTTATTTTTTAGATAACTGTATTAATATAATAAAATACAATAAAATAAAATAGAATAGAATATTTTAAGAAGAAGGATCATAGGGTGACGTATAAGAGTGGAGGAAGGTGCACACAGGTGGACTATGTTCTATGTAGGAGATGCAACCTGAAAGAGATTGGAGACTGTAAGGTGTTGGCATCGAACAGTGTAACTAGACAGCATCGGATGGTGGTCTTTAAGATGGCTATGAAGATGAAGAAGAAGAGGGGAAAAGTGAGGACTGAAAAAATAAAAAGATGGTGGAAACTGAAGGAGGAAGACCGCAGTGTAAGATTCAGGGAAGAGATCAGACAGGGGCTCGGTGCTGGATGATTGGGCAACTACTGCAGGAGTGATAAGGGAGAGGCAGCTAGGAAGGTACTTGGTGTGACATCTGGAAATAGAAAGGAAGACAAAGAGGCGTGGTGGTGGAATGAGGAAGTGCAGGAGAGCATAAGGCGAAAGAGGTTGGAAAAACAGGACTGAAAAGTAGGCAGGAGTACAGGGAGATATGGCAGCAGGTAAAGAGCAAAGGAAAAAGGCATATGAGAAACTGTATGTGAAGTTGAACAATAAGCAAGGAGAAAAAGTGGGACTGAGCTGGATGCAGATGGAAGTGGAAGCCAGACGCATTATTTGTTTTGAGAATGTTGATGAAGAATGATAGAGAAGATCAGAAGGAGATGCATTGTGTGTTTGTAGATTGTGCCAAGAGAGGAGTTGTGGTATTGCATGAGGAAGTGAAGTGTGTCAAAGAAGTATGTAAGGGTGGTGCAGGACATGTATGAGGACAGTGTGACTGCAATGAAGTGTGCAATAGGAACGACAGACTGGTTTAAGGCGGAGGTTGGACTGCATCAAGGATTGGCTCTGAGCCCTTTCCTGTTTGCAGTGGTGATGGACAGGACGAGTTTATTAGAGGGACAGCGCATGTAAGATGTTTTGGGGACAAAGTGAGAGAGTCACGATTAAGATGGTTTGGACATGTGCTGAGGAGGGACTGAGTGCTGAGAATATAGCCACCAGGAAGGAGAAAAAGAGGAAGGCCAAAAAGGAGGTTAATGGATGTAGTGAATAAAGACATGCAGGTTGTTGGTTTGAAAGAGGCAGATGTAGAGGACAGGCGGGTATGGAGACAGACGATCCGCTATGGCGACCCCTAATGGGAGCAGCTAAAAGAAGAAGAATATAATATAATATAATATAATATAATATAATATAATATAATATAATATAATATAATATAATATAATATAATATGGGTACAGACAAGAGCTATATATTTTTATGTTAACTCTCTCCTTTTTAAGGATTGTTTACATGTCAGGAATAAGCTAACATTCAGTAAGTTACACATCAGTTCTGCATCAGAGAAAAAGGAACTATGACAAATAAACAGATGCTTTGAATATTTCCCTTCTCAAACCAAAACTGGACAATATTATGCTGCATAATGCTTTGACTCAGTCTTGTTGAAGTAATTTAAAATAAGCTAATAATTGAGGTAATGGCAAATAAGAGCCATACATATACATTTGTTTATTTATGTAAAAAAATGTCTTGTCTCTCTTAAGAAATTAAATAGACAACCCTGCAAAAGTTATTATAATAGCAATATTTAATTAAAGTGCATGTGCAATAAAATATGCATGTGTGTATAAAGGACAATGAAACAGAGGTTTTATGTTACCTTTTTATTGAATTCACAGCTTCATTTTCCATGTTCCATTTTCCAGCAACAAACCAGATGTGTAAACATTCACAGTAATAATGAAGTCTTATTGCATGGTATGTCAGAGGAAATAGGTAGTGTTTATTCGGACAGTAAACAACTGGCTGTTCCCAGCTTATACTACCATTATACTACCATTATACTACCATTTTCTTCATATTTCCTGAAGGCATAAAGGAAGGTTTTAAAGGAAATATACAATATTGTGTGTTATACGATTATGCAATTGCAAGTCCTATGTTGCTTCATACTTTCCTCCACAGTTTTAACAATACACCTGAATTCAGACAGTTTCAAACCTAATACCCAATGAAGCAAAGATACAATTTGACCATTATGTTATTGCACAAATCATGATTTACAGGTTGCAATTGCAATGAATCCAAACACAAGTGTGTTTGGGTTCACATGAAGACACGTAAGAGTTGACACTTACATTTGACATCCTACTTACAATCATACAATTCCTTAAAAACAAATCTCATGTGTTCACATTAAGTCTATTAATTATACAGTAAAATCGGACAATATATCCATAAACTAATAAAAAAAAAAAAATCATAAAGTTCGTGGGATTTTATGAACATGTATACATATATAAATGTAAGATAAATTATTACATTAAACAGCAAAAGTGTGTGTATGTGTGTGTGAGAGTGACCTCTTTTAATTTGTCTTGAAATAAATTGATCAGTAGTGAGTATTTAGTGGACAGGTGGTTTGAAGGTCAGTGCTTGTTTCTGTTAAATACAGTATGCTATACTACTAACAATTACACGTGTGTCCACACAGCACAGTGACTTTACTCATTTCGTAAAAGTGTGAAATCCCAAACTGGGTCCTGTCATATGCTGACCGGATAAAGTATTGCGGCATGTTGATAAAGGACTAGTATTTACCAAATCTTTACTACGTATTTTCCCCTTTACCTATTCATGTAATGACAATTACACATTCCCTCCCACACAGTCCAGTGACTTTACTCATCTACATAAAATTGTGAAGACATCATTTACATTTGGTGTAAATCATTTACATTTGGTCATTTACATTTATGCTGACTCAACGAATTATTGTCCAATAATCTGCATGTTGAGAAAGAGCTAGTGTTTAAAGGAAGTAAACCATGGAAACATGTATATATCAACAAAAAAGTGTAAATAGGAATAAGATTTTACAAATGTCCAATAAACCAATAAACCATTTATAATAATTATAATCATTGTACTGTCTATAGAATTGTCTCATCTTTGGCCTTTCCATTTCTTAGAAAGTAAAGCTGACTGTTCACAGATAAAAATATGTAGAGGACTTATTTTTATATTATCATTATTAACATTTATAATTTATTTAACAACGTTACTGTTAAGATTTCTCTACTCCTATAAGTAAGTTAATAACTGTAAAGGCTGTGCTGCTATAATGGATTAATGCACAAGGATTTGAAATGCAGTGCAATGATATTTTGAAGTGAAGCTACCCGCTTTAGTAAAGAAAGTCAGATTATAAAAATCTAAGAATCTTACAGTTTTTTTTTCCTTAACTTTGGTTTAACAGTTATATTTTATAATATTTTGCATGATTTTATATTAAATAAGTTTTAGCTTGTTTTCATTTATTCTGGTTTCATACACTAGGGGGCACCATTTTCTAAGCGCTTGGAAAGCAAGGTTCCCCAATCATGTAGTGTGGGAAAAGAGAGCATAAAGCTAAGCACTTGTTTTAACTCATAGTCATAACACAACAACACACTATAGCTAAAAAACAACTGGGTATATCAAATATAATTAGCAAATCATTAAAACAGTAGCTGACATTTGACAGACTGAAAACAAAGAAGGTGACTATATGCAAATTATGCAAATTAGCACTCTAATGCATCCATTAATATTTTTCTGTGTGCTGTGTTCAACCTGGCTAACCTTGGATCCTACATATAGACATTTTTTGTGTTAAGTTTGATGATTCACAGTATTTATAATTCAGTATAATAAATATACTGACTACTGTAAGGCCAAATTATTTCGTCACATCAAGAGTTATGAGTTCTTACTTTTGAAATATATTGCAATACATTAAAAAGTGATGTGCTGTAGATATTAACATATTTTTTTTATGATAGAAATAATCTGTCCTGTTCAAAATTTATATTTTTGAAAGTTTACATACATTTGATTTTTAGATGGCCAAGGCATAATGCAAAAACCTTCCTGGAATCTGGACCAAGCTTATAGTCTAACACTGTTCTGTGTTTGCTGGGAGAATACTGTTAAAGTATGTTTCCCATGTATGCCATTGTATGCCATGCCAGCAACATAACTGGGAAACACTTTTACACTATAAACATGAAACCAATAAACAATGTTATCAACATTGATTATTAAATATTATATATAGTGTTTGATGTGTGAGGGTGTGTTTATCCAGTAAGGTTAACTACTGGTACTTTAAGTTCTGTAGTGTTTAGAGGTTTGGCCCAGTCCGGGTATGTATCCAAGTTGAACATGTGAAGTCCCCAAGTGTTCATAGCCAAAGATATACAGAAAATCCCCAGAATGTTCATCATAAAACCCGTTTTCACCTATAAAAAAAAGAGCAATATGATAAGATGTTATTACTAATGCAGCAATGACTTTCCAATGACCTGCAAGAAATGTAATTATGTACGTAGATAATATGATTTCTGGATTTCTGCAAATGTATATTGTTAACCAGACTCGGCAAATAAAAAAAACAATTATTTGTTGCCAAATTATGTTTGCATTATATATAAGAATCATAAAAAAAAATAGTTGGTTTTGATAGAATTTAAAGTGTAATTTTATTTATTTATTTTTTTAAGTTTACAAGTTTAAATGCTGTTGATTCTCTATTTGGCATTTAATTGCCAGAATAAGAAGTTGTGTAGGAGAGTGTGTTCTTACATTTGATACAAGAACATTTGTTGCTAATGTGGGCAAATTATAATTCATTAAGGTCTTGCAGCTCAAAGTTCATTTAGATACACTGTAAGAGTGTGGTGGGAGTGAATTTATTACTTTTCCGCATGACTAGTCGATACACGATGCCAAAAGATCAAGGTTGCTTGTGATTCAAATATTCTAATTAAGTCTTTTGTATTGCTCACCATGTCTTTGACCATGAGGTGTCCAGAGGCAAATGCAATAGAATTGGGTGGAGTAGAAACAGGAAGCATGAAGGCATATGAGCAACCTACGGTTGCAGGAATCATGAAGTACAATGGGTTCACCTTCACATGGATGGCCTGTAAACAACAACATCAGATGAATTGCCCTTTGCTTTACATACATTTCACTCAAATTCACTTCAAATAATATAACAGGCATTCAGTTCTAATATGTGAACTACTCTGGCAAGATAAAAATCGCTGATTTGTTTCAATTACACACATGAATGTAGTGAATATTTTGTAAAAATATATAATATATAATAATATATGTTAGAGACTGAAAAATAAATCAATCCGAAACACACCCATCAAAAGACGACAAAGAACACTAGCTATTGAATTAGAACAAAATAAATGTCTTTATTTGGGAAATGAGTCACTAGGTGCCTTCAGCAGCCTGAGCTGCCTTAATGGAAATTTTTGCACCCTCAATGCTGATAGAAGGCTTTCTTTCACAGGTAGTCACTATTTTGCTCTCTTTGAGGCTTGGAAATGTTTCAGCTAAATGCTATTTTTCATGTACTTACAAATGTGAGTACAAAGTAAATCGTTTTTGTATATCTTGTATTAAGATTTTGTTTAGTTTTGGTTCTGAAAATTCAATTTCATTTATTAAATTTTAGTAAAAAAAAGTACCGTTTCAACCAAGCCATGAATCACAGTCACTCACCAGTTCAGCAATAACCGGAAGGAAGATGATGATGGTGGCGGTGTTGCTGGCAAACTCTGTGAAGCAAGCAATGAAGGCTGTGATGAGCATCACCGCTACCGGAGGGGGAACCTTAACTAAAGGCTGCAAACGTCCTCCAATCCACACGGCCAGACCTGATTCCTGAGAACAAACAAACATAACATAACTTGTATAAGTGAAGTAGACTGCATGTAATCGACCTGAACGCACTTACTAATGGTTGTTATAGCTCTAAATCACTTTCATTTCATTACTTAGTAAGCAGTCTTTTTAAACTCCAGATTTTAGATAAAAATGATGTATTGGTTGTTTTTGTTCAGATGTTCATTTAATTGTTTAAATTTGTTATGTACTAAACATAACAAATAGGTCATGATGACCTGCAAAAAGAAATGCTTAAAAACTGAAAATAACGTCAATACTTAGTGAGCTCTGACCATAAAAGATAAAGAGAGAGAGAGAATGAGAGAAAGAGAGAGACAGAGAGAGAGAGAGAGAGAGAGAGAGCGAGAGAGAGAGAGAGAGAGAGAGAGGTAAGGAAATGCAAATAACCTACCTCACAGCCTTTAGCCATTGCAAAGCCTCCACCCAGTAGGATGATAATGTTCCATGGCACACATTCCTGAACTCTTTTCCAAGATAACAACGGCACATATGGAGTGTTCGAAGCTGTAAACGAAAGTCAAGTCAAGTTCAAGTCGAAATGCTTTGATTGTTATTCCATCATATTTAGCTGAATCGGTACACAGTGAAAAGAGACAAAGTTTCTCCAGAACCCAGTTGCTCCAGCACATAAAAAAACACAGAGCACCATAACAGAACACCGTTCAGATGTAACATGTTTAGTTCAGTTACAGTTCAGTTAATAAATGTAATTATTCTCATGGAATCTTTTAACAAGTATTTCGTGGTCATTGGCTGTGGACCATACAGCATCTGTTAGGCATTTTGCATTGTCACCACAGTTATAATTTAAACTGTACATGTTACTCACAGAACCATTATTTAAAGAAACTGAGAACATGCAAACATGTAATGATTAAGTTGCTGCCCAAAGGTAACTTTACTATTTTAAAATTCATTGCTAACTCAGTAAAATGGCAGAAAACATTTTTTTAAGTATTCCAGACAGGAACTAGTAGAGTATTATGAAATGTATAAAGAAGTAGGCCACCTTTGGGTGAGATTACTATAATCTGTTAATAACAGTGGCATTAGAGTGTGAGCCTTTGGAAAGACATAATAAGCTAACTCGTTAACATTCCACATCTTATTTACTGAGGCTCCAATCAATGCACACAAACAGCTCTCACAAAAATGTCTCAGAAACAACAATCTTGAAACTACTTTGCTAGATTGTGAGCTCTCAATAAAATAATTACATTTAGCATCCACTTAGCGAGGAATAAAGTGCTGAAAGTACTGCAGGCGGGATATTTTTATTCATTCAGAAATCTTACATTGATCTAATATATATTATACTGTATATGTATTATAGCATGTGAGGGCCTAATCATACCTCCATATACAGTACCAGTTCATGTCACTTTAAACTAAACATTAAACTAAATCTTTATCTTGTTAAGTGAGGAATAAGGTATGATGAATGAGCTATTATAGGAAAATACTCACTGATAAAGTGCACAGCAAAGGGCTGTCACTATGACAAAGTTCATTATATTCCATAGCAATTTAGAAAAAGCGCACATTACATTGCTGATCTGTTTATAGCTACAATCAACACAATGATTTATTTAACTTGGTTCCTGATATTACTTATATTCTATCTTTTAGAAACCATAATTCATTTAAAAAAATAAAAAGATATATATATATATATATATATATATATATATATATATATATATATATATATATATATATACATTTATACTCATATCCTATAAACCCCAAAGTTTAAAGTCCTTTGTCCTACTACTACTGCTTTACTGACTTTACTTTTTCAAGCACTGACACTATTCATTTAGGGTAGTTGGCAGAAACCCTTATCAAGAGCAACATTATCACCTGGTGTTACTGTAAGTTTTATAGTTATTGTACTGTGGTTAATTTTTATTAAAACTAACACTTTTCTCTGAATGGTGCAGTTATAAAACACTGAACTGAAATGTTCTATAAGAACACATATTTGATAATATTTCTGGCTGTAGCATTAATTCCAAATTTATTTTAGTGTGCTGTTTTGTATATAATTACATTCATATATTCAAACAAATGTACATTCTTACATTCACATTTAAGTACTCACAGACATTTACAGTGACTGTGGTTACTTAACCACGAAAAACATATAATTGCCCATTTTTGATAAATATTAGAGTGATGTTTTATAATCATATGCAGACTGTGATGGTATCAAAGGAATAAAACATGGTTATTTGCATTTTGTGCCAAGTCGTATTACACCACACTGGTATAGAAAACTAACAGGTCTAAAAGTGACGGATTAAGAGGACTGTAACTTTAACTCCTGTTTGGAGCTAGTTTGGGTAATGCTCTGACCTCTAGTGTTCAGCCACCAACGCAGTGATGGACACTTGGAAGGGAAAAAGAACAGGATGGAGATGATGGTAACTCCAGTAACGGCATCTGAGACATAGCTTTAATCATGAGAGAGGGGGCGAGAGAGAGAGAGAGAGAGAGAGAGAGAGAGAGAGAGGGATAAAAACAAAAAATGTATATATATATATACAGTGAGGAAAATAAGTATTTGAACACTCTGCTATTTTGCAAGTTCTCCCACATAGAAATCATGGAGGGGTCTGAAATTGTCATCGTAGGTGCATGTCCACTGTGAGAAACATAATCTAAAAAAAAAAAAATCCAGAAATCACAATATATGATTTTTTAACTATTTATTTGTATGATACAGCTGCAAATAAGTATTTGAACACCTGTCTATCAGCTAGAATTCTGACCCTCAAAGACCTGTTAGTCTGCCTTTAAAATGTCCACCTCCACTACATTTATTATCCTAAATTAGATGCACCTGTTTGAGGTCGTTAGCTGCATAAAAACACCTGTCCACCCCATACAATCAGTAAGAATCCAACTACTAACATGGCCAAGACCAAAGAGCTGTCCAAAGACACTAGAGACAAAATTGTACACCTCCACAAGGCTGGAAAGGGCTACGGGGAAATTGCCAAGCAGCTTGGTGAAAAAAGGTCCACTGTTGGAGCAATCATTAGAAAATGAAAGAAGCTAAACATGACTGTCAATCTCCCTCGGACTGTGGCTCCATGCAAGATCTCACCTCGTGGGGTCTCAATGATCCTAAGGAAGGTGAGAAATCAGCCCAGAACTACACGGGAGGAGCTGCTCAATGACCTAAAAAGAGCTTGGACCACCGTTTCCAAGGTTACTGTTGGTAATACACTAAGACGTCATGGTTTGAAATCATGCATGGCATGGAAGGTTCCCCTGCTTAAACCAGCACATGTCCAGGCACGTCTTAAGTTTGCCAATGACCATTTGGATGATCCAGAGGAGTCATGGGAGAAAGTCATGTGGTCAGATGAGACCAAAATAGAACTTTTGGGTCATAATTCCACTAAACGTGTTTGGAGGAAGAAGAATGATGAGTACCATCCCAAGAACACCATCCCTACTGTGAAGCATGTGGGTGGTAGCATCATGCTTTGGGGGTGTTTGTCTGCACATGGGACAGGGTGACTGCACTGTATTAAGGAGAGGATGACCGGGGCCATGTATTGCGAGATTTTGGGGAACAACCTCTTTCTCTCAGTTAGATAATTGAAGATGGGTCGAGGCTGGGTCTTCCAACATGACAATGACCCAAAGCACACAGCCAGGATAACCAAGGAGTGGCTCTGTAAGAAGCATATCAAGGTTCTGGCATGGCCTAGCCAGTCTCCAGTCCTAAACCCAATAGAGAATCTTTGGAGGGAGCTCAAACTCCGTGTTTCTTAGCGACAGGCCAGAAACCTGAATGATCTAGAGAAGATCTGTGTGGACGAGTGGGCCAAAATCCCTCCTGTAGTGTGTGCAAACCTGGTGAAAAACTAGAGGAAATCTTTGACCTCAGTAATTGCAAACAAAGGCTACTGTACCAAATATTAACATTGACTTTCTCAGGTGTTCAAATACTTATTTGCAGCTGTATCATACAAATAAATAGTTAAAAAATCATACATTGTGATTTCTGGATTTTTTTTTTAGATTATGTCTCTCACAGTGGACATGCACCTACGATGACAATTTCAGACCCCTCCATGATTTCTAAGTGGGAGAACTTGCAAAATAGCAGGGTGTTCAAATACTTGTTTTCCTCACTGTATATATATATATATATATATATATATATATATATATATATATATATATATATATATATATATATATAAATCTGTTCAGTACACAAGATGTTTTTGTAAGCAGCACACATTAATGGAGACCTGACCAGATTGGGTCCATCTATATTAATTCACCTGAAACCCTCTTGAAGACATCTCCTCTACCTTTTTTCTCCCTACCTTCTTGATGGATAGATTATGAGGCCGATCCTAATTTAAGACAACAGATTAGGTAACCTAAATTAGGCTGTGAATTGGACATAATGCTCAAGATTAGCTGTAAGGGATAGTAATCATCAGAGTGTGCTTTTGTCCTAGATCTCTTTTCTCCAGCTAAGCTTAGTATGCATGCTGTGCTCCAGTGTTAATGCAGCTGAGTTTCCTGTGGAGAGAGTTTTCTCTCCTTCCTTCACTATCTCTGCACTTCTCCACATATTTAGCTATTTGCTTACAATTACAATTCACTGGCTTCATTCATGCTGTGTTTAATCAAAAACACGTCAGTTTCCAAAAAAAAAATGTGTACTAATACGTATTTTCTCAGACAAAATTAACACTGGAGTGAACCTGAATGGTACTTCTTTCACACTTAGCGTATGGCTCTTCAATTGAAAATGTGTATGTAATGTATTTTTAAAACTGTTTACATGTTAAAAGTGCTGTAGTCAACATTTTACATGAATTTAAATATCAAATGAAATATATAGCATCTTTCTGATGCCACAATAGTGTGTATCTGTATTTGTTTAAAGTTTCTAAGTAATAAATAAAACACAGCACATGAGGTTATCATTAAATCATAAATTTTAGGATTATGTTAGGGTGATTTTAGGATTATGTAATAGTGATTTTTCCTTCAACAAGATGTCCCATTGTGTTTGATTCCTCAAATAAAAATTTTAATGGACTTTTGAGCCATTTGATGCCAGGGAATCTCTGCAAAACAAGTCCCTGTTATCACTATTGTAAAAACAAAAGTCTTTTAAAATGTTCTTGAAGTATATGTGACAGAATATTGCAGCTTGTTGCAGGACAACAACAAAGTATGTATTCTCAGAGAGAAAAAAAGATATGTTACGTCTTTGCTTGTCACTAGGGTGACCTGAATAGTACTTCTCTTGAATTTTGACTATGTATTATCCAGTTGTGTATAAAGTATATAGTATAAAGTAACTATAAAGTAATATACCATTATTTACTTGAATAAATGCTCAAATCTCCAACTTAAATAATACTTCAATAATTAAATAAAACTTCAGTAATAGTACTTCAGTAAAAAGCCCTGGTAATAACCAATGGTTTAGAAAGTAAAATTGAATTATTTGTGAGAAAAGTACAACAGCAAGCATGACTGAAGGTTACAGTAAGATTACTTTAGTAGTTCTAGTAGTAATACTGAAATTTATGTTATTGGCAATATATTGTAAATCATAAATCTACACAAAATATCCCATGATATTACATGAGAGGATATCTATATAGTTAGGAAAATTATTGCATTGACTGCTGATATTTTTATACAAACTGTTTGTATTGCATTCACAATATGTGTGTGCATAAGTAATCACTGCGATGAAAACCCTAAATTTGTTATGAACGAAATCAGGAAATCAGGAAATTTAGGAAAATACTATCATTCAGATTTTGGTTTTAATACTTTTTATTTATTCTTATACCCTGCAGAGCACCATTTAACATTATTTATAAATAAAAAGAATATGACACAATTTTTAGCCAATTTCTAAAATAGGCTGTCCTGCAGATGCTGGTCACTAGGAAAAAAATTTATATATAAATATATAATTAAGGAAATAATTGAAGATCAAATTTAGGGATTTTAGAAGCACTGGTGCTGAATACACAATTTACATTTTAAAGATTGAGCACACAAACATTCTGACCAAGTTTGTGTAGATTCTTGACTTGCAAACTAGAAATTGTAGTTCTAGTATTTTATTTGTCAATGTATTTGGTGAAGAGCCCAAAAACAATCTCTTTCTTGTTTTCTTCTCTTAATGTAAATCAGGCAAAGTGAGTACAGACAGACACCCTGCTGTCAGAGGAAGGTTGGTTTATTGGAAACTATATGAGAGCTGGACCCCTGCACATCCCTGTCTCTGGTCATTAGCATGATGTGGAGCAGAAAAAGTAAAGAGACAAGGTGATGGGTGACTGACACACTAGGTCATCTATTCTGGGATCTTTTATGATGAAATGTGTTCAATTTCATCTTTCCCCATGAATTTCCAAATGATTTGCCAGGTACAGTTTATGGGTGATAGATTAAGTATGTCTTTATTAGAGCATGTTCACAAATTATCTCTTTTATAGTACTTTAAAGTCATAATTATAAGAGAGAAAAAGAGAAAGATTCTGTCTTACTCTTTTCTGAAGAATATGGACCAGCCTGTGACGAATTTCGGGTCTCTGGTGAATAGGAGGATAGCAAACAGGATGAAGAAGAAAGAGATGGATTTCTCAGCAAAACTAAAGAGGGGAAGAAAAAGAGATACGAAATCCTGGAATTACTGTTTTATGACAATATCACTAAGCAACACATAAGAAAATGAGTGCTATAATGGTATGATATTTAAGAACCACAAATAGAAATACAGAGCTCTATTACAGAAAAAAGGACTTGCAATAACAAATAAGAGAGCTTGCATTTGATAAATTATATTGACCCCAGTTTTGAAATGACTCCAGTTTTACTTCACAGTGGGTTCCCACCACACCCACCACCCTTAAGAGTTGGTCTTGATCCAGAAATAAGACTAACTGTTTTTGTAAAATGATCTGTCTAATGTTGGTGTGTGAAGATCTACATGCTTAGGAAAACAGTCATACTTTGTTTGCCCTCTAGGGCAGGAGTGAAAAGTAATAAAATGTTATGTAAAAATATTTAGTGTTAAATATTTTATATATATATATATATATATATATATATATATATATATATATATATATATATATATATATATATATATATATATAATTTTTTTTATTTATTTTTTTTTTTTTATATATATGATTTATTTTAAATATTATTTTTTTGAAGTTTATTTATATATAAATGCATGGCATGGCCTAAATGAGAAGAATTGTTTATTAGTTACTACTTTTTCTAATATGAGCCCTAACACTATACCACAGGAAAAAACTAAAAAAATCCTTTTTTATAAAAAAATAAAAACTGTCTTTACATTTTGACTCTTATAGTTTCCTTTAAGGCTCTAAAGCTCTATCTATAAATGATCTATCTGATGTTGGTGTGTGAAGCTCTACATTCTTTTGAAAACATACTTTGTTTTCCCTCCAGGGCAGGCGTGTAATGTAATAAAATGTAATGTAAAGAAATTCTCTGTATATGTATATTTAGTGTTAAAAAATGTGGCAGTCCCGGCAGGCACTCTTCAACAAGGGCTCTTGCAAACCCGATAGCGAGGAGCTCCTGGAGTTTGTGACACATGCCGTCCAGAAGCTGGATATAGCTTGGCTGGCCGATAAGCATAAAGCCCCTCGGTCCAGTAAGCTCAACGAGTGCTTTTTGCTTCTGGCGTCACAGCCTCCATATCGGAGTCTGCCATTTTTCCCTGACCTGCACTCCAAGGTGTCCAGGTCCTGGGCACAGACTTTCTCGGCCCGCCCCTTTAGCCCCAAGACTCTTTGAGCTAAGGGATTATGGCTATGGGTTAATACCAAGGGTTGAAGAGATGCTAGCAGGTTATCGCTTCCCGGGTGTGGCATCCTCTCTCAAGCCCTCAACACTACCCACCAAGCCCCTGCATACTACATTGGCGCAGGTGGGAAAGGCTTATACCTCAGCAGGTCAGGCCGCTGGATGTCTGCACACCATGGCGGTGTTACAGGCATACCAAACCGACCTGCTGCGAGAGTTAAATGTGGGAGACATCATGGGCGGTCAGATACTAGAGCTCTGCCGTATGGCGGACTTAGCCCTACGAGACACTAAAGAGACTGCTAAGGCCATTGACCAGTCTATGGCCACCCCAACCACCACAGAGAGAACCACCATCTGTGGCTCACCCTGCACGAAATCCCTGACAGGGACAAGGCATGCCGCTGGACTCCCCACTATCGCCCTTAGGCCTTTTCGCGTTATTTTAGACGCCAAACACATTTTAGAGTGGCCTTTTATCGTGGTCGGCCTAAGGCACACCTGTGCAATAATCATGCTGTGAGGTGGATGGATTATCTCGGCAAAGAAGAAGCGCTCATTTAACACAGATTTAGACAGATGTAGGGAATAGGTCTTTTGTGTACATAAAATAAGTCTAAAAGTCTTAGATCTTTGAGTTCAGCTCATGAAAAATGATGGCAAAACCAAAAGTGTTGCGTTTATAATTTTGTTCAGTATAAATGCATTACATTGATGTAAAGTTTTAGTTTTTAACCATATATATATGGTTAGACTTATCTCAATGTACCTTCTCATTGATTTGTCTAGATACCTGAACACAAGAGTGCAAGTGGTGTCTTTTATTACTGCTATTTTTTTTCTGCCACAAGTCAACATTGCTTATAATATTGATCATTTGATTTTATTGCATTTTTTTTTTTTAAATACTAAAATGAAATGTAAAGAAATGGCGCTATGTTAATCCTATTAACCTGAACAAATCATTAAAAAAACATCAGTGAAAGGTAAAATCAGCAGTTGGAGGTGTTTTTTTTATTTTTATTTAGAATGCATTTAAATAAATAAAAATAGAATATAAAAACATGTGGGCACTGTAGAACTGATCAAAAAGTCATGACTTTAAATCCCAGCTACACCAAGCACCACTGTTAAATTATTAGAACCCTTTAATGAGTCTTTTAAACTTCCTCTGCACAGTTTTATTCTATCTCAATTTCTTTTGGATAAGTATCAGTTAAAAGCAGTTAATGCTAATATAAGAATGTGTTTGTGCTTTTGCTTTTTAAGCCGCAAGCTAACACTGCTGTTTAAACTTAACTTGTCTACTGGCCGAGAAGATAATCCCATATGCAGAGAGAAAACTACAAAATTACTACAAAAACACACATTTGCTGTTTGCTGTTTGTGATTTAGATCGAGGTCATTTATAACAGAACTATGGCACATGTCTGGTGAATCTACTGCAAAATAAAATATTTGATTTACCAAAGACACCCAGGTTTGGTTAACTTAAAGGTAAGACCTACCACTACAAGAACATCTTTCATGCTACATGTCCTTTCCCCTTCAGAGAAATGGATTAGGTGCTAAGCAAATTTCAGATATGCATTTGCCATATAGACTTAGCAAGAGTTTTAATGTTTCAAACAGTATGCCTAAGCAAAAAATATTGCCAATCCTGCATATTTTTAGGGTAACCGCAGTCGAAGAGATGCTGTTCAAATAATGTATTTCGCAGTCTACTTAAAGTTTCCTGCCAGCATAATGTAGATTTACCAGTTGCTTGATATTGAAAGAACCAATACTGTAAGACAGGAATCTATGCCACACCTAAACAACACCTGAAGTAACACCTGAAAGCAACATCCACAAACTCAATTTACAGCAAGAAATATAAAAATTATATATACAATTTTATACAAATTGAGGCAGTGATATCATCCTACTGACTCTTTTTTCCCCTATGAAATATGTGTGTATGAATTAGGGGCATATTAGGCAAATATATTGCAATTTACTGTTTGCTTCAATACTTTTAGCCTGTATTGTATCTCTAAGCAAATATGGCATTTTCAGCAGTGTCTGTAACTGCCTAGTTTTTCCAGCATGCAGTCTCACCTCATGGGTCCCAGCTTTTTGTAGTCTTCATCAATGACCGCGTTGGCCTTGGCTTCGGCAGCTGCACGGTCATTTCGTTTGTTTAAACATAATCTAAATACATAAACATGCACATGCACGCATGCAAACACACTGAGTGACAGTAAACATAATAATAATAACAATAATAATAACAATAATAATAATTAATAATAATAATAATAATAATAATAATAATAATAATAATAATAATAATAATAATAATAATAAATAGAGCAAACAAATGCATTCAGCACAGACAAACACAGAATGAGCATGCACGTTTATTTGGACCATTTTATATAATAGTAGAAATAATTTGTGTGTGTGTGTGTGTGTGTGTGTGTGTGTGTGTGTGTGTGTGTGTGTGTGTGTGTGTGTGTGTGTGTGTGTGTGTGTTGGGTTTGATTGTACCTTGTGGTGATTCCTCCATATAGGAAAGCAATCCAAATCCACGACACAAGAAGGAAGATGATCATTAATGGAAAAGCAAAGATGAACCATGAACCAAAGTTGATGAAATCACACTCTGGGAAATAACTGAAAAATGGTTTGGTTTCACAAATTATTTGCAAACATATGATTTATACATTAAGTAACTTACTGATTCATTTTTAGGCAGGAAGGTATTACAATTCTTTATTCATGAAAATGTGGATTTCTACACACCAGGTGCACAGTATAATTGTAATAATTGTGTAAAGCAGAATATTAATCTAGATTGTGTACTGAATTTAATAAAACTAAAACATAATAATTTAATTTGCATCAATTTTAATGTGTCTACATGATAATCCAAGATTAGGAATATATGTAACAAATAAATGTGTTCAATAAAATGCAATAAAATTGCAAAGTAAATTAAAATATAAAAAACTGTGAACAATAAAGAAAATGAGTTTTATTTTTTGGTAGTGGGTCTCGTTCTCAACCTTTGCTGTTCAAGTATTCTGTTTGCATTTCCATGTGATAACTTATTTTCCTAACATATTTTTCTAAGCAGCAGTACATGAAGTACTTACAGTAATTGGCCAGCAAATTCTAAATGGGGTGCAACATGCTGCCATAATCAAAACAGTCTGAACAAAACACACAATGATAGACAGACTAAAAAACACACCATTATCAGCAATATCATATTTATAGGAAAAAACATGGTTTCCGTTACTATTTATCACTTTTTTTTTAACTTTTTTCTACTATTCATAATGTAAGCACTTTCTTAAAATCAATTAAATTTCCTCATGCATTATTTGAAAATGTGCATAAAAAGATGGGAATTGCATTTTTGAATGGCTCATGATTCATTCTAAAACATCAATGTGAACAGAGCTTCTCTCTGTCACACTTTGTAATGTCAGGTTGTGATGGGTGGCACTGTGAATAAGCTAAACTCCAGCACCAGGCTAGGTAAATAACGATATGAAAGTTGTTTATTATGGAACAAATTGCAATTTGCTTGATGAACAATTAGAGTTACCGAGGCTTTCTTCCTATGCTTTTAATCATCATAAATTAATATTAAACATGTCATTTTAAACCATTAATGTAGCAGCAGGCTAGATAATTGTACTTGTTGAAAGTCAGCATGAGTGGAATTATCTGAACCTGTGAAGTGCATTTTCCTGTCCTCTCCTGTTTAGTTTTTCAAATACAAACTACCATAGCAATTCAAGAGTTGTTGTTCGTCATTCACCATTACCATAAACTGAATTAGCTATCTAGCCTAGCACACAGGTAAAAAATGAGCTAGGATCTGCCCTATTCTCTAAGCTTGCTTAAAGTCTTTTGTGGAGTACATTTCATAACATGCCTAACTGAGCTCATATGCAACACTTCCTGGTTTCGTATTACTGTAAATGCTTGCCTTTCCATTGGACCTTCATGTAAACTGATTTGTTAAAAACTGATTTGATTTGTCCTGAACACGTCTATATAACAAGAATCACCAAACTGTCAAAAAAAATTTTAATCCATAAAAAAGTCATCCAGGAAATTCACTCCATTATAGCGTTAACATTTGATGTGTGTTTAAAAGAAATTATTGCATTTTATGGACTCACAAAGATAATAATATTTAAAATTGCAAGAACATATTCAGATTCCCTGACTGGTGATGAACTTTTTTTTTGCTTTTTGATGGACAGCAAATGTGGAACTTTTTTGTGTTGGAGATGTGGTGATGCCTTACACCAGTATTCCTACACTAACCTCTTCAGCTGTCCAATGAATATAAGGTTGGGTGCGGTTCCTGTCAGAGTGGCTGTTCCCCCAATGCTGGCTGCATATGGGATACAGATGAGAAATCCTTTCCACACTTTCAGCTGGTATTCTGCCTCTTTCCTCACCTCCTCCTGATTCTTCTGCTCTATCTTCTCTATTCCATCAACCCTATGAGGTTAGCATAGTGTTAGAACAGATTGCACAGATTGAAGAAAACTTTTTTGCCCTCTATTTTCTTCCTAATTTGGTCACCTTTGGCCAATTCCCACCCACTCAAAAATATCATATGACAACTATCTACCAGTAAGGGTGAAAGTAATATTTTACTATTTTTCTAAGTATCATATGACAGCTATGTACCAGTATTGGTAAAAGCAAAATTTTAAAGCAAAATGCTTTTCCAAGAAGTTGTTATCATCGCTTCCGTCTAAATACACAACATTTTGCTTCTTTGGCTCCTGGCCAAAAAATAGTTGTAGGAGAGAGTCTTCAGATTTTGTGATTCGTGTTAGATTGACCTTAGACAAAAAATGAGACTTTCTAAGGCAAAGATCAAATCACACACTAGCGACTTTTGTAACCAGGTTACACTTTAGACACAATTACTGATTATAGTACATGGCTTAACATTTTGTGATGATTTGCCATTTTTGTGAAAATACATTCTAAGACACATCATCATTAGTCATCATTTTTTTTTATTATGATCTTGCAATCCTGACTTGTATAGACTTTCTAGCATTAGCTTGATGAAGCTAATCTCTCAATGAGTACACTAGCTATAACAGTGCCTTTCAAAAGTTTTGAAACACTACAAACAAACAATTGGCAAAGGAATGACTGGAAAAAAGTTCTGTGGTCCAATGAGCCTAAAATTTTAGTCTAAATTTAGCATTTCGGTCTAAAAAAAAACTTATTTTAAATGGTGGCAGACTGCCTCACACCCACAATCAAACATCGAGGTGGAAGCTTAATGATTTAAGATTGTTATAGGAGCAGAAAAAGGTTGGAGATTTTTTCCAGGTGAAAGGTATACTGATGCAACATGGCTACCATTCCATAATTCAAAGCCATGCAATTTTATCTGGACTGCAGCTAATTGGAACCAACTTCCCCATAAAACAAGACAATGACCCGACGCATACTGCACGTCTGAGCTCCATAAGCATTATTAAGATTTAAATAAACTGGCCTACACAGTCACCACACATAAAAATAAATATTTAAAGTAAAAAAACACCTTTGGCAAGTTTAACAGAGGCATGGCAAAGCATTTCAGCTGAATGTTTGGAGAAATTAACTGACTGGATCCCAAGAGTGTGCAAAGCTTTTTGGTTAAAGTAAATGCTGCTGAATGAAAACAGAAATAACAAACACGTCTCTCATAAATGATAAAAGTCTTGGTGTTTCCAAACCTTTGACAGGCACTGTATAATAAAGCATTCTTTAGTACTTCACCTGTCAACTGCAGTCAGAGTGTGTTTTTCAGATAGTAGTACATGATGCTTCACTTGGGCCTGATCTGCAGCAGAAGACAACAGAGTTATATCTGAAACACTTAAAAAAGAATTAATAAAATAACTTTTGTATCCTTGTACATCCTCAAATCTGGTTTAGCTGGTTTCCTCAATGTATGCTTACAGAGTGGCATTAAGCTGCTTGAAGTAAAGCCAAGCATGACTCTGGGCCAAAATGAGACACGGTTTCAAAGTGATATCCCCAATTTAGCAGCAGACCACACTGTGTTGTCTCACACCCACTACATGTCATTGTGCGTATTTGTTTTTCAAATGTGCATAATGAAATGATATTATTATATTATTATATAATTATAATATTATATATTCCTTTTTTTATGATAACAGTCACATTAAAATGTTATCAGTCAAAAGCATCACTAAGCCCAACCCTTATCATTATAACAGTCATTACATGCTACTGTTTAATTGACATTATTATACCTTATACCTATACCTAGCGTGGAAGGACTATCTATCTGAATGAAAAATAAAACATACAAAAAAAACAAGTCTATTATGTCTGCTTTCATCATCATCCCATCAAGTCGAAGAGAATAAGATTTGTTGAAATGTTTACAATAATCACATAGTAGACTACAATCTTTTAAGCCAGCAAGAAAAAACAACAACAGGGTAGACTTTAATATGAAAATAATCCACAGCAATATGACTAAACATGAACCCAATAATAACAAATCACGACATGTATTGCTGTGTCTGTTATACAGAAACAAACTATAATTATTATAATGGCTTATTAAATAGGAAAATAACATTTTGCATTTTATCTATTTATTATCGCTTGTCGTTTTAGCTCGTTTTATTACTGTCAGTAGTAATAAAAAGCTGTTCCCTCGAAAGAGTCTCTAGTTTTTATTTCTCTCTAAAACAACTTATTTGCATTTGATTTGCAAATGTGCAATTCAAAGTCTTTATTTTAGTCTATGTCTAAATATAAACCAACACCCACTGACCAATCAGGCTTAAACATTTAACAGCACTATTGTACACTGTGTAATGTGTTCTAAAAATTGTGTTTTTAAATTATGAGTCCTTATGTGAGTATATGCATGTGTGACTAAAATGTCTGTGACTCCACAGGCAGGGACAGCTATAAAGGACATAATTGCTTGATCATTGCATTCTTATGCATACCCTCAAGGTGGTCCGTGATCTTACACTGCTCTTTAAGTGTCTCCAGGTCTCCAAACAGGCTTTCCAGAATGGCGTTAGCGATGGGCAGCATCATGGCCGTCGTAGCAGAGTTACTTAACCACATGGACAGGGAAGAAGATGTGATCATCATCCCCAAAATCAACCTGATGGAAAAGACACATCTGTTTAATGGCAATTTTTGACAGAAGAGGCCAACAGTAGCATATATGTTACATGCATATTATTTATACATGTTCTTGGTAACAGAAGAAATGGTTTATAAATAAATTGAACATTTGGTAGGGAACAACTTTTTTGGTGTTTGTTGTCTGTACCAGTTTAAATTTATTACAGTACACTGAAGAACTAGGAATTATATGTTTTAAGTGAAAAAACTGAGATGACTTGGATATTAAGTAAAGGGTTCACATTAGGGTCAAGGCAAGTACAATCATTTCCTCAATATTTATTAATCTTTATCTCAATTTCTATTTTTATTTTCTATATTTTTGTCAACAATTTCATACATTGTACACTATAGTGGAAAATATTGAAATTTATTGCTGCAGAGTATAAGGTTAATGAGCTGTGACCATTAACAAACAAATAAACAAAAAAAAATACATAATTGTCTGCAAGTAACTGTGTCTGTGCATGTCCAACTATGTAAGAAGATGAGAGGTGGAGTTTTTTTGGTAAATGTTTGATTATGCAACCGGGCCATATGACTGCAAACTAGATGCAGTTCCTCTAAATTGGACTTACGTCTTGTGGACTTTTCACATGTTATATTGACTTTTCAGCCACAGTGGAACTTCCAGATTAATATCACTTCACGACATTTGCAGAACTTGTTGACTTGTTTGACATTGACAGTGTTTAGACACTGAATGTTGGAGTATTTTACTTTGTAGTGCAGGATTAGCTACAATCATTTAATATCGGAAAGAAAACAAAAAACTGTGAAAGACTTACAATGTGAGACACAGGTCAGAATTGTACAGAGAATGTACAAAGATCACGTGTTTCAATACACCTTTCAATGCATTAACATGGATTTGTTTATGGATAATTCAAATTGTCTCATCTGACTTGCCAAATGCAGTCTGGCAGATGCATTCATTTGCATAAAGTTGACTTTCAATGAAGACATAGCACCAGTCACAAGATTGCTAGGTCTCCATTTTCCCAAACAAAAGGCATGTGAATGTTGCTGCATTTTTCATTAACTTTTTTTAATCGGAAAGTGCCACCTCAGATAAATCTTCAGTGCTTCCGACAAGTATGTATTCTAATTTCTATCCAAATCACAATGGGACTGTAGTTGACAGCTTCTGTGAATGATGGTTCACAGTATAAAAATTATTTAGAGTTTTTAAAGGAATCAAAATATGTCTTTAAGTATTGCCACCACTTCATTTGGCAAAAATCTATATATCTAAGCCTATAAAAATGTCCTAAGCTCAGTACTATAGCTAAAAAGGCCACCCAATGGCAGCCAATTACAACATGCAGATGGCTATAGGAATGTTTGGCAGTATGTAAACCATTCAACACACACACACACCTACACTCTCACACACACACACACACACACACACACACACACACACACACACACACACACACACACACACACACACACACACACACACACACACACTCATTTGAGCTGTTGGATAGATTGCCATGGCAATAATTTATGGGATTACCAATAAATTAAATAAAAGTGGATTACGGTGGATTGAAGTTTTGGTTTTGATTACAGAAAATATGTTTGGCACAAAGCAGACTGCAAAAAAAGAAAGAAAGAAAGAAAGAAAGAAAGAAAGAAAGAAAGAAAGAAAGAAAGAAAGAAAGAAAGAAAGAAAGAAAGAAAGAAAGAAAGAAAGAAAGAAAGAAAGAAAGAAAGAAAAAATGCCATCACCAAATTCCTATTTCTAAGGTCAGGCATGCTGGTGGACTGTGGAGTAACCTAAAGGAGGTTATGTTGAGATTATTCATTCATTTATTTATTATTCATTCATTGATTGATATAGATAGATAGATAGATAGATAGATAGATAGATAGATAGATAGATAGATAGATAGATAGATAGATAGATAGATAGATAGATAGATAGATAGATAGATAGAATAAGAGTTTTGTTTCCCATAAAGAGCTGTTACCTACATAATTTAAGTGTAATCTTCTCAGAATTAATTCTGAAATTTCAGTGCATACTGACCTTGGATCATTATGGTCTATTTTGCTGTCCTGTAACAAGTTACCCCCTGTTACCGGATTTCATATGTGACTATGTTATGCTCCAGCAAACTGACCCCTTGCTTGCTTTTCACTTCATTCCCTTTTTCCTATATTGTTTCTGTGCTACGTGCTGTATTGAAGCTGTACACACACACTGAATGTGGAATCTCATTAAAATATATAAAATGCTTAATTGAAATATACAATATATTGAATATACAATATACAATTGAATTTTTATTATGCAAAACTGCATTTTCATATTATACTGTAACTCTTACCAGGCTGGTTTCACGCCAACAATCTTGAGAACTCTCAGGGCAATACGTCTGTGTAATCCCCACTCCTCTATAGCAGTTGCCATTACTAGACCACTCAGGAAGAGGAAGTTTGTCTCTACAAAGTACTGAGGACAGACCTTCTTAGAGGGTAGAATACCCATAGTGGGGAAGAGGCAGATTGGCAGCAATGCAGTAACTGATAGTGGGAGAGCTTCTGTACACCAGTATATTGCCATCAAGAGCACCACATATAGACATTTTCCCTCCTGCAGGAAAGACAGAAAAGGGATGTACAATTACAGATTTGATAGTTGGGTGGTGAAAAGGTAGATTAATGGATGGGTGGCAAAGTTTACTGTATGCCAGGTATTCACCCCCACCCTAAATTATTATCTATGTACAGTATGTTTTTCTTTTTCCTATGAATCTCACCCTTACAAGTGCCTGCATAAATAATTACTACTAAGAAAATTATATATTAGAGCAAATACAAACTTTCCAGTAAGAACTACTGTCCAATAAAAGCTGTTATGCAAGGAATAATATACAGGCCTCATCTTGTTAATGGGAACACCAGGCCCCATTTAACCGACCATGTATTAGTTCTTTCTAATTGATTTGCATCAGTAATCCAACCACAACATCTTAATTGAAACTTCTATTTGGAACCTTAGTTATTCTGACACTGATTAGTCTTTCTCACAGCGTTTTGAATGCATGCAGATTCACTGCCCTACCATGACCTCTCAACAGATCCGCTGATCCATTGTGCTTGGGCCCTAACAAGCACAGTATGGTCTCATCTCTTACTGTGAAAAAATGGTGTGCTCCCCACTGCGATTCCACAACAATCCAAATCAGTTTATTTTGTTTTGTCAGAGGTGAATGTCCCAGACACCCAGACACCTTTAATTAGGTATCTTCAGACATATGGATGTACAAATGGGACAGTGACGGACATAACAAATCAGATCATTGGGCAAAATTGGCTATAGCTTTCCAATAGCAGGTTACTTTGTCTATTTGTTTGATTCTTTCTATTATCCTGAACACTGATTTGATGTCTTGACAAACAAAACGTAATATTTTGCCATTTTGGTCCACATTTAATTTTTATTTTATAATTATTTAAAACTTAAAAAATAGATAAATACATGTGCAAAATCTGGACTAATACATTTCCAAATTCTGCACACTTTCAATGTTACTGTGAGAAAATTTGGAAATGTTGGAAATTGACATGTACTGAGGCACATGTCCACATGACACATTGATGGATTTGATGTAAGACTGGTCAGTCATGCAGTTTTACACAACCCTGTATTCTATATCAGATCAAGATAATCAGATAATAGTAAAACAAAAATACCAAGGAACAGTCATTGGAGTTGTTTCTGAAAACCTTTGGGCCAAACTCAAAAGGAATGCCAAACAGGAAAATTTTTACTTTTGTTTGTCCACATCATTAGTCATTTGGTGCCTCTGGCTGTGCGCCTCCACACCGCACACTGCAAGGCCACTCAGGCAAGTACAAACTCGTGATCTCGTGTGTGCACTTGCTCTGAAAAACCCGCACTAAAATACCGGAGCAGTGAGTGTCATCTAGTGCTGTTGTGATGGCTGAGCATGAAGATTCTACGTCCTACCTTTTCTGGCAGAACGAAGAGCAGAGGAAGCAAAAGCAGTGGTGTGATGATGAGAACCAGATGTTTACGAACGAACCAGAGTTTCTTGACAATTATCAGCAGGTCCATTGCGCGAGAAACCAGGATGTGTTTCTTTTTTTTTTTCTTCTTCTTCCTCCTTTCACCAAGTTCGTCGCTTTTCTACTCCAACCGATGCTCCTTCTCCACTTTTTATCACGCTTTCTTTGTTGATTTTTGAGGGACCCTGGGAGAAGATTAACTCTTGGATTACTCGTTAACTCGTCGCACGTAATAAATGATAAAACATGCTGTCGGGACACTCGTATGTACCTGTTACAGCCTCGAGCCGGGCCGCAGGAGTCAGATCAGCGTGGGAAACATCGATTATCAAAGGAAACCTAAACGTTCGTTTACATTAATGAGCGTTCTATATGGCTTCTCTTTTGTTTGCCCAGGAGGGTGGATCGTGAAGAAGTATTGCGGAATGCGCACTGGTGGAGATTAAAGAGTCGTTGGGTCAAAAGTACTGAAGGATGGGCGCATCGAAACTGAAACACTGTAGCTGTCTGCAAAGATCCTTTGGAGATGTTAAAGCAGAGATACAACCTAGAAAGCCTATTGATGTGATATTTAAGATCATATATAGTTTAGGAACTAGTTCCTCCCTTTCCCCTTTGCCCAAATGCACACGCACACGTACACATACACGCCTCCAAGCATGCAAAGAATGACTCCAAATACCAGCACTATATTGTTATATATTTTCCAATCATAAAGCACTATTTGTTTTTATTTCACTTTCCAACACTGCAACAGTTACACACACCAAAGACAAGTTCCATATGCAAGCTGTCTTTTGGCTTTTGTTATTAGAATACTTCAGATTTCTTGCTTTTGAAATATAAAAATAATAATAATAATAATAATAATAATAATAATAATAAAACAAAAAAAACAATCATGCTATAGTATAAGAAAAATAAAGTTTTCCCTCCTCGAAACATTTCATTCCATCTTCCTCGGAATGTAGACTTTTTTTGATCATGTCTATATGAAGTAAAACCCGACAATCCTCCTGTTCCACTTACCCCTTTTTTGGTGGAAAGTAAAAGCTTTCATTTGTTTTAGTATAAAATTCATAAGCAGACAATTCCTCCCAGTGTGTTTTATTTCCAATGCCTTCAGAATCTTTCTTACACATAAAAAATACATTACCATCCAATTTATTCATAAGTATTTCTGACAAGGGTTTTTTTTTTTGTTGTTGTGGTAAAGATTCTGTGAGTTGTGATTGAAAGCACAGTTCATATCTGTATTATATATTGTCCATATTGTATTCCTTTGCTATTCTTTTTACTACTTTTTCCCCTAAACTAAATACTATACTGTAAACATATGAAGTTTACAGTAAAAAAAAAAATCTGTTCGTCTGTCTTTTTTTCTCAAAATGAATCTTTCCAGATGTTGCATTTTTATAATAAACCATGGTTATTTTAGATTTTAATGGATTTTTTATTAATAGGTCTTTCTAAAGGACTGTTAGTCTATGAAACATTTGAACAGCTGATAGATTGTATGAAATATCCATGGACATTCTATTATTTGGATTTAATTGAGCACATGTGACCACATTAATTATTGTGTGTTCTAATGCTGGCAGATTATCTGATTAAAGTCTTTTTGTGGGTTTAGCTAGCAGAGTTTCAAATAAATGTGTATGGTGTGTATTAGGGATATAAATTAACATGATTGATAATGTGTTCTAGATACAAATACATATGAATATGAGGTGCACTTTTTTTATTTTTTCAAAAAAGATTTGATTGAGGCTAGAAATGTGAGCATATCATAAAAAAACCTGTAAAGTGTGTGTGTGTGTGTGTGTGTGTGTGTGTGTGTGTGTGTGTGTGTGTGTGTGTGTGTGTGTGTGTGTGTGTGTGTGTGTGTGTGTGTCATTTATTTATTCATTCAGCTTTAGTACATCCTTGGCCAGGGTTAAAGTCTTGCACCGACCTCTTGGCCAGTATGGCAAAATGTCAGACACACCATTTGCAAGGCCAACTATGTGGGCAGTGCTTCTGGGTTTGTTTTCCAGTTTAAAGTCCTATAAAACATTAAAAATAGTGCTATCTGAAGCAATGGATGCAGATAGTGGTGTCAGGCAGCAATGTATGCATGCACATATACAGACATCGAAAATATTTCATTTATGAACATTATTTTCACAAACACCCCAGTAAAAGATTAGAGTTTAATAAAAGAATGCACAGTAAAGGTGCTTGTGGTAATTTAGGTGGATGCACTTTTTGTTCTTGTTTTTCTTCTTTATAATGAATATTTAGCTGTTGCACCAAAAGCTGATTAGCAATGATTCATAATAAATTTCTTAAATAGAAGGCCAAAAAAAAAAAAAAAAAAAAAACATAACACAGCTGTATTCATGTAATAACAAGTCTGAGCAATGCTTTTTCAGGTGCAGACTGACTATAGTCCTGTTCTAAATAAACAATTTCCGTTGTGAAGCCCCAGGCTCTGTCATTATCGTTTAAACAAGTTCTGAAAGTTTTCTTTGCATAAATCCTGGTATTTTCAACAACAGAAAAAAGCAGTGAAACTGGTAGCAGAGACCAATACACCATTTAAAGATGAAAAAAAAGAAAAAAAGTAAAATGATGAGTTAATCTTTTAAAAGGCAATTACATCAATGTAGTCCATTAAAGAAAGAGACACACTTGATTAGCTTTCTACCTAACGTTATTCCCATATAAAGTATAGCTTGAACACACATCACTATTGGATCTACTGTATTCATCAACATCAAGCTTTAATTTCATGGTACAGCTGTGAATCAAAGAGAAACTGAGGAGCTAACTGTAAAAATATATATGTAAGATGTGAGCATATAACATTTAAAAAGTTAAAATATAATATAATATATTTATGGTATATTGTAGGTTTTTATTGTGCAGTAAATGTTCTTTGGTGGATGAAGTTCACTATTCTTGTAATTGAGTAAAGGTACAAATCCCTTGCTTAAATATTACTCAAGTAGTAGTAAATGTTTACATTTCTACTTAAGTAAAAGTACAAAACTGCTATCTTTTAAATATTCTTTAGTATCGCATGTAAAAAGAACTTGTCACAGAGAAGTATATTTGATAACTTTTGCAATTTCATTTTTAATTTTCTTGCGCATTAAACCTTTTTAAAGAGAGAGTTTTCTATTGAAACAGGCACACAGTGGGAGTACCTTTTTATCATGTAACACATTTACGTATTCATTCAAAGCAAAGAGGACCAGCATTTTTCTTGTTGTTGAAATGGTGACATTTCAGAATTGACAATGTAATATATGTAAAACTAATTTAATTTAATCCGAGCTAACAGATATTATTTCAGCAGTCACTGTGTTTCATGGCAGATCATTTACTTGTCCATTTAACAGTCCAAAGGCAGACTTTTTGAGTCAAGAGAGGAAGTACAATTGTGACCTAAAGCACATTTGTTAATCACACTATACTATAATGCATTTAAAAAGATGATGTTTATATGGGAAATCCATTAAGGAAAACCTAAATATGTAAAAAAAATATATATATATAGAATTACATGATAAATTATTGAAAATTATATCTTGCTTTATAATCATGTTAATTTTTACATTATGGATGGGGTAGAAATAAGCTAATATACTGTAAATAGCATAAACATGTGTTAAGTATATAAACAATGTTACATGTTGCTTACAAAATAGATAGTCTGTTCACATACAACATAGACAATAGAGATATAAGCCTACTTATAATTCCATTTGGATTGAGCCTGTAAATTATATATAACCCATGATTATATGGTTTGACAGATGAATTATGGATTAAGATGCTTTTTATTTATTTTTTTACAACTCAGGCCTTTCTGATCTTAGCACTCTTTCAAGACCATGGCATTTTCTTTAAATACCACACTCACAGTGAAAATGTTGAATAGCTACACAAACTGTCATCTTGCTTGTGCAATGTGGAAAGAAATAAATCTAATGAAACAAGCACAGACCTCTGTTCATGTAAATGTCAAATATGTGGTTAAACACACTTTGCATCTCTACTCCTGGGAAAAATAAATGGACCCAGTTTTTAATAAAGAAAATATTAGAAGTTTAATAGTCTTTAAAGAAATGAGAAAGAATGAAACCACTACTCTAAATCTCTTCCTGCTTTATCAATCCTGGTCCCATTTATAAGATTGACATCAGGTCCTTGATAGGCTGTGACAGATAATAAAAACAATATTTTTCTGAAGATTCTTTTTTACTATGATTTTACTCTTGCATACAAGAAGTAAAATTCCATGTTTCTTGCTTTTTCTCCAAATAGTTCACTACAGCAAAAGTAAACAAGCAAGTGGTAGCACAGGAGTTCTCAGGCATGCATTTGTTAAATTCTTGCAATTTTTCCTGATCATTGACTTATTGTTAAGACCATAAAATAGCTAAAGCAAATGGCCAATATTTTTACAAAATGTAAGGTGTTGTTCACAATGTTGGAGGTTCAAGCCCCAGCATTGTCAAACTGACACTGTTGTGTTCTTGAGCAATACATAGAACCCTAACTGCTCCAGGGATGCAGTCATGGCCTACCCTTTGCTGTGACCCTAACTTCCTAACAAGTTGGGATATGCAAATAAAATAATTTCACTATGATGTATATGTAGCAAATAAAGCCTTCTATCTTAAAGCTTGATATTTTGAGCTTGGTCCAATTTTTCCTCAAGAGTATACACTACACATAAATTGGAATTAATGCTTGTGGATTGGCATCAATAGAAATGCAATTTGGACATCTGGACATCTTGACATTTTAACATGCTCAAACAGCACCATCTTTTGATAGAAGTCTATTTAATTTTCTCTATGAATTTTAGTTTCCTGTTAGTTGCATAATCTAGATTTACTTTTGGCAGTTCAAATTCTTGAACTTTGACTTTGACGAGCATTTTGACTAAACTTACTTCAAGTCAAGTCAAGTCAAGAAGCTTTTATTGTCATTCAACCATGTATAGCTGATGCAGTACACAGTGAAATGAGACAACGTTCCTCCTGAACCCAGGTGCTACATAAAACAACATAAAACAACAGTAAACAACAGTCACAGTACAGAAGAACACAGGGCCAGGAACTAAGATCCTTGCCACATAAAGTGCATGTGTGCAACTGGTGCAAACAGTGCAAAGACATCACAAGACAGTGTGAGACAACACAGGACAGTGCAGGACAATACAAAATACACAAAATATAAGAATAAAAACAACAATAGCTCCGCCAGTAAAACCTGTCGTAACAGAATAAGGTGCACAGTAGCAGAAAAATGTAAACAGAGAAATGTAAACAATTGTGCAATTCTACAATAGCAGCAATCAAAAATAAAGTGATCAGTGACCAAAGGATTTGTACAGAATATTGTGCAAAGAGAGCAAGTCCCGGAAGATCAGCAACAAACAACAAACGGCATGTAAACATTATTGCGACAATGAAAGGTGTAAACGGTGTTGAGACCTGGGTGTGCGAAGTGTATGTGTGTTGAGTCCGGTTGTACAGATCAGTCACACAGTTGTGTGTAAGTGTGTGTGTGTGAGTATGTGTGTGTGTGTGAGAGAGAGTTCAGTTCAGATGTTTGTTGAGGAGCCTGATGGCTTGCGGGAAAAAACTGTTGCACAGTCTTGTTGTGACGGCCCGAATGCTTCGGAACCGTTTTCCTGATGGTAGGAGGGTGAAGTGTGTGTGTGACGGGTGTGTGTGGTCATCCACAATGCTGTGTGCTTTGCGGATGCAGTGTGTGGTGTAAATGTCCATGATAGAGGGGAGAAAGACTCCGATGATCTTCTCAGCTGTCCTCACTATCCTCTGTAGGGTCTTGCGATCCGAGACGGTGCAGTTCCCAAACCAGGCAGTGATGCAGCTGCTCAAGATGCTCTCGATGGCCCCTCTGTAGAACATTTGTTAAGTGACCAGGTGAGGTTATCCGCCAGATGAACACCAAGGAATTTGGTGCTCTTGACGATCTCCACTGAAGATCCTTCGATGATCAGTGGAGAATGGTCTCTCTGTGCTCTCCTGAACTCAACAACCATCTCTTTGGTTTTGTCCAGGTTCAGAGACAGGTTGTTGGCTCCACACCAGGCTGTTAACCGTTGCACCTCCTCTCTGTATGCTGACTCGTTGTTCTTGCTGATTAGACCCACCACGGTCGTGTCATCAGCAAACTTAATGATATGATTCGAGCTGTGTGTTGGTGCACAGTCGTGAGTCAGCAGAGTGAACAGCAGTGGACTGAGCACACAGCCCTGAGGGGCTCCAGTGCTCAGTGTGGTGGTGCTGGAGATGCTGTTCCCGATCCTGACCGACTGAGGTCTCTCAGTCAGGAAGTCCAGGATCCAGTTGCAGAGGGAGGTGTTCAGGCCCAGTAGGCTCAACTTCTCAATCAGGTGCTGAGGAATGATTGTGTTAAATACTGAACTGAAGTCTATGAACAGCATCCTTACATAAGAGTCTTTGTTATCCAGATGGGTGAGGGCCAGATGGAGGGTTGTGGAGATGGCATACGCAAACTGCATGGGGTATACTTGATACATTCAATTAATATACTGAATATAATTTGGTCTTTCTTTCTTTCTTTCTTTCTTTCTTTCTTTCTTTCTTTCTTTCTTTCTTTCTTTCTTTCTTTCTTTCTCTTTTTAATATAGTCTGTGATCGGACACTAAATACTTAAAAACAGCCAAATGTGCACTTTTTTCTATCAGAATGCCACACTATGAAACCACTCAAAAATGTACTTGCTTATTGAAAATGAGTGGCCAAAGGTGTTACAAACTTTTAACATCACCTAAACTATTATATTTGCTATAGAAAATGTCAAATTTTTAGCTCTAATCCACACCCAATATTTAAGCTAAATCTGCAGGCTTGAGCTTATAGCAGAGATGGGTACTGAAGAACAAATACTTTGTTAATGTACTTTGTATTTAATTTTCTGGCAACTTATTATTTTTACTCATTACAATTTCATGCAAAACAAATATATGTACTTTCTACTTCTTACATTTTCAAAAAAGGCTCATTACTTCAGATTTAATCTATTTGGTGACATGATCAATAGTTTTTTTTTTTTCTTTGCGTGCCATTTTTCAGCCCATAAACCTATTTCTTGTCATTGCGTGGCTTTTTTAATCTATTACTGCTATATCATTTTCTGGCTCTCACACACCACAGACAAAGGACAGTTTACAAAGCTAACAACGAGCAAGACAGAAGGCAACAAGAAGTCTGTCTAACATGGATGAGACAGTGGGAGTCAGCGATGTAAACATGACTGAAAACAGAGACATTCCTGATCACCTGATCATTATTCTTTCCTTTTTATAATATTTTTTTTATTTTAACTTAAGTGGAAAAGTGTAGTCAGTACTTAATCTTTTACCAGAGTATTTTAAAACATGAGTATTTGTACTTCTACTTGAAGGATGTGTGTACATTCTCTGGCTTCTAGTGATAGTTGAATAGAACACAGAGCTGCCATGCTGCCAGATATCACATAACACTTTCCATTTGTCTTAAATGCTTACCGTATATTTTAGAGAACTGTTATAAAATAAATGAATGTTACAAAGATAGATTTTCTCAAGCATGTCCTTTTATGGCTCATGGCCATTAAGAATGCTGTTCTATTCAGTCTTTTGAAGTCATCCTAATAATCAGTCATTTTAGAATTAAATAATATGTGTATGTAGGAGTGCAAAAAAATGTCAACTGACTGTGGCTCACCAAGGATGGCCTTGTTTTTAACTTTAAACTGATTTTATAAAGGAAAAAGCAAATAAAAAACAAATGATTCAGTATTTTCACATTTATAAAAGGAAATTGCTAATTACTGTTATTGCCAATTGGTTTTAATATAATTCCTAAAGCATCACCTACACATAGGACATACAAATGTAATTTTGTATAGTCCATGTGTAAAGGTTTCTTCATATTAATCAATAATTAGTGATAAAAAAAAAAAAGAAACATCCTGGGATTCTGCTAGTTAATGAAATGATTTGGTATTAGCCATTTTCTTTCCGTAGAGTCCGTAGTGGTTCCCATTAGAAATACTCTGCGGTGTGTTTCCCATTTGATTATATGTTTGCCTAATACTAGAGTCATGTCAGGATAACCATAACAAACACAATGCACCTGAGCTCAGAAAGGTTTTAATCCACAATTTTTTAAATGCTCACAAATGTACAAATTATTTTAATTTTGTCATTTAGGATTATAGTGTGTAGATTAAGGATCAAAAAGTCCATTTAAACTATTTTTGTATTTCAAATACTTCATTGTGCAAAAAAAAATCCATTTTGAATACTTTCTGATTCCAATGAGTATGTAATCTTTGGATTCTCAAAAGTCATACAAGGAATTAGATTCACATCATTTGAATATGTTAGTTAATAGATCTTAATTAGATTTGAATGGGTTAAAAAAAATAGGAAAATTTATACTTCCAAAACATTAGACAGATAATGTGGACCACTACATATGTGAGTGAACGAGACACTGTGTCAACAATGCTTTGGGAACGCTTTCCATGCTCTGAATCACATGTGTAATCGGTCCAACAGAAAAGCACATGCTGTGGAGACGGCACTAGCTTTGAAAGTGACAGAAGCGCTCGCAGGGATGCAGGGCATGTGGCCTAGAGACGCAGCATCTTGTTCCCTCAGGAATTAGTGTCCGATACCCCCATACTGACCAATCCCTGCCTAGTGTGGATGGGCACAGCTAGGTCAAAGGACTGAGGGGCCAGGAGTGGCACTAAGGTCAAGGCTGCAGGACCTGATAAAGATCTTGAAGAGATACCCAAGAAACCAAGGCCTTAGTGGCCACCACAGTTGAGTGAGCTCTGACCCTGTAAGGGAGGGGAGACCAATGGACTCATAAGAGGAGTGGTTAGCATCCACAATCCACCAACTAAGGGTCTGCTTAGGGAAAACCCTTTTTATACTGACAGTAGGAGGCAAATAGATGGTCCAACTTTCTCTACACACCAGTTCTGTAGATGTATGTGTCCAGTGCTCGCACCAGGCACACCTGGTTAAGCTTCTTGAGGGCTGAAAAGGAGGAGGACAGAATGTCTGAAGCACGACTGGACGTAGGACCGCCAAGGGCACCTTGGGGACATACACTGGTCTGGGGTAGAGGAAGACACTGGCCATGCCTAGGGTGAACTCCAGACAGTAGGGGCTCATGGAAAAGGGTGTGAAGGTCCCTACTCTCTTTAGTGAGGAAATAGTCAGTAGAAAAACTTTTGACTGTTAAAAATTTGTTAAAAAACTCAAGAGCACATCAAGCAGGGGCTTGAATCGAGGCTTGGACAAGGCCTCCAGGACAGCTTCTCTTGGGCCCACATGAGGATCTGTCATGCCAGCTTGTAAAGGAGGCATGGTTGATGTAGGAGACCACCAATGTGTTGTCTGTACGGACCAGCACTTGGTGGTCCCTTAGGTCTGAGAAGAAATGCTTCATAAATCTAAAATGGGACGCAGCCCCCATCCTCCTTGGGAACAATGAAGTACCAGCTGTAGAACCCAGACTCTCTGTCGAACAGAGACCACCTCGGTTGCTTGCTTGTTAAAGAGAGTTTCTAATTCTTGTTTCATAACTAGAGCCTGCTCGGGCCCCACCAGAGTGGGACACACCTAGTTGTACTGGGGCAGATGAGACCTGAACTGAAGTGTCCCTAGTTTCTGGGTAGGGTGAGTGGTGACACTCCATCTCTGAATTTCATGATGCCTAGCACATGTGTTAGGCTGGGGCGGTTTTTGGGGCTGCTCTCACAACAGGTTGGCCTGATCTTTGAAAGAAGAGAGGTGGAGCACAGCACACTACTCACAGGGGGGAAAAAAAACGCATGCTTTAGAACCCTGGTAGAAAGGGCTGAATATGGTAGGTGAGGCAGAAGAAACGGACAGGTCCGTCTCCAAACCCTCTGCCAGATTCAACTGTGAGCCCCATGACCTCAGTCACCAGAACCATGAGGAGTGGGAGCACCCTCCTCGAAGATGGACATGCGGTCGCAATGCGGGCAGCTCTGCTCCCAGACAAGCTACACATAGCCTGAAAGCCTGCATGCCTTTATATTGTTGCTTTTCCACTTTTTTCAAATTTCTTATGAGTCCTCTGGTCTTCCTGCACCTTTCGGGGTCAGATCTTACTCTACTCGGAGTGTGGCAGCCTCTAAGGTTTTGTCCTCTGAAGTTTCCCTCGAAGACATCTGCAATGCTGCGGTCCACCCTGCTGACCTTTATCAGGTTTTACAGCATTGACCTTAGTGCCACTCCTGCCCCCTCTTTCCTTTGACCTAGATGTGCTCTTCCACACTATGCAGGGACTGATCAGCATGGCATTATTGGACACTCATTCTCAAAACTTTGTTGACGCAGCTTGAATTTCCTCATGGAACGTCTCCAGATTAAGAATGTAACTATGATCACGTTCATAACCTGAAGACGTTAGTTGTGTTATCACAATACAAAAAGATTTTGAGTGAAATCTATCCATCCATAATCATTAATACAGTTAGGAACATTAACCTCTTCCAAAATATGTGTAATAAGCTCTGAAATTTAGTAGATCTATATAGAACTATATTGGTGTCTGGTTTTAGAGCCTGTTGAGTTAAAAAAAATGTTTCATAAGCACAGCATTGTGTTTCTTTGTGTGTATGTAAATAGGCATCTATGGGTAAAACTTATATTTTATATACTGTTTTTGTTCTTTTTAATGTCTTTTGAGACATTAAGCTGTCTGTGGCCTTGTGCTCGTCATCCCTTTGAAATTGTTATGCTTTAACATGCTGTTATGCTGTTAACTGCTTACCCCTGGTTGCTTGCTTTAGTCAGTAACGTAGCTAAGTAATGATTTGGTATTTATGAAGGTAATTAGAAGTCATAAAATGCTGTCAGGAACTGAATTACAAGTAGCTACAAAAGAGCTACACTTTAACCTTTGCTCTGATTAATTCAGCACTTGGAAAACTGTCAGTTTAATAACAATTAGAGCAGCTGTGATCTGATTATACTTTTTTAAACTGGCATCTGTTAGTATGTATGTGTTATAGGATCCTTATGTAGCTCGGTTTCTCCTTGACAACCAGCCAGAATGACCAGCTAATAGCAAAACATCAGTGCTTGAGAAATGCGGAATGAGTTGTGAGCATATGTGTGTGTGTGTGTGTGTGTGTGTTTGTGTCTGTGTTTGTGTGTGTGTGTGTGTGAGTGTGTGTGTGTGTGTGTGTGTGTGTGTGTGTGTGTGTGTGTGTGTGTGTGTGTGTGTGTGTGTGTGTGTGTGTGTGTGAATATGCAGGCGTGCTCGAAGCTGAAAGGCTCCAGTGGTGAAAAACATCCATTTTATCCACAGTTAATGGTCTTGGTGATACCAGATACATTTCGACTTTCCTGTCACAATCTTAAAATGTCAAGTTCTGTATTTTTTGTCACATTCAATTCCTAATGGTACATTTGTATAAAGAAGGTTTCTAAAGGTCTTTTCTCACCTATTTTTTTACTTCAAGCACACATTGCATCAACTAGAATTAGAGGCAGTCAGTGAGTGCTAATTATGAAATAACTACACTATATAGACAATGGTTTGTGGACACCTCAGCATAAAATTCATATATGTTTTGAAACATTTCATTCCACATTTAGTCCCCATTTGCTGTTATCATAACCTCCAGTCTTCTAGGAAGAGCTCCAACTTTGTGGTAATAATTTGGGGATAAACCATATATGGATGGTCACGTGTCCGAATACTTTTTTCCATTTAGTGTATCAACCGATAGTTTTAAGCATTAGCCAATTTATGATTTTTTAAATATTTTTTCTTTTTTTTTGGGGGGGGGGGTGGGGGTGGGGGGTTGTGCAGGGAAAATTCTATTACTGAAGCACTCTTACTCTTGCTTTTTGGTTGGAGAAGTTAAAATTTGGTGCTTTGAGTACAATTCTTTCATACTGACCACTGGATGTTCAACATGGCACCTCATGACAAAGAACTTTCTGAGGATTTGAGAATTTGAATTGTTGCTCTTCACAAAGATAGCTGAGTCTATAAGAAGTTCAGTAACACCCGGAAACTGAGTTTTGGTACAGTTCATTGAGCTGTGGTTCCTTGAGAGAAACATGGATGCCAACATGTAATCTGACATTCTGAAGCAGAATATGATGCCCTCCCTTCATAGCCATAAGCCATAGTTTTACATTTGTAAACTTAATCATGAGCTCAGTTGTGAAGATCTGCACCCAGATTTTCCTAAATTTACACCTAGCATAAAGATAAACTCATCCTGTTTCTGATGTTTTTTATGCATTTTTAGAAAGTTACATAGAAAATAATAAAACACTACCTCCAAACAGTCACCATGAAGAACAACACTAGCACTCAAATTACTAAAATTAATATTTGATGTAAAAGGATGGCGAGCCACTGAGGACAGGTTATATGTTTAAAAAATCAAATACACCTCTATGTTTACAACCCTGATTCAAGGAAAAACAACATAAAAGATTTGCAAATTTAAGTTAGTATACTACAATATATTACAAATGTTTTCCCATCATTAAAGTGACATTCAACCTTTTGCTGTGATTACAAAATAAGCAGCCAACAACCATAGTAAGAGAGGTAATAATTTTCAAACTGAGCTCTGATTGCAATCTGCAAATATTCAAATTGAAAATTTGATTGCAGTCGAAACACAATTTGTCCCTGATAATAACTGTATATTATGAGAACCAAGCAGTATAATTTGTTAAGGTGAAAACTGAACACAAATTCCTATGGTCCTGTCAAGCAGACATAAACATGAACATGATGAATAGGACATGTGGCTTTGCATGGTTAAGCGACATACAACTGTTATCACTTAGGGTGTACTCACTTTTGTTGCCAGCTATTTTAACAATAATGGCCGTATGCTGAGTTATTTTTAGAGGAAAGTAAATCTATACTGCTTTTTCAAGCTGCACCTTGACTACTCTAAAATATATTAAAGTTAAATTGTTATATTATTGTCCATTTTAGTATCTTCTTAAGGGACAATGCTATAGAAATTAAACTATATATACTGTATCTTTGATACTATATATATATATATATATATATATATATATATATATATATATATATATATATATATATATATATATATATATATACTGTATATATATACTGTATATATATATATATACTGTATATATATATATATATATATATATATATATATATATATATATATATATATATATATATATATATATATATATATATAGTCTTTGATACAAATTGCCTTGACATATTGTAGTAGCATTTGCCCCCTGTCCTCTCCGTACTCTTAACTAAGTTCAGGTCAGAATGAGTTCATTTTAAATGCCAAAGCTCTACTGACAATACACATTCCTGTATTTATAAATGTACAAAAAATTACATTATGTAACTCTATTCTTCGTGAGTGGTTTTAGCTGAGATGGGTGAGCATTTGTCCAAATTATTACCAAAAATGGCAGGTTCAAAATCTTTCAGGTTTTTCAGGACATTTACAGTTGAGCCGTTTCTTCTTTGAATTGGATTCTTAAAAGATGTTTCCCAGGAATCAAGACGGTTGATGAAGAATTATGCACTGGAATGCATGTGTTGGTTTAGCGATTTCTGCATTGACACTGGGAAAATAAGCAGTGTGACATCTGATCAATAACTAGGTTGTATGCATGCAAACATTATATTGATTTCCCACACACCTGCACTCTCTCTCTCTCTCTCTTTCTCTTACTCTCAGATTTCAGATAAAGCTATTAACCATTTTCAGATGCGTAATAGCACATTATATAGCCAAAGGTATGTAAACACCAGACCATCACACTCATATGTGGGTCTTCTCAAAACCATGGAGCACATAATTGCATAAGTGCCAGGATTATGGACAGGGACTATGTTCCCCACTAATCACTCATGCATCTCAATGTACTATGTTTTTTATGTGCACTTGTATTTATGGACTCATATTCAGGTATGTATTCATGGACTGTATTGTATTCTGATGTTTCCTTGTGTTTAGATTCATTTTTGTTTGTCAATACATTTGTATGTTAGTTAAAAAATCTATCCCCACTAGCACCCGCCTCTGCTTACTTACATGACAATAAGGTTTCTTTGTATACTGTAGCATTACAGTTTCCCTTCACTGGAACGTCAAAGATTAAACCTTTTTCAGCATGAGAATGAGTCTGTTTGTGCACTCAGCAAAGTCATGGTCAAAAGACATGGTATGCTGATGCTGATGCTGATGTGGAAGACCTCAAATGTCCTGAATTCAACCCCAGTGAATACTTTTAGAATTATTTTAAATGCTGGCTGTGCCCCAGGCCTCCTGAAATACTCAAAGCATATATTAATTAATGAATATTTATTTTTGTAGACTATGTAAAAAAATGCACTTCTAAAAATGTTTGTCAGGCCTGAAAGCTTTTCAGTTTGTTCAAACTTGCATTTAAGTCTGTGATATTAGTGTTTTAGGGACAGTATTATATTTTTATTCTATCCCTTTTTTATGTTTTCTTTTGTCTGATTTTTTTTTCCTTTCTTAAATATTAGACTCATTGCTTGTCTTTTAAACTGCACTTTAACTTACTGGGAATTCTGGAATTGTTTATTTGCAAAATAGCTTTGATGAAAAAATGCACTATAATAAATTTAGCAGAAGCTTTAATTTTAATAGAACATTAGGCCACAAAACAAACTGACAAGAAATAACAAATAAATTGAAGTGAAGTAGAAAAACCTCTTATTATAGGCTGCATTTTTGTAGTTAAAGAAAAAAGAAAAGTGTTATGTTTTTGTATTTCTGGCAGAAAATTGTCAATAGATTTCTTTTACAGTGCCTTGCGAAAGTATTCGGCCCCCTTGAACTTTGCGACCTTTTGCCACATTTCAGGCTTCAAACATAAAGATATAAAACTGTAATTTTTTGTGAAGAATCAACAACAAGTGGGACACAATCTAAGTGGAACGAAATTTATTGGATATTTCAAACTTTTTTAACGAATAAAAAACTTAAAAATTGGGCGTGCAAAATTATTCAGCCCCCTTAATTTAATACTTTGTAGCGCCACCTTTTGCTGCGATTACAGCTGTAAGTCGCTTGGGGTATGTCTCTATCAGTTTTGCACATCGAGAGACTGAAATTTTTGCCCATTCCTCCTTGCAAAACAGCTTGTGCTCAGTGAGATTGGATGGAGAGCATTTGTGAACAGCAGTTTTCAGTTCTTTCCACAGATTCTCGATTGGATTCAGGTGTGGACTTTGACTTGGCCATTCTAACACCTGGATATGTTTATTTGTGAACCATTCCATTGTAGATTTTGTTTTATGTTTTGGATCATTGTCTTGTTGGAAGACAAATCTCCGTCCCAGTCTCAGGTCTTTTGCAGACTCCATCAGGTTTTCTTCCAGAATGGTCCTGTATTTGGCTCCATCCATCTTCCAATCAATTTTAACCATCTTCCCTGTCCCTGCTGAAGAAAAGCAGGCCCAAACCATGATGCTGCCACCACCATGTTTGACAGTGGGGATGGTGTGTTCAGGGTGATGAGCTGTGTTGCTTTTACGCCAAACATAACGTTTTGCATTGTTGCCAAAAAGTTTGATTTTGGTTTCATCTGACCAGAGCACCTTCTTCCACATGTTTGGTGTGTCTCCCAGGTGGTTTGTGTCAAACTTTAAACGACACTTTTTATGGATATCTTTAAGTAATGGCTTTCTTCTTGCCACTCTTCCATAAAGGCCAGATTTGTGCAGTATACGACTGATTGTTGTCCTATGGACAGAGTCTCCCACCTCAGCTGTAGATCTCTGCAGTTCATCCAGAGTGATCATGGGCCTCTTGGCTGCATCTCTGATCAGTCTTCTCCTTGGATGAGCTGAAAGTTTAGAGGGACGGCCAGGTCTTGGTAGATTTGCAGTGGTCTGATACTCCTTCCATTTCAATATTATCGCTTGCACAGTGCTCCTTGGGATGTTTAAAGCTTGGGAAATCTTTTTGTATCCAGATCCAGCTTTAAACTTCTCCACAACAGTATCTCGGACCTGCCTGGTGTGTTCCTTGTTCTTCTTGCTCTCTGCGCTTTAAACGGACCTCAAAGTTCAAGGGGGCTGAATACTTTCGCAGGGCACTGTATGTAGCTCATTTGAAATGCCACATCTCTGACGTCCCTCCTGAGCAACAAAGAAAATATTTTGTTTATTAATTTGAGTTTTTAAGCATTTTTGATTTTCCAAAATCCAAAACAATTTATTCAATTTAGTATGTAATCTTTTAGTTTTAACTTCATCTTATTTTAATATTAAATGTATCTCATTTTAAGATTTTGAACTGAATCAAAATAGGACAGCATGGTCATAATAAACATCTAATCTTTATTATTTAAACATCAACAAAATTACCAATAGCAGAGTTGGTCAAGCCTTTCATTTGTGTGTGTGTGTGTGTGTGTGTGTGTGTGTGTGTGTGTGTGTGTGTGTGTGTGTGTGTGTGTGTGTGTGTGTGTGTGTGTGTGTGTGTGTGTGTGTGTGCGGCTATTCAATAAAATCTGACTCATCATCTCCATCTGCTTAAACTATCCTTACCTCATCCTGCGAGACCTATTAAAAGTGTGTTAAAAATCTCTTATCTCTTACATTTTAATTTTCTCAGAACAACACACACACACACACACACACACACACACACACACACACACACACACACACACACACACACACAAAGAACCAAGGACAGACAAAATGCTTCTTTTTGGAAAAGTGTATACAAAGATGCAATAGACACATGCACAGGCATATCCATGCACATGGAGAAATGAGAGAGAGAGAGAGAGAGAGAGAGAGAGAGAGAGAGAGAGAGAGAGAGAGAGAGAGAGAGAGAGAGAGAGAGAGAGAGAGAGAGAGGAAGAGCATCAGGTGGAGCCAGTGTGAGTAGCAGAATCAGCCAGTGAGTCAGTTTGCTCAGAGCATCACTGAGCAGAACGAGAGGACGTGTAACTAACCTATGCACCGTTGTCTGATCTCATTCATTTAGTTTTTTGGCATTTTGGTCATAGATTTATTTTTCTGTACTGTCATCTGAGTTAAACTGATTTCTTAACCTTCTTGTTTCTTCCCCACCAACTCTTCTTCTCCATTTCACTCCACATCACTTGATTAATAGTTTTTAGCCAAAATTCTTTCTCCATATCCCAATCCTTTTTTGTGGATACTCATGAACAGATCTTACCATCACATGCTTCTGCAGGACATCTCCCAAAGCAACCTCACAGAAGAACCAGAGAACGAGAATGGGAACACATCGCAGTGGCTGTCCAACGGTAGCATCGCTCCTCCTCCATCAGGGGCGCTGTGCCAGCAAGTTCAGATCCAGGCAGAAGTTTTCCTTGCACTTGGGATCATCAGCCTACTGGAGAACATCCTGGTTATTTCTGCTGTGGTGAAAAACAAGAACCTCCATTCGCCTATGTACTTCTTTCTGTGCAGTCTGGCGGCGGCAGACATGCTTGTGAGTGTCTCCAATTCCCTGGAGACGATTGTGATCGCCATTCTTAGGAACAATCTGCTCAATATCAACGACTACTTGGTGCGTTTGATGGATAATATTTTCGATTCCATGATTTGCATTTCTCTGGTAGCATCCATTTGCAACCTCCTGGCCATCGCAGTTGACCGCTACGTCACCATATTTTATGCGCTACGATACCACAGCATTGTGACTGCGAGACGTGCATTAAGTGCCATCGGCACCATTTGGCTCACCTGCATCATCTGTGGCATTGTCTTCATCATATATTCAGAGAGCAAGATGGTCATCATTTGTTTAATTACAATGTTCTTCGTGATGCTGGTGCTGATGGCAACACTCTATGTGCACATGTTTCTGCTTGCCCGACTTCATGTCCAGCGCATCGCCGCGTTACCAGCTGCAGCTGCCGGTGATCCAGCGCCACGGCAACGCAGCTGCTTGAAAGGAGCGGTGACTATCAGCATCCTGTTGGGGGTGTTTGTGTGCTGCTGGGCCCCTTTTTTCCTCCACCTCATCCTCCTTGTGGCATGCCCACGCCACCCACTCTGCCTCTGTTACATGTCGCACTTCACCACCTACCTGGTTCTCATCATGTGCAATTCAGTCATCGACCCCATCATCTATGCTTTCCGCAGCCTGGAGATGAGAAAGACCTTTAGGGAGATCCTCTGCTGCTTTGGCACAGGATGCCCAACTCCGGCCTGTGAGCGAGAACGAGATATGGTGACGGAGAGACCGAGGGTGAGGCCACAGGAACAGGAGAAGGACAGTGAGACAGAGTGAGATAGAAATAGAGAATAGCAGAAACAATGGGAGTTTGAGTTTGGAGTTTCAAGCATGAAGTCAATTAAATTCAGTATGGTGTGTGTGTGTGTGTGTGTGTGTGTGTGTGTGTGTGTGTGTGTGTGTGTGTGTGTGTGTGTGTGTGTGTGTGTATAAAACATTTAGGTCAACTAAAAAACTATGAGTAACTAAAATGTTTTTTTTTGTTGAGGACAGTAGCATTATTATATTTTCAAAGTGAATTATTTGCAAAAATTGTAGATGCTATGTACACGTGTTCCCAGTTGTGGCAGCTTTGTAGATATGTACAGTTTATATAGGTGTCTCAGGATTCAGAAAATTATATGCACTGCAAAACTCTTAGCAAGTAGAAATATTTTGAACCTGGTCAAATTTTGCATGATTTTCCTTTAATAAGAATAAATAAACCGAGTATAAGATTATTAAACCTATTTCAGGCTAAGTATTACAGGCTTAAACCTTTTTTTAGCCATCTGTCTAAATAAGTTTGCTCATTTTAATAATTTATTTCTAGAAAATAAACTGCCAATAGAATAAGAAAACTATACATATAAAATAAGTAATGTCTAAAGATGGGTAGAATAAGCCTATATTTGGTTTAAAAAAAATTGAAAGACATTTTGCAGTGTTTGAAAACTATAATTATTCAAATCTTTTTCAGTTCATAGAAGACATAGATTTTTAGATGCTTCAAAAACAGCCACTAAATTTGATCAGTTCAGGAAAAATACCTTGTCATTGTTTACTGTGATCACTGTGAGTCTCACTACTGAAAAACAATTTGTACTAAATGCTACTGCAAACAATTTTTTTCTGGATGATCTTGACATTTTTGATCACATCATAAAAGAATTATATAAAAATGTAAATAAAATAACAGTTCCTAGTTGAAGCAGTGTTATCCTCAAGAGAGCAGTTTGTGTGTGTGTGTGTGTGTGTGTGTGTGTGTGTGTGTGTGTGTGTGTGTGTATTGGGGTGGGAATCAGGTATGTATGAGTTAAAAGGTAAAAGGTATGTGTGCATTTGTCTAAACTGTTCGATCACTAGTTTTTCACTGTGAATTTCGAGTACATTTCTTCACAAATGTATACACTTCTTTATTGTTTGTTATCAATGACATTGTGAATACCTTTTAGTGTTTTAGTGTTGACGTTTTATTCTTATGTTGTAGAACTATTTGTGGTGTCATATTTCAGATAATGAATGTGTAAATAAAAATTATGGATAATATATGAAAATAAAATGGTACACTTTAATAATGGATGCCCTGTTCTTAGATGCTCTAGTTCTCAACATATTGGTTTATCAGCATTATTTTTTACAGGTCCACAAAGTATGTTGCACTAAAAGCCATAGAAAATGTCATTCTCTGTAAACAAAAAAAAAGTAATTAAAGCTGTGAACAAGATATTGACGGTAACACTGCTTAGCCCATTTCAACCCATCTGACCCTGAACCCTCTATTTTCGCTCCAAATTGCTCTTAAGTATTTAATTTAATTTCATCTTCTCCCGCTTATCCGTAATTCGGGTCGCGCGGGCAGCAGTCTAAGCAGATTCCCCAGACACTTCTCCGTGTCCAGGGATCGGGCTGTTAAGGTCCCTGCCTTCGACTGCTGCCCAATCCTCTCAGCACCGGTCCCTTACGGTCCCTCCTGCAGGTGGTGAGCCCACGGGAAGGCGGCCCCACGTTGCTCCGACGTCACGGTCCTTGATTTATTTTTCTCGTAAGGGTCCCCTGGAGCATAGAGGGTTAAGGTCCTTGCTCAAGGGCCCAAGAGTGGCAGCTTGGCGATACCGGGGCTTGAACCCCCGACCTTCCGATCGGTAACCCAGCGCCTTAACCGCTGGAGCCACCACTCCCCCGCGCTTAAGTATGTTTAATAAAAAAAAATAAAAAATTCTAATTCAGAATCGACAAAACAGATGTTGTTTTGAAGTCACTTTCTGCAGCCAGCCTATGTCATTGGGTTTTTTCCCCATAGTAATTAATAGACAAACCAGCTTTTTGTGTGTTAGTGACTTATGACGCAGGGCACCGATTCAGCTGATTCTGTCTTAATGAATTGTGTGGGTGGTCTGTTATTCAGTTCTTAGCAAACTCATTTAAAAGAAGCATTTGCTTGCATATGTGAATATGAGGAAGAGTTGGACTGTGCCTCCCTAAGCATGGACATTAGAGGGTAGACATGAAGAATACTTTAAAATAAGTGGAACGAATGAGAAAAATATCCGTGTTTACTTTAAACAACAAAAAGTGTATTTTTTTGCTGTTGAAAAAAAAAAAAAAAAAACACTGTTTATTAAAGGAATTGCCGTAGATAAAATAGTTTTCCTCTGACATCTTTAAGTGTCCTTTTATACCACAGCACATTTACAATAACAGTTTTTTAATAAATTAAATGATTGATACTGCATGGTTCATAATCATTTATAATTACATATAATGCCATCGAATGTAACATGAAACAAGTTATTCAGTAAGTAGATGTGTTCAATATCTTTCTCACCAGCCTCTCTTTTGTTTATAATAAGACAAATATTTGACCAAGGTATCAAAAATGTAAGAAAAAGAGCTGAACATTTTTTAAGATTCATGCACTGTATGAACAAAAGTATTGGGAAACCTGACTTTTTCAGCTATATGTGGTTCAAACTGTTACACAAATTTGGAGGTACACAACTGTATAGATTGTCTCTAGACGCACTAGCATTAAATCTATCGATCACTTGAAGAAGGAGACCCTCACCTGTTCCAATGTTCTATGGTTTACATGGATTGAAATGGATGATCTTGATTAGCCTGCCATCCTATTGAAGACCATATAAATTGGCACACTGACTGCACCTTAGGCCTTCTGAGCCTGCATCATTATCTGACTGGACTAGCACTCTTGTGTCTGAAATAGCAAAATTTTAAACAACCACACTCCAAAATCTAGTGGTACATCTTCTCAGAAAAATGTAATGTGGAATTATGTGGAATGGGATATTTAGGAAGAACATATGAAAATTATGCTCAGGAACAGCAATCGTTTGTCTATATAGTGTATTTTATAACATAAATTACATTCAGTGGTACATAGCAATTGTTCACTAGAACTATGAATTGTGGTTAGAATATTCCAGAACACTCTAAGTTTATAGCTAGGATATAACAGACTCATACACCAGCATCTTTTCTTTTCATCTGATTGAATTGAACTGCACTTTATAGAGCTGCATCATGCTGAGAGGCCATATTTCAGTGACTCACCCAATGCAACGCCTTAGTGATTGTAATAAACCCCATGGTCGGTATTCACGACATCTATATATGCCTTTGGACTTTTTATAGATATATATTTTGGATGTGATCATTACTGTCATTAAGCACAGTGGGGAACTGCTGAGTGTCTCCGCTCTTTTTGGCACCCTGTGATGTGATATCTGTCAACACCGGCCCAGCCTTTGATATGTATTGATATGCATTGAAACATATGAACACAAAACAAAAATCCACAAACAGTTCTTTATTGCTGTAAAGTAGCTACGTTAATATAATGTATTATAAAGTATTTCCTGGAGCCATATACAAAGTTAGTACACATTTTTTTATAACAAAAATATTTTTTACACCCAGTGTAGTTTTTCTTTCATCACAGAACCAGATGTTTCACTAAAATATTCGACAATACAGAGCTCTTTAATTGCACAACTGGATAGTAAGGTCTCTAGTTGTAACTATTTGTAAAATTAAACTTTAATTGTGTGACTGTTCAGTTATTAACATGACTTGTTTCCATATTCCAGTGTAGGAAGAAGCTGGAAATCATTTCACACACTGACTCAGGGATGGAAACAGTACTTATAATTATATTGTGATAGTACTAATGTTGTGATTAAATATTTCTCAGTTGAAATTGGAAAGTAACAGTTAATTAGCAAAATTTGTTAAAACTAATAATACATCAATATGCATATTTCAAATTAGTTCATAGCTTGTAGAAAGACAAGGGCAGGTCATTGTATAATAGTCTTGGCTTATTCAAGCATATTAAACTTTTTTTTTTTTTTCTAAGGTAGGGCCACAGCATCTTTGTATGCCATATCATATCTGGTGGCTTATTTCTTTATTATGTAGATGTTTGTAGATTCGGTAGATATATTATTTAGCATTAAGAATAGGAACGTCAACACAGATAGCAAATTGGCATAATTCTTGATCATATTTTGCTACATGAAACTTTATTGGCTGCTGTAAACTGAATTGTTGCTTTGTAAATGAACCTAAGGTTTTTGAAATATTTAAAACTCAAAAACTAAATGTTCACTATCTTTATTGGCAAATGTGCAAATTTGCAAATAATGACTATTAAGTCATGACATGACTATAGTGGCACAGTTATAAAGTTATGATAATTAGATAGACATCTTGATGTTATTCAATATTATATATTGCATAAACTATAATATCCTTACTGCATCATAAATATTTACAGCTGATGAATCAGTTGGATTAATTGAATTATCGCATAAAGAATAACAATTAATTAGTTCTTCTCTGGCCAAAATGTATATGCTGTATTATCAGCAAGTCCAGGAATTCTTTGCTCTTACTTGGTTAACTCCATAATTTATTTCTCTGGTGCTTCTTGTACACTGTCATACCCTGTTAAAAAAAAAAAAAAGATAGTAGTATATCATTAATGTGAATTAATTCTATGCCTTTCTGTATTTTTTATACATAAATTCTTGAAGGCCTGATGTCACGGTTATGATTTCTGAAAACTCTTTTTTAAATGCTTTAAAAAGAAAATATTTAAAATTAATTAGAAAATTCCACTTCTACTGGAAGAAATGTTGAGTGTGGGTGAGCAGAGGGTTAATCATATTTTAGTCATCAAAGCTGTCTTCACCTACTTTCACACCCTTCTGAAGAAACAAAAGACGTTTAGGCTGAGATGTTTTTTTTTACACCATTTGTAAAGAATGGAAAATATAAATACGTAAAGGTCAATTTGTCATGAAACTATAGAAATTAAAGTTGATGAGTCAGCAGTAAAATGGCACTTTGAGGTGGTGTAGTTTCCACAGTAGAAATGTAAATTAATGTAATAATAACAACAAAATTAAATATAACCAAAAGATCTTAAAGACAATGTATACTATTAATTACACCATACTAATGTATTAAACATTATCTAAAAAAAAGAAATTTGATTTTTCTTCTTAAATTTAGCTAGGAAAAGTGAACAACTTTCACTGAATAATGCTAAAAAATGATTGGTTGTCTAGATTATGGAATACAAATTTAGCACATATGTATCCAATAATATGAAACATTTATTTTTTATTTATTTTATGGGGTTTTTTTGTATGTATTTCTTCCATCTTGTAGGATACCTGTAAGATTTCTTAAGATGTGACAGTGGTACCTCTGACAAAATCTTCAAATTGTTTAATAATTCTAACAGGCTTATCTTGCTAGTTAGCGAACATGACATCATTCAAGTCTGTGTAGCTTGCCTAAACCAACACACATATACTAGATAGCTAACACTAAAGTACACACCTAATAAATAGGAGCCAATAATATACATTCTTAATATATTTTAGAATGTAAATTTTAGGAAAGTTAATATTTCAGTTAGACCATGACCAAGTACCATCATTCAGTTGTTTTTCATTTGTTAAAAACATTTAAAAGGTCTGTAATTTATACATAAATTACTTTACATGCTCATACTGATTCTATTGTCTCTATTTCTTGATTCTGTCACTATTATTTATTTATTCCCTTGAATATTTGATCCATCAGCCTGTCCCATGTTAATTGAAGCCCCATGAATGACAATGGAAGGCTTCTTGAAATGATTGCACTGGAATGTTATTGAATACAGTTGTTACATGTTAAAAAGGCATACAATACAAAACACTTACCCATACACACATGAAACAGAGTAGAACTTTGCTCAGACTTAGGCTGAAGAATCCAACCAGGACAGATAATGGGTTCACATCCACTGGCACAGCGAGAGCCAGCACAGATGAGTTCAGTAGAGTGGAATGAAGAGCAAACTCGGTGGTGACATTCAGAGTGGTAGGTGTTGTTTTAGAAACAGTCTCTATATAGTGAAAAGAATAACTAAGTTATAGAAGAACAATGGCAAAATATTTAAGTACAAATTTAACATAAAAAAATCTTGATTTGAATAAACATTCTAGACATAATGAACATGATAAGAGCTTGCTGTTTGCTAGAGATTGAAGAATATACTGAACTGCAGATAACTGGTTTCTGCTTCTTATGTGATTGATTAGGAGTTCATGGGGAGCAAAACTGCTCTGATTTAATTATTGAAAGCAAAATGAGCTAAATCAATTTAAATGAAAAAACTACAACACTGCAAATACTACAACATTTTGTATTACTAACCAAACACATCTTAATAACCCTCCCTGGAGTATCCAAAAAATAAACCCTTGCAAAACATGTGATTAGAAAGTGAATTTTTACATGAAAAATAAAATAAACTCAAAACCTTAAAAATTACCCTTGGAACTGTGATGCAGATTAATATTCTTGTTTTCCAAAACCCATAACTATATGTGAACTTTCATCTCTTCTTGCATTCTTGGCCAGGAGGGTGAGCTGTTTGTTTGCTAAGCATTCAATTTTAAAGTGGCTTCAATTATCATTTTGACTGTATACTGTAGGTACTGTACAAAACAACATAAATTGAGATTAGATGACACAAAACTAACTAGAACATAAAGCCCAATACACAGAACTACATGAAGTGCACGTGTGCAAACGCATGCCTACAGCATTTAGAGTAGGCTGATGGACGATAATCATTGCACAAATTGCCTGAGAACAGAACAAATTTATCCAGCACATGCAGAGTCTTTTCAGCATAACATGGGAAAACAAAGCTTGCAGGCTATGTAAAACCTGCTGACTAATTAGTATCCTTCCTCTAGCACTCTAAGTCAAAGCAGAGGGTAAAAAAAAAATGTGTTACTATGCTGTTTTTTTGTGGCAGGAACAGGATAGCCAGAAGCCTCAGTTACTTAGACTTGGTAATTGCAAGAGTGAGCAAGATACACTGGAATAAAGAGTTGGCAGTGAGCAAGATCAGATTGTTTTTTCAATCACTGTGGAATTAAAGCCATTTTTGCATTTTGGCAGATGCAAAAAAGGCTGTTGTTTAGTGCACAACCAACTGGGTGGTAGCATTTAAATAATTGACTTGTTTTTCTGCTGAAGTTTAATATATGCTTACATACGTGAATTCAGGCAATTATATATATATATATATATATATATATATATATATATATATATATATATATATATATATATATATATATATATATATATATATATATATATATTTGCAAAATACCTTGTACCAGGTAATGACAATGTAATACATACTGTAAGTGAAAGACAGGGCAGATGATGAGCCCGAAAATAACATGAAAAGCATCTTAGTTTGGCACAAAAAGCTATGTATATAACTGTGGTTCTATCTGGCTCATTGGGTTGATTAGAATTACAATTGGGAATTTATACATCAGGCCATAGTTAGGAAGTATTAGTACTTGGTAAAGCAACAAGGGAAGTTTTAAGTTCAAATTTTATCACAGTCATACTAAAAGTGATTCACATTCATACAAACTTACCTGTCACACTTAGCATAACATATGACACATTATTTCTGTATCCAACTTTTCCAGCCAGGTAGCATTTGTATGTTCCTGCTTGTGAAAAATTAATCATCTCCAGGACAAGCGAACCTTCATTTGTAAGGGACACATCTGTACGATTCTCATAGTACTTATAGAGCACTGATGTGTTTTGCTTGGTAGATATTCGAATAATGCCCTCTTTGTTAGGAGAATCCTATTGAAAAATAAATTATAAGATATAATTTGTGATAAATACCAGAAACAGAAATACATCAGGGTGCATATGTAACACTCACACAAATCACTAAATTTACAAGCTCTAAAACATTCATAAAATATATTCACTTGCTGTATGTTAAAATAATGTAAATCAGATTTAGAGGTCTATTTAAACTAGTTTATAATATTGCATTGTACCTTGTACCAGGTGAGGGATGTGTAATGATTACTATAATTCAGTGCAACACAGGGTAAAGTGGCGGTTGTGTTGAACTCTGATTGGACTGTGAAATGTGTTTCTTCACTGGCATAACACAGAGCTGTGGATATAGCCAGACACAAGGCTGGAGAAACAGTTACAAAAATGTCAAGATTCAAGCAGAAAAACTAAACTTTTCTCGTTAAATGCACTGTATGTTTCCTGAGAATAAATAGGTATGTGTCATTTCAAAGTAGTATAAGAAGGAAACTGTTGACCACAACCTGGTTTTACTTATATTTAGATTGTGTCATTCGTTGAACCATTTACTGAGAAATGCAGCATAAATGTAACGAAACTGGTCCAAATAGATCAAAGTGCTATTACAGTATCTCGAACATGACTTTATAATTGTCTCAGCCATGACTTTTATCGCATGGCTCCCTGCTAACACTAGTAAACTACAGAGATTCAAAAACCCAGACAAACCCAGTAATGCCAAACCTGTAAAAAACCCTCTTTTAACATACTATCCACGTTTAACTTAAGCATTTACAGATTTAATTACAAATAATAATCAGACCTTTGTATTAACTAATTTTTTTATTTATTTTTTTTAGCCTTTTGTAGCATTAAGACTATACATAAAATGGAAAAAAAAAAAAAAGTTAAACAGAAATCTTTTTGCTTACCAAGAATTTTGCAAAGTTCGTAGGTCTTCATATTTCACAAGTTGTACATACTACTATGTTAAGTTCGGATGAGGCATCGTTTAAGGAAGTGAGAAGGTAACGTGAGTGAGGAAGAGGAAATGTTTTTGCTTCTTTTGAAGGGTGGAAAAACGTTATTTGTAAAATTAAAGTAACAACATAATGGAAAAAAAAATGTAAAAACAGCAGTTTGTGTAATAGAAACACGTTGCGTTCTATCAGTGTAGTTTTGGCAGCTCATTTGAAAATTTAAAAGCAGTTATACTGAAATAACTTCTTTGTACACATTTCCAGAGAAGATGATAATAATGATGATGGCAATGATAATAATAATAATTATAATAGAAATAGTAATAATAATAACAACAATAATAATAATAATTATTATTAGAAAAGAAAACTTTCTCTGAAGATATCTTTAAATTTGAAAGAATCTCAAAGGACAATTATTTTTATTGTTAACATAAATATAGAAACATGAACATATTTTTTAATTAGATTTATAAAATATGATCAATAAAATACATATACAATGCATATACAGTAAAATAACATTATATAATATTTTTATTACATAGACTGTTTGGGCAAGTGTATATGACAGAAAAAAAAGGTGCGTTTTATTGATTAAAGCAATATGTTTACCCAGACAATAGAACATTAGGTTAAAACCATTATCACACCTTCACATATATTCCATATCTGGCTTTTTCTTTTTATTCTGTATTATCTTTTTGCAGCTGAGATAAACAATCCCCATATTACCAACAGCAAGCAAAATTGAGATTGCAAGAATCACAGGAAGATTAAACAATCTCAGTGTGCTTTTTTCACCTGGGAGAGTTGTAGTTTGCTGAGGATGTCTGGAGCAACCTGATTGTAAAACACAAACCAACAAATAAATTGAAAGCATTAATCTGTGTCAAAATGGCTACAATTGAGTTTTTAACTAACAGATTGATCATGTTCATTTGTACACAAAAAGGCTAAAAACCACATATAGAAAAGACTTAAGATCATTTAACAACCTGAAGCATTTGTTTTAGGAACATAATGTTTAATCAGATACATGCAGTAGGAAATCCTAATTCATTTAGGAATAATATCTTCTTCTTCTTACATTATCATCTCTCAATTAAACCTAGTAAAAGATTAAGTATGACCTAGATATCTGCTACCTAGCAGCACACAGATACAACTTTACGTAATGTTTCATTTGAAATGGCTGTACTTGAATAAAAATACATAGCCCTTGTTATATGTCCCTTGCTTAATATTACTTCAAGTACTCCTTAGACATTTCTATTTGAATGAAACACAACAAAACTTTAGGAGTTTTGTGGCAGCTAAAAGTGTTAGATTTTTTATCTGAAGGTCATGTTTTTAGATTTTAGCACCACCGACCTGCCACAGTTGGACCCTCAAATATATAGCTGTATAAATGAGATTATAAATTGCTCTGTATTAGAGCATTTTCCAAATACAATACATGTATTCACTTTGAAGTATTGAGGAACAAAACAATTTTTCAATAGTGGATTCCCAAAATGAAAATACTTTAAAAAGTTTAAATACATAAAAAATGTAAAAATGTTTGAAAGTTCACAATAAATAATGTAATAACCATAGATTTCATTTAAAAATTGGTTCTAATGACACTGAAGCAGTTGCTAATTAACATATTCTCATAGAAATAATTTTGAGTTAATTCCAGCAATTTCCTTATAATAGACTAGCAGAATAAACGTTTTTTTTCAGCATTTAAATGGTGAAAATTATTCATAATCAGACAGAGTTATGCAACTGCTAAGGTACATTAATTAGATGCGGCATTTACATTATGCAAATTGTTCACATATAATTCATGCCAAAGTATTTTCTGAGCGGAAACATCTGACACAGGATATTTCAATATCTATATCACCACATTTTAATAATGTTTTAATATATTTACATCCCAAAATAACAAGTAAATGTCAGCATAGCACATTGTGCTCACAATAGACAGTGTCACTAAACATATTGTTAAAGAAAAATATTATTTCAGGGTCATGCATTTATAACCGCATTCTTGCTACATACTGCTTAGTTTAGCAGTTAATCAATATTTCAATACTAAACATTTACTGTTTATTTTCCCATCTTAAAATGCAAATAAATGTAAGGCCATTTTGCAAGTTATTGCTATCAAGCAAGCTAACGTTGAAATACACATTCGTCTAACTAGTGAAGAAAACATTCAAGATGTTACACCATGTTTAGGGTATTGTAATGTTAGAAAAATGTTTAGATTATTAAGGCAAGTTTGTATGTTTCTGTAATTCAAAAAAAAAAGGAACAAATGCTATTCACCTTGAGAAATATAGTTGTCATGGTGACAGAGTAGGATTTTTACATCTATTTCTGTAAAATGGCCCCATGTATGCATGATGCTAATTGGAGGTCTTAAGGTTTTGTATCTTGTTAGCTATGTTACCTTTGCAGCTGTCTGATTTACTGCATTTTGTATGAACACATCCTTCAAGCTTTTACAAATTCTTCTAAAAAATTATTTTGTGCACCAGTCTGCAGTCTGTGGTTGCTGCGTGGTTTTAGTTTCCTATTAACACATATGATCGTTAGGGAAATCACTTTTTTTATTTTTTTTTATTCATTTTGAAAACAAGTTAAAGTTACAGGAAAGCACATTCTATTTACCAGCAGCCAAAAAAACAAAACAGAAAAACTGCTGAATATAATAACATGCTAAAGTTTAAGATAAAGCATTAAAAAATAAAATCTTTAAATACTCTGCTAAAATCTCTTCCACTGATATGTTGCATAGAAACCATGAAAAGAAAGAAGCATATTTAACCAGAAACTGAATTAATTTCATTGGAAATTTTATTAAAAGACAAAATTGGGTAATGTACTAGTAATGATATCTAACCTTAGAAAGAATTTTCCAAACTAAAACTAAAGCAAAGAGTTCAAATGTCTGTGCATATTTTTGACACCTTCAGCACCAAATCATATATTACCTAGACCTAGTAGTGCATGTTTGAAATATATTTTAATTGAAGCAGATATAATTTTAAGGACTATAATGATAACATTGAGAATAAGTAAGAATTACCTAGTGCATACAACTCGTAGTCGCCCTCCTGGATGTAATGACCTACGGGAGGCCACAGAGTGCAGCGGTAATGACCACAGTCACTCTGCCCAGCATTGGGGAACAGCAAAGAGTAATCATCTTTCACTTCATACGACCGGTCAACAAATTTATAGAGGACAGTTTTCTGTGTATGCAGGTCTTTTGTTACAAGACCAGTTAACACTTCAGACCCCTTTTGTACCTGTAAAAAAAAAGATTCAATCAAATATTTAAAAAATGTATAATGCTTCCAGACAGTAGAGGCTCAGTCATAAAGTCTGGCGAAGGAAGACATTGAATTGTAACAAATGTTCCTCTTCAGAAAGCCTTCATTATCAATTATTTATGTTTTACATTTCACTGAAATATCAATCAAAAATTCTTTTTTTTTTCTAAAAATTATTTATTTGAATTGTCTTTCTATTTGTTGCACCATAATGGGGCCGCATGCATGATGCCATATTAATATGAGTGCTATGGCGCCAAACTGTTGTTGTTACGCCTGAAGTAAAAAGAATTTAAAACCGAAGCCCCGCCTCTATCGACATTGATTGGTCGAGAGGCACAGCCGGGTCCTGCGGAAGGTCTATAAATACCAGACTCGCTGTAAACAAAGTCGGGCATTTCGTTGTAATATTATAAGCTGTTATATAAAAGATCCTAAATTCAAATAAATTGTAGTCTAAAACCTCTAATTGCACATGAGTGTATTCAATGGCAGCATTTCCACATTTTACAACGCAGAAATTTCATAATCAGTAGGTTATACAATGTCGGTGATCTCTTCCTGGATTTCAGGCTGTCAGTTGTTTTGCTATGGTTTGCTAGAACTTGAATCTGAACCATTTTCCGCTGTTCTTTTGTCTCTCTGCTAATAATATATTTTTTTTAATACCTTGTACCAGGTGATTCTCCGATACTGAACTTCTGATTCACGTTTTGCTTGGCATGGGATTTCAGTGAAGCTCTTATTTTCCCGTGAAGACATACACAGCTCGAGCAGGTTCACAACTGGAAAGAAAGAAAGAAATACTTCAAATTGATTCACATGATAGGATCATTCAATGCATTAATTTCTTTATAACAACCAGTATACGTATTTTGCATATTTCTGCAGTGTGCAAACTGCGCCTGCACTTTTGTTTTGTTTTTTTTGGTTTCGTTTTCGTTGTTTACATTCGTCAAAATGGAAAATACCCGGGTTTTTACTGTTTTTTTTTTGTTTTGTTTTTTTATCGCAAAAGCATCTTTATGAATAACTGGAAAAAATTACTCACTCAAAGCAATGCTTAGTCGCGTCATTTTCCAGCTTTTTGCGCACCCAGGGTTGGTTGGTTGGTTTGCAGCAGCTCCAGCAGACCTGTACTTCCTGCACCCAAATTAAAAAGGCGTCTATCACTAGTACACATTACCCAGCCCAGTCATCTCTCAGAACCACGGTATTAAGTTATAAAATCTATTTAAAATCAAAACAAACAAAAAATTTAAACTAGTTCAAAATATTGGCCAGGTTTTTACAGGTGTTATTGGGCCATTTGCAGCTCATGGGGTTTCCATCATCATGATTTTACAAACAAATATTTATAAACTGTATAACTGTTTTAATAAACCTGAATCATAATGAAAACCTCTTCTTCTTCTTCTTCTGTCGGCTGCTCCCATTTGGGCTCGCCACATCGGATCATCCGTCTCCATACTACTGTCCTCTACATCTGCCTCTTTCAAGCTAACTACCTGTCTTCCCTCACCACATCCATAAACCTCCTCCTTGGATTGGGTCCGGCACTAAGACTGCACCCTCTGCAGAGAGCAAACAGACGTTCATCAGTCAGACAATGCTGCACCGAGAAGCGCATCGATAAACGTTTCTCACCATGCTTTTATGCTGTTATTCAACCTTCGAGACCACATTATTATTACGACATTGCAATATAATCAATTGTTTTCTCTCGCTGTTTAAGACAATATTATTATTTCTCTTATTACGACCTTGCAATATTATACTGATCGGTTTGTTCCATAATAAAACTAATCATTTGTTTCTCGCGCTGTTTTAGTTTACTTTGCCCTAGTGACGCATTTTGCACACAGATGTTTTCCCATTCTGTACAAAGATAATCTTTTATCTTTCTCTGTTTTGCTTAGGGAGAGAATAGCTCAATGTGTTAAGGCATTGGTTTAACTATCAGCAGGTCCCCACAAGGTTGTCGGTTCAAGCCCAAGACAAGGTAAAAAAAATAAAAAATTTGGGGGAGTGGTGGCTCCAGCGGTTAAGGCGCTGGGTTGCCGATCGGAAGGTCTGGGGTTCGAGCCCCGGTATCGCCAAGCTGCCACTCTTGGGCCCTTGAGCAAGGCCCTTAACCCTCTATGCTCTGGGGGTCCCTTACGAGGGAAATATCAAGTGATGTGTCTGTGATGTGGGGCCGCCTTCCCGTGGGCTCACCACCTGCAGGAGGGACGGTGCTGTGAGGATTGGGCAGCAGTCGAAGGCGGGTGTCTGCTTAGACTGCTGCCCCCGCGACCCGAATTACGGATAAGCGGGAGAAAATGAATGAATGAATGAATGTTTTGCTTAGCTGAGAGCACAGTGCCCGGTCAAGAGTATTGTGTTCAGACATGCAACCTTGATCACGCTCTACATTGCAAGCTTTATGGATTATTTGCAGTTCAGCTTTGAAAAGAAAAACTTCATACATACACTGATTTTAACAAAATACATATAATTAAACAATATTATAATATTAATGTAAAAATTTCACCATATAAAACACTTATCTATCACATCAAGAATATAGGTCTTCTGTTTAAGATTTTCCCTATTTCTTTCATTCCATAAATTCCGTTTTACGCATAATCATCCTCCTCGCTATCATCTTCTATGATAACCTGAGTGTCGTCACTTGGTTCAGTTAGAGTAAGGGCTAATAAGCGGGTACTTACAGATGATGATATGCACGCCCGTACCGCCGTAGTAATGCAAGGCACATTTACACATTTTGCTGAAATTACACATTTGCTGAAACATCCGGCAAGCTGAAACAACAGGATGTTCCCAACATTTTGCATACCCAAGAAGTCAAGAAGTCAAGAAGCTTTTATTGTCATTTCAACCATATATAGCTGATGCAGTACACAGTGAAATAAAACAACGTTCCTCCTGAACCCAGGTGCTACATAGAACAACATAAAACAAACAGTACAGAACAGAAGAACACAGGGCCGAGAACTAAGATCCTCGCCACATAAAGTGCATGTGTGCAGCTGGTGCAAACAGTGCAAAAGACAACACAAGACAGTGCAAGACAACACAGGACAGTGCAGGACAATACACAATACACAAAATATAAAATTAAAAATAGAAATAGCTCCGCCAGTAAAACCTGTCGTAACAGAATAAGGTGCAGTGTAAACAGAAAAATGTAAACAGAATTTGTGCAATTCAGCAGTAGCAGCAATCAAAAATAGAGTTAACAGTAACCAAAGGATTTGGACAGAATATTGTGCAAAATAACAAGTCCCGGAATCAGCAACAGACGGCATGTAAACATTTTGCGATCGTGAAAAATGTGATTGGTATTGAAAACCTGGGTGAACGAAGTGTATGATGGGTGTTGAGTCCGGTTTGTGCGGATCAGTCACACAGTTGTGTGTAAGTGTGTGTGTGTGTGTGTGTGTGTGTGTGTGTGTGTGTGTGAGAGAGAGTTCAGTTCAGTTCTTTGTTGAGGAGCCTGATGGCTTGCGGGGAAAAACTGTTGCACAGTCTGGATGTGGCGGCCCAAATGCTTCGGAACCGTTTCCCTGATGGTAGGAGTGTGAAAAGTGTGTGTGACGGGTGTGTGTGATCATCCACAATGCTGTGTGCTTTGCGGATGCAGCGTGTAGTGTAAATGTCCATGATAGAGGGGAGAGAGATTCCGATAATCTTCTCAGCTGTCCTCACTATCCTCTGTAGGGTCTTGCGGTCCGAGACGGTGCAGTTCCCAAACCAGGCAGTGATGCAGCTGCTCAGGATGCTCTCAATGGTCCCTCTGTAGAACATGGACAGGATGGGGGGAGGGAGATGAGCTTTCCTCAGCCTTCCCAGGAAGGCCCCCTTTCTCCGCAGTTAACATATCTAAAACCAACCTAATTTGAATAACTGCTTCTCTGATTGTATGTAGTTCTGCTGATATCTCAAATAGCGCTTCCTCTGTTTCGTTGGCCAACCTTAACACTTGCCAGGCAAGTCCATTTATCTTTAATAGGGCTGCCGCGGTGCCCCCCTCCCAAGACTAATGACCACCCTGTCATCGCCTCACGGCTAGTCCAGGGGTCCCATAGTTTAGTACCTTGGTAAAATTTAGGCATAGTTGACAAGTCACGCTTTGCCCGTTTTCTAATTTCGTAGTAACAGTCAATAGTTGTTTCATTTCGTTAGTGAGTTGGAGACCTGCCCCAACTACAAGAGTCTTTGCAAAAGTACATCGCGATACCCCATTCATAACGAGATTGCTCAGTATTGGATTGTGGTCCTGCTTTCCCTATGGGGTCACAGGTAAATGTTGCAGAGCGACCTTCTACAAATTCTATTGTTATTCCCGCTTCTGCTTCTGTTAGAGCTAGTTCTTTTGCCCTTACCAAAAAGATCAGAGCTATGCTAATTACCGGGATACATAGCAGTCGCATATTCCCACCTGTTTATTCGCCCCCACAAATCTGGTTGTATAGATTCAAACACAAGCAGTCCTTGTCTCCACAAGAACAAAGGCCGTAGATGATGTTGTGTCAATATGTAGATATTCGCCTTGTGCTCGAGTGAAAACTACCGCCAAGACAGATGCGTCTGTGGCACAGAGTGTTTCCGCTCTATTCCACCTAGGATCTCTCACGTTGTTGTGTTGAGCTATTTGGCAACGCCACCGTTGTGGGAGATGTTCAGGTCCTTAAACCAGTCTGTTGTTCCTACTGCACACATCACTGCTGTCACACTGTCCTCATACATGTCCTAAACCACCCTCACATTCTTCTCTGACACACCTGACTTCCTCATACATTACCACAACTCCTCTCTCAACACCCTATCGTACGCTTTCTCTAAATCCACAAACACACAATGTAACTCCTTCTGACCTTCTCTATACTTCTCCATCAACATTCTCAAAGCAAATTATGCATCTGTGGTGCTCTTACTCTGCATGAAACCATACTGCTGCTCACAGATTGAATCATGATGAAAACAAAAAAAAAGTTTTCAATATTTGTGCATGATTTAAATGTATATTATTTTGTTACAATAGTACAGTAACATTTCAGAACCTCAATTACTATTAAGATACCATTTAGCTATTAAATAATAAGAAAATTATTGATTTAAAAAAGTGCTTGGAAATGGTAAGAATGTGGCACTTTCACCTTTGCAGCATTTCTTCACTGCTGGCCTAATAAGTGTCAGTCAGTCAAAATGCACTTTGCTTTAACCTTTTAATTAAGTAAGACACAGCTTCTTTTTCTGTTTATTTTTTATTTTTTTTCCAACATATTTTTGTACATAATACTTAAGACATCAAAAATATGAAAGAACATGTATTAATTATTTAGTAAATAATTTGGTAAACAAAAAATGTTTTATATTTTAGATTGTCCAAAGTAGCTACATTTATATTATTTGTTATATTATATTATATATATTATATTGGCAAACTCATAACATTCTCTCATTAGATTCTTGAGGTAGTCACCTGTAATGATTTTACAATGTTTCCAGAGGTGTTGAGTGCTTTTCCTTCACTCTCTCTGCTAACTAATCCCAAACCATGTCAGCTGCATTTAGATTAGATGATTGTGCAGGTCAGGTTATCTGATGCAGCACTCATTACTCTTCTTCCTACCAAAATTTTCACATACTGTATCTCTAATGGATAACACACTATATATAAGATGTACTATAACAACAAAATTAATATACATTTACTTTAAATCATGTACAAATCTTGTAACTCAAACATTGTATGGTATTTCCATTATGATTTATTTTCATTGAGACAATTATAAACGCAGAACCAGTCACGCAATGAAGCACCTTAATAAGTAAGGAAAATTGAGAAATTGAGTTTTTTTGGTATTTAGCTTTCTGTGGCTTTCTTCTGGGATTATTACTTAATCTGTTCCTACTAAAATAATTTGCTGTGTGAAATAAATAATAGATTTATTCCCAGACCAATACTCTAATATTTAGTCAATTTACTGAATGTTTGGAATTTTTGAATAATGATGATAATTTGGGAGTCAATTTTTTTACAAAAAAAATGGTTATTTAAATGTCATTTATTAATTGAATTAATTATTTTATTGCATTCACTGTGTTGCACTTGCATAAAGTGCAAGTGAACTCAGCTTTCAGAGCTCTTAATGTATGAAAACAACAGTTAAATATATGTGTTGCACAAAGCACCCACCACACACACACACACACACACACACACACGAACACAGGGTCCTATTGCGGAAACACAGCATGTGAACCACAAAAACTAAAAGAAAAAGAAAAGTCACACATTCTCATTGTCACTTAAGCAGAACACAGGAATAGGTGACTAAAACGCATGATAGACAAACCAACACAGGAAATACTTGTGGTTTTCTTAATCAGGTTTTCTTTTAGAAGCCTTCTGGTATGTTGTTGCAAACAAAATCATCAAATAAAATGAGAATTTTATGTCCATCTGATTGTTGCCTTGGCCTTATGGTTTGGGTCAATGTCGTGCTGGAAGTTCCATCCAAGACCCATCTTCATTGTTCTGTCTGAGACCTGTGGGTTTTAATCTAAGGTTCTACGGTACATGGTTGTGTTCATGCTGTGAAGTTTCCACCTCTATGTTTGACAGTGGGGATGGTGTTCCTGGGGTAATATTCATAATTTCTCTGCCTCTAAACATGGTGAGTAAAGTCATTGAGGCTTTTTCATCACATCTGATCACATCACATTCTCCAAAGCCTTCTCTGAATCATTCAGGTGTTCATTTGCAAAATTTAGATGGCCTGTACATGTGCCTTCTTGACCTTGGTTTTCATGATGACTATGGGCCCAGTTCCCTTGAGATCATTAACAAGCTCCTTCTGTGTAATTCTGGGCTGATCCCTTACCTTTCTCAGAATATCCTTAGCCCATGAGGTGAGTTCTTGCAAGTACCTGCAGAGCGAGGGCGATTGATTGTTATCTTGTACTTATTCCATTTTCAAATTATTGCAGTTGTTTCTTTGATGGTCTTGCAGCCCATTATGTCCTTTGACAGATCTTTGGTCTTGTCCATGGTGGTGGGGAGATTTGAATGGAAGAGATTGATTGTGTGACAGGTGTCTTTTATACACATAAGTTGATATTAGGAGTACTTTTCTTAAGGGACAGGACTAATTTGAATCTGTGGGGATCCGAATTCTTGCAGGCTGGTAGTGGATTCAGATGTGCTTTATGTTTCTGTGTTTGTAAGAAACATTTCTCCGTCTCCTGCTTTTGCTTCTGCTTCTTGCTTCACTTTCTCTCTGCTTCTTGCAAATCTAAGCATAAACAACACGATTAGTATGCAAAACTAAAGCTTGCCTCTATATAGTAAAAGGTACAAGTGCAATGATTTGCAAGCTTCCTTTTTGTATAATCATACTTCAGCTTGGAACAAACTATTTGAGCCATACATTTAAATAGGCCTATACACTGACCAGGCAATGATGAGGCATAACATTATGACCACCTGCCTAATATTGTGTTTGTCCCCCTTTTGCTGCTAAAACAGTCATGACACATCAAGCAATAACAGTATTTATTTCTTCAGCAATTTGAGCTACATTTACTCGTCTGTTGGATTGGACCACACGGGTCAGCCTTCGCTTCGCACATGCATGAATGTGCCTTGGTTGCCCATGAACCTGTTGCTGGTACACCACTGTTCTTTCCTTGGACCACTTTTAATAGATACTGACCACTTCAGACTGGGAACAGCCCACAAGAGCTTTCTGAGTTTCGGAGATTCTCTGACCCAGTTGTCTAGACATCACTATTTCGCTCTTGTCAAACTCACTTAAATCCTTACACTTGTCCATTTTTCCTGCTTCAAACACACAACATTGGGGACAAAATGTTCATTTGCTGCCTAATATATCCCACACACTAACAGGTGCCATGATGAAAAGATAGTTAGTGTTATTTACTCACCGATCATTATGATATAATGTCATAATGTAATGCCTGGTTGGTGTAGATTTATTTATATTATGACTACACATGACTATATGAACACACTATGTATGGCATGATTACCAGTTCTATGTAGAAATAAACTCAACAAAACATTTCATATTACGTAAAGCATTCGTCACAATTAATAGATCGCATATCATTATCATTTCGTGTAAAAATAAATTTATGTTCTGTGTACTCACTATGACAGTTATAGTGCAGAAAAGGATTTTTGCCAGGCTGAAAAAACTAAAACCAAGCAAAGACCACAGAAGAGGAACTTCTACTACATTAGGAATGCACAGTTTTCCAGTTGTAGTCCAAAATGGACTGACAGTCGGGCACTCTGGAAATGAGAGGATGATTTAACTATTACAAATATATAGGAACACTTTGCACAGTAACCTACAGTTGAAAACTGTATATGTTTAATATGTAAAACGTATTGCATGCTATTGCATGTAACATTGAAATAATATTTATAACACTAACTCATTAGTGTCAGAATTTTGAAACAATCATAGTTAAAACTGTCACTTCAACTTTTCAGGACAAACGGCTTAATGACGTTTTGGTTTCTTGGTTGTTTGTTTTATTAAGATTAAGGAAGAACCCAACTTGTTTAATAGGAAGTTTTATTTCTTACATGATGAATTTTACATACTATAGACATATGATATAGAAGTATAGTCAGAATGAACTTACACACACCTGAAACTTTGAGCAAGACATTTGACTGCATGTCTTTATAGCCAACGTTTGCAGCCAAGAAGCACTGGTAGAGTCCAGAATCTGAAGGCTTCACATTCTGTATCACCAGTGCACCTTGAACTCCCAGAGATGCAGGAGATGACTTGTTATAAAATGTCACTGTATTTACATTTCTTTTTATTATGGCGGTTTCATTTCTGTACCAAACGATATAGCGGTAACTGCTACTTTGATCACTGACTGTGCATGGCAAACTGATGTCCTCATTGCAGTTTGCTTGGATGAAGGGCACACCTTGACTCAGACCTTTCCAGACATGTAGAACAAGCCCCAAAATGCAGGCTGAAATAACAACAAGAATTTAGAACTCTTATAACATAGGAACACACCTTTTCTTTCAAGAGGTAGTCATGCTAAGTGACATAAAAACAGAGGGAAATTCATGTCCATAAAAGTACGTGACTATATCAGAAAATGCCGTGAGACTGTGTTGAAATGTGATGTAATTTTCTGGTTCCCCTGGTTCTTATGCTATGCTTTTTCAGTGCCAGTGTCCATTCATTTGCAGCAAAAAAGTTAACAAATGTATTATGAGAGAAATGAGACAAAGAAGCTGCTGCTCAAACTATTTGCTTCATTGTCCGAACTAATTCATGAGTATGTTAATTATGTAAAATTTTTCAAATGTTAACATGTATCAGATCTACATCAATGAGTAAAGATATTTTTCTTGTTGTTAGAAAGGGCCCAAAATTTGTAGCTTGGGAGCACTGGGACTTGAATTTGAATTTCAATCCTTGAGCCGTATTAAATTACCTAAAAAAAATTATATAGCAACGTTGAGTTCAAATAGCTGACCATATGCTCCTGTTGTTTCATAGTGAGAATAAAGACCAAAATATCACCATATTGTAGATGTACTTGCAAAATATTATTAAATTTAATATAAGATAAATATAAGCCCTGGAATCAGATGCTAAAAGCGAAAAGCAAAAAAAGGACAAGTGGAAAAACAAGAAAGAAATTTCTTTAGAATACGGTTCTACAGAATGAGAGTGGAAAAAAGATAACTGCTCCGGAGGCCCCACTGCCCACAACCTGTTTCACTCTTCCATCTAAAGCATAGCCACACCACAGCACGTCATTTCTATATATAGAGCTATAGACCGATTTGTAGGTCATTTTCATGAACAATGTTACAAAAAGGTCTATTAAAATAACTATACACAAGACCCTAAACACAAACGTCTTTCATGCTTTGTGCGGTTGTGCATAAATACAGTGCACTTAAAATAAAGACTACCATTTCGAAATGAAACAGAGAAATTTTTAAATTACCCAGAAATATTGTTTTAATAAATAGTTGTTGCTATATTACCTGCATTTATATTTAGGCACTTTTACTTTGCAGTACATGCCAATAGTACATGTACTATAGATTTCTATAGTACATGCCAATATAATTACTGCTTTAGAGCTAAATCATGAATAAAGGCTTCAATGTGACATTGGAAAGACTCCCTCCATCTGTTCACTTAACATGTAACAGGAATTTTATCCTTTAATGAGTCAAAGGATTTTCTATCTAAATGGCGCCTGTTTTTTTTCTTTTCCGTTTTCAGATGCTAGCTTTAGTCAAATAAAAATACTTTCAAATACACTTCAAGTTCAGCCCAAAACAAATAAACTGACCCAACTGTTAAAAAATAAATAGTACAAAAAATTTCATTGTTCTAATTATGAAATAAAAAGCTAATAAATTTGTTGATTTGAAATGGATAATTGTCTAAATAATAAACTGACCCTTTTAAATTATTTATTACATTTAAGTGACCAAAATAAGTTGTGAAGAAGTTAAAAGGGGGTGCGAATTCCTTTTTTATTATATGGTTATTTATGTACTGATGATTCTATTTAGTTATGTAACACTAAGTTACATTCGCCTCTGTTTTAAGCCTATATTTATGTAAGGGTAAGGGAACAAATGTGTAGGTGCACGAAGACATTACGGTGTTATCGAAAAAAAAGAAACAGTGAGAAACTCACTGTAATCGAAAACAAATACAACACTCTGTTTAGATATAGTGATGAAATGATTTTGGCCCTTGAAATATTTGTTGTTGAAAAAGCAATATTTCTGTAAGGTACAGCAACATTTCTAGATTTGTCTTAAGATAATTTTATCATAATCACAGCTGGTTTATTAATTGATTCACTGATAGATATATTTATTGTAAAATCAATGTAGAACAAATATAATCAAATAAACAAATTATGAATTTAGTATAATGCAATACTTTTCATAAATTGATTATTTAAAATGTCTGTTTAAATGAAGTAGTTCATCTATTAACTTACCCCAAAAACACTCATGCATTGTGAGATCTCATCAGCTAGACAAATTTTAAAATGTAAAAATTGTCATTAAAAATTTTAATTAAAGAAGTAAAATTACTGTATTCTTTCTTCATTTTCTTCATGCAGCAGCAGATGCTTATATGTATTTTTCTTTGAGATCGCAAAGATGCTGACGTAATATTGAAACTAGCCATGAGATAGGTTGCACCGGCATTTTCCTGTCCCTGCAAGCTTGATTTGTTTACACTTCAAAACACAAATCGAAAACTAATGTGCACCCAAAATGGCCCCCACTGACCAGGTTTCATTGAGGAAATGTACAAGTGAAAATTAGGAAACAAAACTATGCCACACTCATTTTATCTCAACATAAAAATATCAAAGGAAATTAAAACAAATAATACAATAAAAATCAAGAATTATAAGAATCATTAATATAAGAATACAAAGTATTAAAAAAAAGTATTTACCATGATTTTTTTCTGAAGTTCTTCTTCTTCTTTTGGCTTCTCCCATTAGGTGTAATTTGCAGATCATCCGTCTCCATACCTCCTGTCCTCTACATCTGCCTCTTTCACCCCAACTACCTGCATGTCTTCCCTCACCACATCCATAAACCGCTTCCTTGGCCATTCTCTTTTCCTCCTTCCTGGTGGATCCATCCTCAGCATTCTCCGTTTAATTTAACTTCAGTTATTCAAAATGCTCATAAGTGGTAATAAGTGTAATGTGTTGATTCATCTAATGAATTGTTTGTTTCAGAACGAAAAAGGAAATAATATATTTTTGAGTGCATCTCAATAAATGAGAATATCATTAAAAAGTTGATTTATTTTAGTAATTTATTACAAAAAGTGAAACTTGTATATTACTATATATACATTTATCACACACAGATTGATATATTTTCAAGTGTTTATTACCCACCAATTCACTCATCTCAAAAAATGTTTAAGACCAATCAAAAAAAAAACATTTTTAGTGAATTGTTAGCCTTCTGGAAAGCATGTTCATTTACTGTATATGTACTCAATACTTGGTGGGGGCTCCTTTTGCTATAATTACTGCTTCAATTCGGCTTGGCTTGGAGGTGATCAGTCTGTGGCACTGCTGAGGTGGTATGGAAGCCCAGGTTTCTTTGACAGTGGCCTTCAGTTCATCTGCATTTTTTGGTCTCTTTTTTATCGTTTTCCTCTGGACCCTCATAGATTCTCAATGGGGTTTAGGTCTGGTGAATTTGCTGGCCAGTCAAGCACACCAACACCATGGTCATTTAACCAACTTTTGGTGCTTTTGGCAGTGTGGGCAGGTATCGAAATGAAATGCACAATTTTATTTCCTTCCATCTGAAAAGAGGACTTTGGCCCACTGAGCAACAGTCCTGTCCTTTTTGTTCTCTGCCCTAGTAAGACACCTCTGACGTTGTCTCTGGTTCAGGAGTGGCTTGACACAAGGAATGCGTCAGTTGTAGCCCATGGATACGGCTGTGTGTGGTGGCTCTTGAAGCACTGACTCCAGCTGCAGTCCACTCTTTGTAAATCTCCCCAAATTCTTAAATTGGGCTTCGTTTCACCTTTTTCTACCACATTTTTTCCTTCCATTCAACTTTCCATTAATGTGCTGGGATACAGAACTCTGTGAACAACAGCTTCTTTAGCGAGGACCTTTTGTGTCTTACCCTCCATGTGCAGGGTGCCAATGATCGTCTTTTAGACAACTGTCAAGTCAGCAGTCTTCCCCCATGATTGTGTAGCCTAAACCAGAGTGAGACAACTCACTCCTTTGCAGGTGTTTTGAGTTAATTAGCTGATTAGAGTTTGACACCACAAGTCTCCAATATGGAACTTTTTCACAATATTCTCATTTTCTGAGATGCTGAATTTTGGGTTTTTATTGGCTGTAAGCCATAATCATCAAAATTAAAAGAAATAAACACTTGAAACATATCAGTTTGTGTGTGTTGAATCTATATATTACACAAGTTTCACTTTTTGTATTATATAAAATCAACTTTTTAATGATATTTTAATTTATTGAGATACACCTGTATATTTATTCATGCAAGCAAGTCTTTGCAAAAAAAAAAAGGGTCAATATAAAATTCTCTTTTGAGCTTCCATTTGTACAGTGCATATGCATTAACTTTTTTTTTTTTTTCACAGACTTCAACTACCTTAAATGTGACTGATTAAATGGTATGAGGTTAGCCAACGGAGCCACAGGCTTTCTTATCTTCAGATGACTTTTATCACAATAGGAACCTTTGAAATTAATAATATGCTTTGTTCCAGATATACTTTAAATGTCATTTGTCTCATTAAGTGTCAAAAGGATTGCTGGTATTGCAGTTTCTGACAGGAAAAGTCTTTTGTCACATTATCAAGGTGTCTGTGTGTCCTTTCTTTGCTTTTCCGCAGCAAATATGCTTTTCTTCCATTGCACCGCTGCTGTTCACCATTGAACAGACTAGGGAAGTTTTGCTCTCAGTCTTCAAGATGCCTGCATTTATCATTGTTGTTTCACTCGGTAAAAGTTGAAGCATTCCTTTTCTTTACCCCTGACTATAGTAACCTCTCTTCCTGCTCGTTCTTCACATTTTTCAGCCTTCGTCTACATTACCACTCAATACATTAGTCTGGATATTTTGTTTTATATAGTAAAATATAAGAATAAGAAATTAATTTTTTAAAAGTTTTAATTAATTACATATTTTGGTTATTATTTTACAGTTTTATATCTTACAAAATGATGTCTCACTTGACCTAAAATTATCCTGTAATGTGCTATGACAGAAACTGGAGATATATATTTTTTTTATATATGTTGCATTGTAACGCTTTCATATATTTCTGTAACAAAGGATATTTTATTAAATTCAATTGCATCAATTGAAAGCTTAATAATGTAGCTTTACCAGTAATATTCACTCTGTGGGTCATTCAAAACAGTATTTAGTTATGACGCAGGCATAAATATTTGCCAGGAAGTCCAATCTCATAAGATGTAATGTAACAATATGTGTTCTGTCCTAAATTACCCATTTTGTGCTATTTTTTACTGGAAAAAATCCCATTGAAAAGTAATGAATATACCAGTTATCTATGATTCACTCCAGTCTCCAAATATTTCTACTATTTATCTTAGCATGTTTAGGTAAATAATTTGAGAAATTGCACCCTTTGCAGGTGGCAACCTGCATCATGTTGGATAAACCAAATATGGGTTATAAACCATGTTTATATGCTGATTTTATATATAGATTTTATTCTTTTATAATCCAGTCCACTTTGTTGAGCTCTCTAAACTTTTAGCACACAGTTTATTCAGCAATGTGCCAATTATTTACAGATAAAAAACACGTTTATCATGCATCCTAAATCCCCAAACAAATCATTTACAAAGTCTAAATGCTAAACTTTAAATAATTACAGGTAACAGTATTCGGGTGTGCGTTTTTTTCCGTTTGCATAAACATACAGTTAGAACACTCACAACTAGAAAACTTACTAACAGAAATCCGGAAATAATTATGTATTGATTGTAGATCTCTTGTGTACCTTGTAATTGAAAAGAGATTTCTGTTTTTTGAACAGCACTGCAACCTGCAGAACAAGAAATTTAGAGAACAAGGCAATTAACCATATGCCATTATATACTGTATACAAATATACACATTATCTATCTATCTATCTATCTATCTATCTATCTATCTATCTATCTATCTATCTATCTATCTATCTATCTATCTATCTATCTATCTATCTATCTATCTGTCTGTCTGTCTGTATATGAAACAGTTAATATGGATCATTACCATTTATTTATTTATTTATTATTTATACTTTAACCATATAATACTTTTTACATGCTGTTTTTTGCACCTCTCGACTGCTGCTACTGCTGTTTTTGCACTGCATAAAATTTGTTTACATATACTCTTGGTTATAGTCTTTATAGTTCTCTTTGCACAGTACTGTATATTAAAAGTATACAGTAGGTTTACTGTTCGGCGTTATCTTGTATTATGTGTATTGTCTTGTGTTGTCTGTCTGTCTGTACTGTTTTTCGTCTGCACTGTTTGCACTAGGTTGCACTCGATGCACTTTATGTAGCTTTATGTTGTGTGTTGTAGCTCTATGTTGTTTAGTGTAGCACCAGGGTTCTGGAGGAATGTTGTCTTGTTTTTACTGTGTACTGTGTAACACTGTGTATAGTAGAAATGACAATAAAAGCCTCTTGACGTGACTTGACTTGACTTGATTACCTTGTGGGAGGCTGTAGTCACTCTGCAAAATGCGGTGTCCAACAGGGGGCCACACACTGCAACGGTATATCTCACACTCTTCCGGGCTGTGTTCAGGCACATGCAGCAGCGACAGGTCATCTCCAATTTGATATGAGTGATTGGCAAACTTGTAAAGCTGTGTTTTGTTGCTGCGGATGTCTTTTATTACCAGACCCACCAGCATGTCGGACCTGAATGACACCTGGACAAACAACAATACAGCAGGGGTGATATTTAATGTGCTAATCTTGTTGACACTGTATTACTGATTGTTGAAATGATTAGCTCTTACCTTATACCAGGTTATTCTACGATACTGTACACCCTGCTCCAATTCTACTTTACAGGGGACTTGCCGTGATAATGACACTTTGAAAATTTGAAAGATGAGACACAGCACTATAAAAAAAAATAACCAAAATCAGCCATGATGCAAAAAATGTGGGGCAGCTTAAAAAAACACTTTTCAATGTTAAACTTTTACATTTTCTACTATGGCCTGAATTCCGGGGCGAAAGAAAAAACAGATGAAACAAAAGGAAAAATTTTAATCTCCTAATGTTTTAAACACAAAAAAAAAACAGTATCAGAAATGTAGCAAGAATTTAACAAATGTACGCCCAAATAATTCCCGTGCCACCACTTACACGTATACTTTTACACAGTTTGGAGAAAAGTTAAGGAAATTCACTTATATAGCATATGCAAAGGTAACATTTAGCTGAAAAACATAAAATTGTGTAAAATTGTGTAAAATTCAACGAGATAATATTTATATATTAGATATTTGCCACACCCTAATAAGGGTCCGGTAACAAGCTCATAATATATGACAGTATGTGACCAAATATTAGTTTGTAAGACCATTTAAACTTTAATATTTTAACGTTTGGGTGAGAATGCATATATATAAGTTTATATATGTACATGTATATACAATATTTCAAACTGAAATATTATAACCTTTGTTAATACACTATTTTAGAATCCATTTACCTCTTTGTAAAGAGAAGACATTTAGCCTTTAACATTTGTTTTAATTCTACAAAAAGATGTCTGTGTACTTCACTGGCTATTTTTATAGCAGAATTATAATAAATTCAAACATATCAGAATCTGTATGATCACCTTAGGGGAAAAGTTACACAAACCGCCTCACTGCAGTCTCTTTATTCAAGTGACCTCTAGTAACATCTGTACTGATTTATTCAGTCAGGCCTGTTGGCTAAATGTTCTTGTTAGGCATATCTTTGTATTGGGTCATTGAATTATTTGAATTTTCTTTTTTGAAACCATCTTTACTGAGCATGTCACGTCAATTCGTAGTTTTTTTGTTGATAAGGTACAGCACAGTCCCCTGGCAACCATTTTAAACCAGTATCTGATTACAAACTGAAATTGTGTTGTCATTGTGAACTCTGTATTTCTGGCTTCTTATATGTTAAAATGTAAGCCCACTAAGAACAATTGACTTCATTTTGGTTAAACATATATTGGTTTTGCTTTAGTATAGTAAATAAATATACATCATCATAAAACTACAGTTTAATATTTACAGTTTCAGCAGAAACACACTGTTACAGTAACTAAAGTGTAATCCACCTCTTCCCAGTGAATATTGTGTATCATGGTTTAGGATATGAGAAATTATATCTGTAGTTATTTTGTTTTTAAGTTGTTTTTTAAAGTTTAAAAGTGAATAATATGCAAATGTTAAGAAGAAGGTGTGTATTTTTAAGAAAAAGACAAAGGAAAGGGCGTGTAAGAACTGCGACCGCCTCAGCGAAAATGAGTACTTATTTATACACCTATCTATTTTATGCACTTTATCTGCAGAATTTACTTTTTGCTTTCATTCCCAATGTTAAATAAATACGAATAGGACCATTTCTAAAGTAGGCTTTGAGTTATCAGGAAGTATTTCCGCTTTTTTTATATATATATATATTCTGTAGGTGAATAATGAACTGGACAGTTCCAGTTCATTATTCCGCCCCCCCAGGTTGTAAACGACTAACATAAACCACACCGGTAGTGAATATTTTACTTACTTATATATGGACGCATTTTTGTCTGCGAATTCATATTTCATCAGTTACAGGAAGAAATCACCTCTAAGATGAAGTGAAACTGAAAACATTTTAAAAACGTAACTGAAAGCTGGTGAAAAGAGGCCAGAGAGAGGGTGTGACTCAGCTCTGTAAGGTCTGTCCCTGCATTTAGGACTTTTATTTATATCACGTTAAGGGTCTTTACTGTCATTTTACTCATGAAAAGCATAGCTAATGCACGTTGAAACAAACCGGGACAGGAATTTTTGAAAAATAAAATAAAATCCAATAAATGGACGCTTTTATAGTTTAGATTCTAATTAATTAATTAATTGTTTCCGTCTTGTTATTTGTACTCAGGTGGCCATATTTACAAGGAGGAGTAATATGTGGTGCACTTAATGTCGTGTCCCAGTTAGTTCTGTATTCTGTTTTTTGTTTTGTTTTGTTTTATTTTGTCAATTTATTTTTGCTTTACTGTGTACTGTATATGTTTGGAATGACAATAAAAGCTTACTTGACATGACTTGTAATACTAATAATACTGTGATATTGGGTGATATACATAATTTACCCCTTTTTAATTAGTCTACATAAATAGTATCTAGTTGCAATATTAGCTTTCCCCATTTATATGTCAGTAAAATAATGTTTTTGGGCAATTTTGTTACATTCATTTGATTCATCTGCTTGAACTCTTATTTGCATGGTTACGTTTTCATAGTAATTCAAAACCCAACCGCTAGATGGTGGTGTTGTATTTTGTCTTTTTACTGACTGCTTGTTTTCATATGCATTGCCATCGTTCTTGAGAACGTCACAACTTCATCCAGTGTCATATGAACTACAGCTTTGTGGTAGTCAGGAGATGATCCGGAGATGGATCAGTGATGCTTTGGGCTGATTTGTGTCTGAGGGATCAAGAGCTCCTGGGAAGATTGATAGTATCATTAATTCTGTTAAGTACCTAAGATATTTCAGCCCAAAACCTGGTTGATTCTGGCAGAAGGTTCAGAGTTGGCCATAGGTGGATACTTCTAAATCAAAACAAAAATGGTTGCTGGAAAAATAAATCAGTGTTTTGCAGTGGTCATATTTGCAAGTTTGTATTCTTGTGTATAAAATAGAATAATACAAATAGTTTGCCTTTTTGCAAGTGAGTAAAGACACCACTGTGTAAACTCTTCAGTGAATGGTTAAGAGAAGAACAGAATTTTCCAAAATATTTCTAAAGACATACTTGATTTGTTGTTTCCAATTTGGCTCCAAAATGTTTTGGGTTTGCTCTGCTTTCAAATCATAATCAAAGAAATACATCAGTCCTCAGACATGTGCCTACATCTGCACTCCTCTTCCCTTCTGCATATCTCTTACCCCTGATCTTCTATCTAATTTCTTACCCCCTCTTTTTTTCTCTGAAGTTCTTGGTATCCTCTGAGGCCCATTTGTAGGTCACAAATGGTTGAAGCACACAGCCATAAACCTGTGTTTCCTCAGCAGTAAATTACACCACTGCTGGAGCCTCTGCTAGCGGAACTCTCTCCTCTCCTCCAACGAAGGAGAAATTCCCTCCTGTGTGTTTAACTTACCGCAAGACATCCTCACTTCCATCCTGTTGTTGGTCGTTTAGGGGATCCCCTGCTCCCCTAATCTCCTTTTCTCCCCTGATTGCTCACGCTGAGACTGGATGTTTTGCACTTGTCAGTCTTTTTAGACAGAGAATCGGGGGGATAATAGTTATTAATAGGAGGCTGAGCAAATGGAAAGAGGAAGACAGAGAGCACCAAGATCACACCATCTGGATAAAACAATGCCTGAGCTACTTCAGGATGGAGCGACACAATGGAGGAGAAGGGGATAGACAGAGAGGATAGAAAGGGGGAGAGGAGATCAAGAGTGTTTACTTCACTAATTACTGCCTAGTTTTGGTTTTTATGCATTTTTGTTCTTAACAGTGATTATAATATAAACAATATTAGTTGATCACTACTTATGTTTATATTTTAATAAGAAGAATGCATCAAATAATATTTTCAAATTACATATGCAAGAGATCCATTGTTTTATGTTTAACTCCATGTATTTGTTTAATACAAATCATAATCATTAAATTAATCAATGAGTTGCTCTACGCTGAGCTCAGGTTTCTGTCTGTGCCGGGTTTCAGATATTCTGTCTGTTTGTGATTTTGTATAGGTGCACAGGTTTCCTGCAACCTCCCCAAAACATACATGCAAGCAGATTTGCATGTATGCATGTATTCATGCAAGTCTATGATGTATTCCTATCTTGCACCCAATGTTCCTTGGACAAACCTACCATGGCCAATAGCAAAATAAACTGGTTACTGAAGATGACTGGATGAACGCATAATGCTGTCTTTGTCATGGCACTGCTATTTTTCTGTGTCTCCCAGTTCCTTGACACAAACCACAATCCCAGGTGCTGCTGATGATAAACTCATGGACTATGAGCAACAGATTGAGATTTCAGAATGCACAACATGTTAAACCTTTCCTAGAAGAAGATTAGGTCTGTATCCACTTTTGCCTCAGAATCTGTTTACTGCTCAAACTTGATTTTTGATGTGTTTGTTTGTTTGAGATGCTTTTCTGTTCATCACAGTTGCAAAAAGTTGTCGTTGTCTTTCTGTAAAACTGTTCTGGCCATGTTCTTCTCTCATTAACAAAACCTTTCAATCCACAGAACTGCTGCTTACTGTATTTTTACTTTCCATTCTGCATAAACTCTACAAAGTGTCATGAAAAATGTAAGAAATGTATTAAATACAAACCAGCTGACTGGCAGCAACAACAATCACATGCCGTTTTAGACCATTCACTTTCATAACATTAACTGAAGCTCTGAAATGCATTTGCATGATTGTATGGATTGTAACAGCCCCACAGGCTAATTCAAAAGCAGCATGAATGAACAAGTGTGCAGGTGTGTGTATTTAATTTTCTTATTTATAAAACCCAGGCCATTTTGATACTTGAGAATGTCCATCCATCTTCTCCCGCTTATCCGATGCCGGGTCGCGGGGGCAGCAGTCTAAGCAAAGATGCCCAGACTTCCCTCTCCCTAGACACTTCTTCCAGCTCTTCCGGGGGGACACCAAGGCGTTCCCAGGCCAGCCGGGAGACATAGTCTCTCCAGCGTGTCCTAGGTCTTCCCCGGGGTCTCCTCCCAGTGGGACGCGCCCAGAACACCTTCCCAGGAAGGCGTCCAGGAGGCATCTGGAACAGATGCCCGAGCCACCTCAGCTGACCCCTCTCGATGTGGAGGAGCAGCGGATCTACTCTGAGCTCCTCCCGAGTGACTGAGCTTCTCACCCTATCTCTAAGGGATCGCCCAGCCACCCTGCGGAGAAAGCACATTTCGGCCATCTGTATCCTTGTCCTTTCAGTCATGACCCAGAGCTCATGACCATAGGTGAGAGTAGGAACGTAGATTGACCGGTAAATCGAGAGTTTCGCCTTGCGGCTCAGCTCCTTCTTCACCACAACAGACCGGTACATCGACCGCATTACTGCAGAAGCTGCACCGATCCGTCTGTCAATCTCCCGTTCCACCCATCCCTCACTCCTGAACAAAACCCCAAGATACTTAAACTCCTCCACTTGTGGCAGGAACTCCCCACCAACCTGAAGTGGGCAAGCCACCCTTTTCCGACTGAGGACCATGGCCTCGGATTTGGAGGTGCTGATTTTCATCCCAGCCGCTTCACACTCGGCTGCAAACCGTCCCAGTGCATGCTGAAGGTCCTGGTCTGATGAAGCCAACATGACAACATCATCTGCAAAGAGCAAAGACGAAATCGTGTCGTCACCAAACCGGACACCCTCCGACCCCTGGCTGCGCCTAGAAATTCTGTCCATAAAAATTATGAACAGAACCGGTGACAAAGGGCAGCCCTGCCGGAGTCCAACATGCACCGGGAACAAGTCTGACTTACTGCCGGCAATGCGAACCAAGCTCCTGCTTTGGTCATACAGGGACCGGACAGCCCTTAGTAAAGGGCCCCCGACCCCATACTCCCGGAGCACCCTCCACAGGCCGCCGCGAGGGACACAGTCGAATGCCTTTTCCAAATCCACAAAGCACATGTGGACTGGTTGGGCAAACTCCCATGAACCCTCCAGCACCCTGTAGAGGGTATAGAGCTGGTCCAGTGTTCCACGGCCTGGACGAAAACCACATTGTTCCTCCTGAATCCGAGGTTCTACTATCGGCCGTATTCTCCTCTCCAGTACCCTGGCATAGACTTTCCCAGGTAGGCTGAGAAGTGTGATCCCCCTATAGTTGGAACACACCCTCCGGTCCCCCTTCTTAAAAAGAGGGACCACCACCCCGGTCTGCCATTCCAGAGGCACTGTCCCCGACCGCCACGCGATGCTGCAGAGGCGTGTCAGCGAAGACAGCCCCACAACATCCAGAGACTTGAGGTACTCAGGGCGGATCTCATCCACCCCCGGTGCCTTGCCACCGAGGAGTTTCTTTACTACCTCGGTGACTTCAGCTTGGGTGATGGACGAGTCCGCCTCTGAGCCCTCAGCCTCTGCTTCCTCAATGGAAGACGTGACGGCGGGATTGAGGAGATCCTCGAAGTATTCCTTTCACCATCCAACGACATCCCCAGTTGAGGTCAACAGCTCCCCACCTCTACTGTAAACAGCATTGGTGGGGCACTGCTTTCCCCTCCTGAGGCGCCGGACGGTTTGCCAGAATCTCTTCGAGGCCAGCCGATAGTCCTTCTCCATGGCCTCACCGAACTCCTCCCAGGCCCGAGTTTTTGCCTCGATAACCACCCGGGCTGCAGTTCGCTTGGCCTGCCTGTACCCGTCAACTGCCTCAGGAGTCCCACAAGCCAACCAGGCCCGGTAGGACTCCTTCTTCAGCTTGACGGTATCCCTTACTTCCGGTTTCCACCACCGGGTTTGGGGATTGCCCCCTCGACAGGCACCGGAGACCTTACTGCCACAGTTCCGAGCGGCCGCTTCGACAATGGAGGTGGAGAACATGGTCCACTCGGACTCAATATCTCCGGCCTCCCTCGGGATCTGGTCAAAGCTCCGCGGGAGGTGGGAGTTGAAGATCTCTCTGACAGGAGGTTCGGCCAAACGTTCCCAGCAGACCCTCACAGTACACTTGGGTCTGCCGAGTCTGTCCAGCTTCCTCCCCCGCCATCGGATCCAACTCACCACCAGGTGGTGATCAGTTGACAGCTCCGCCCCTCTCTTTACCCGAGTGTCCAAGACATACGGCCGCAGGTCAGATGAAACGACCACAAAGTCGATCATCGACCTACGGCCTAGGGTGTCCTGGTGCCACGTGTACTGATGGACACCCTTATGCTTGAACATGGTGTTCGTTATGGACAAACTGTAACTAGCACAGAAGTCCAATAACTGAACACCGCTCGGGTTCAGATCAGGGGGCCGTTCCTCCCAAACACGCCCCTCCAGGTGTCACTGTCGCTGCCCACGTGTGCATTGAAGTGTCCCAGTAGAACGACGGAGTCCCCAGTCGGAGCACTGTCCAGCACCCCTCCCAGAGACCCCAAGAAGGCCGGGTACTCTATACTGCCGTTTGGCCCGTAGGCACACACGACAGTGAGAGACCTATCCCCGACCCGTAGGCGCAGGGAAACGACCCTCTCGTTCACCGGGGTAAACTCCAACACATGGCGGCTGAGCTGGGGGGCTATAAGCAAACCCACACCAGCCCGACGCCTTTCACCATGGGCAGCTCCAGAGTTGTAAAGAGTCCATCCTCTCTCGAGGAGTGTGGTTCCAGAGCCCAGGCCGTGCGTAGAGGTGATCCCGACTATCTCTAGTCGGAACCTCTCAACCTCACGCACAATCTCAGGCTCCTTCCCCGCCAGCGAGGTGACATTCCATGTCCCTAGAGCTAGCTTCCGTGTCCAGGGATCGGGTTGTCGAGGCCTCCGCCTTCGACTGCTGCCCGATCCTCTTAGCACCGGCCCCTTACGGTCCCTCCTGCAGGTGGTGAGCCCACTGTAAGGCGGCCCCACGTCGCTCCCCGGACCCTGTGGGGGAAGGCCCGGCCACCAGGCGCTCGCATACGAGCCCCAACCCCGGGCCTGGCTCCAGGGTGGGGCCCCGGCTGCGCCATACCGGGCGACGTCACGGTCCCTGATGTAGTATCTCTCATAAGGGGTTTTGAACCGCTCTTAGTCTGACCCGTCGCCCAGGACCTGTTTTCCTTGGGAGACCCTACCAGGGGCATATAGCCCCGGACAACATAGCTCCTAGGGTCATTCGGGTACTCAAACCCCTCCACCACGTTAAGGTGGCAGTTCAAGGAGAGGTACTTGAGAATGATGCATTAGAAATGTTTAGTAAATATAATGATTCTGTATAGTATATTGTCGTTATACTGAAATACAATAAATGTTTTAGTTACATAGAGTATTGTAAATAACATTAGGTCTGCATGTTACTTAATGTTACTGTATATTACTGACCTTATTACTCACCATTGGGTTTGGGTATTAATTAATACCCAATATTAAATAGTGTGTAATGATAAAAGAGGTTTATAGTGATGTAAAAGTTTTCAAAATCTGTGTATGTGTGTGTGAGTGTGTCCTACATTAGGTCCCCAAGGTTGTTAGCAGACTCAGCTGTGTAGTTGTGTGTGTGTGTGTGTGTGTGTGTGTGTGTGTGTGTGTGTGTGTGTGTGTGTGTGTGTGTGTGTGTGTGTGTGTGAGGGTCTATGTTTCTGTCAGTGAGCTTGTTCAGAGTGCACTCTCTGGCCTTGATTGAGGATATCCTCTGGACAATCGTTCCCGCTATACACACACACACACACACACACACACACACACACACACACACACACATTTGCGCACGCTCTCTCTCTCTCTCTCTCACACACACACACACACACACACACACACACACACACACACACACACACACACACACACACACTACAGAGGAACGCCCTGATCAGTTCCTTCAGCACACTCATACAACCCTTCCACAGCTGGGAGACTTTCCCATGTGAAAACATAGTAACTAGGACTAGTAACACACACTGACATGCACATACACACATGCACAAATCTTTTTTATTTTTTTTAAAACAAGGTTTCAAGATACTAATTTATTTGTGTGTGTGTGTGTGTGTGTGTGTGTGTGTGTGTGTGTGTGTGTGTGTTTACTGCAGAATGCTCCTAGCACCTGAACTTGTGCAATTGCATACTTTGGAGCAAGGCATGATGCCTACTAAATGGATGAAAAGTGATGAGGATGATTGCTGTTCGTCTTTCTCCACCCTCTCACAGCATGTCTCAATTGTTCAATTGTTTTCTTTCGGAAGCTTTATCCGCACGACACCATGGCTGACTCCTCACCTCATGGACACAACTGTTGGTGCTTAATGTCTGGGTGGGTCACGTCTCCAAGTCGACGGCTTCTGGAGCTGATCAGGGCGCAGAGTTCGCATTGTACAGCAATTCCCAAAGCAGGGAATTCCTTTACCACTTCCCCACCCCAACACATAGCACAAACAATGTGTGTGTGTTCGTGTGTGTGTGTGTGTGTGTGTGTGTGTGTGTGTGTGTGTGTGTGTGCAGTACTTAAGAGAAAGAGAGACGCAATAACAAAAGTTTAGTGCTTTTCTTCTTTCAAATCTCCTTCCTCCACTTTATATCTCAAAGGAATAAAAGAATATCCTGAAAAAAAAGGGAAGTAGGAATAATCCAAAACTTCTTTTTGGAAAAGAGAGAAGTACAGTATGCGTCTGTAAGTCATTAGTATCTATGACGTGCAGGTTGACTGAATGGCCGTCTCCCTGGTCACTGGGTGTCTGAAATATGCATGTGTATATGTGTGTCTGCATGTTTCATGCGTTGGGAGTATATGATTAAAATATTATTCCCTCTCCTGCAATTTGTCCAAGATCTTTTTAGCAAATTCAGCCATGCAGCTTGTCTTCTCCTAAGGAAAGCATTCATTCAGGGATTATAGCACTGTGTGTATCTGTATGTGAGTATGTTCATCATATGTGATGCACTGTGCGTGTATTCTTTCTTCTTTCCTCACTCCTCAAGAAGAAGTGGAACATTCTTTTACATTTAGTCAAGCAAATCTTTTTTTTTCCTTTCTCTCCCAGGAAGAGAATGGACACTGGGTCAATGACAGTACTGTCAAAAAAAATTATTTTAGCATCAAGTAAAAGATTTAGTTTAGTTCAGTGTTTTTAATAAATGAATGAATGAATATTGATCTGTTTCTGAACACCCTGGTTTGGTATTCTCCCAGATAATCGTTTCAGTCTTACTTCCAGCTTGCAGCTGTTGCTAGTGCAGCCAACACACAAATCTTACAATTTTGGTGAGATTCTAAATGATAAGCTAAAGTACTCAGATCACATAAAATCAAGCAAGAGATCATGCCTTTTCACAGCTTCAATATTTTTTAACTATAGAAACTGCTTTTATTCTCATATACATGCTGTTTTTTTTCTCTAAACAAGCTCTCCATTAGTTCGCTTTTATATGTAAATTCCTTCTACAGACCTACTTTTGCTGTTTTGGTGAGTCAACGCCAACACTATAGCCTTTCCTATAACACTGTCTATGTGGCTTGGTTCAGCCATTTAGAATGTGTTTTTTTTTTTAATTCAGCGCTGTTGGTAGGCTCTTCTCTGAGATCTAAACAAACTAAATGTCTTTCATTGTCATTGACTACTTTGGTGTTTGTTTTTTCCCGATACAATGAGATTCTTTTTTCATCCAAACAGCCCAGTGTATTCACTCATTCTACTCCTTCTGGTCTAAAGACCTACCTTTTAAAATGATAATCAAGATATATGTAGAGCACTCTAGCCATGTAATCAAGTAGAACACACAAGCACTCATTATTTTATCTACTAAAATCTCCAAATGGCCTCCCACCACAATACTCCACCATCACACCATACAATCATTACATAAAAAAGATTATTAACACATTTATTAATCATTGCAAAATTGCCTGAAATGAATATATGTAAACATTGTCATGTATCTTAAAGCTCATTACAAAATTCGCTGAATGGGCGAGGACGGGGGTGGCGGCAAGGCAAGGGGTTTCACACTAGGCGACCAAGTAGTTTGCCTATGCCTAGAAACAGTGCTGAAATTAAAGCATCCATTTGTAACAAGTGAGTGATGATTCGAGTATGTAGACTGCATGAGGTTAATCATGCATTAAACTGAAGAAATGAGGTTAATGTTTGCCTCTTGCTCCAGCTAGACTAGACATTTATATTCTGTCATCTTAAATCCTTGTCCAATGATGTTGGATTTATTGGTCTTAGTTGCAGGCATTTTAAATGTAAGTCTTTGAGGAATACAATTGCAGTTTGGTATCCAGTAATATGTTATTTTCTAGACATACTATATTGTTTTCCTCAGGGCAATTCCCACTATGCACTACTTTAGAAAGCTGTAGTCCAGAGCGCCAAAGAGAGAGAGAGAGAGAGAGAGAGAGAGAGAGAGAGAGAGAGAGAGAGAGAGAGAGAGAGAGAGAGAGAGAGAGAGAGAGAGAGAGAGAGAGAGAGAGAGAGAGAGAGAGAGAGAGAGAGAGAGTAGTCAATGTAGTGAAAAGCCCAAATGTATTGGGCCTAATTTGTCTGGAATTCTCTCTATATATTTCTCTCTAGTGTCTCCATTCATTTCTTCCTGTGCCATCAACCTGTCTAGTGAATTTGTTGTTAAAAAAAACCGGATGCTTGTCTTCTTTCAACCACACACCCCTCACCCCCCACTCCCACTCGTTTGCCTGGGTTTGGCATTTGGGAGCTATTCGTCTGCTGAGTCTGCCGGATGATGTCAAGACTGGAGCTGACCCAGAGCAAGGTGTGTGTATGTGTGTCTGTCTATGTATGTGATGTTGATGAGGGGGGGTATCCGTGGTGCGGTCGAATGCATCTGTTTTATTTTCCGGTGTGTCTCAGACATCTTCCTGCAGAACAGCAACCTCGGGGAGCCATCTTGGATCAGATGCCTGGGCCAGCAGTACACCCGTGCACACACACACACACACACACACACACACACCAATACTCAAGCACCCACACACACACACACCAGTGAAACAGTAAGAATGACCCGCAATATTGTACTCCATTATAAAGTAATGAAGTTTCCATGCGCTTGTGAGCACCTGGGAGTTCCCTTCCCTTCTTTTTTTTTTTTTTTTTTTTTTACAATCATTTAGTCTGGCTTAGGACTGGTAGGCTGAAAAGAGGACCAGTGCTTGTGCATGTGTGTGGGTGCATGTCTGTCCAACCTGGCTGAAATCATTTCCTGTCGGAACCTACAGAAGTTAACTCTTCTCAGAGGTGGGCAGGCAGGATTAAACAACACTTAATGGTTCATAAATGAGCAGAAGTAAGTGAGACTGGCATGTGTGCTGCTAATTATGCTGCCTTCCAATTTAGGAGCACAATAAAACACAAATATAACACCTAACCTGCATTATGTTTGCTCGTAACGTCAAAACATATGATTAAGACTGAGTGTTGCCAACTGGCTGGTGAGGTATTTTAGTGGAAGCAACCTGAGTACATGGAAATATACTGTAGCAGTAATTGTTAAATATATAAAAGCAAGTAATAGTTTAATGACTAGTTTTGTAAACATAAAGTGTCATCAAGAAAATGAAAATGAAAGAATAGTTGCATAGCAAAACACAATGGGTCACACAAAAAGGGAGAGTTTTCACAGATTTTCTTAAATGTTTTATATTATTTTTCATCTCTGTTTTGTTTAGTGATTTGGGAATATCTACTAAATTAAAATACATAAAAAAAAAAAAAAAGATTTAAAATGAATGGAAGAAAGTGTGTTTAACGCCACATGCTAATTCAAAACATATATATCTCAAATGTCACACTGATATGTGTTAGACTTTAGAGATAGGCATTACTCTCATTGGCATTCCTTTTTGTCAAAATCTGTAAGCAAGAACTTGTTTGTAACTAGACAATTACAAAAATTAGTTAAATGTCCCTGATTCAGGCTGTTATGATAAAGTATGATTTATTACCTATTTTTTACAGCCTATCATCAGATAAGTAATGACTTGGTATACAAACTATGTAGTACAGCTGAGACAGTGGAGGCTCTGCACTGCTGATCAGAAGGTTAAGTTCAAACGAACATGTCTGTATCACTTGTAACTGTCTCTGCTACAAACATATGGTGTCATGGCTCACTCTGTGTTAAGCTGGAAATCATTATCATCTTCAGTAACAGCATTATTTTTATTATATTTAAACACTGGCTATGAGTCAGGGGTTGCCCCCTGGGTGAGACACTATTCCAGTGCAAGGCTTATTTTTCTTAATTTCTACATGTGGACTGTTAAATATATACAACAGTGTCATCATTGCTGCATGTGCATGTAGGGTAGGGATTGTGATAGAATCCCTCCTTTACTCAGTAAGGTGTTCCTGTAAAAATATATTTTGGTCTTTCTAGACGTGCAGAGAAGATCCAAGGCATTTGCATGACTGCGCATTTTTTTAACTACTGTAATAATAGTTTTATGTAAACTATGAAAAATGTCCAATCAGTTCAATTTCTGTGGTGTCTTGGTAGATTACGACTTTAACGTTGTTCGAAAAGACTTAACACATTTCATTAAGTTAAGGTATAATTATAAAGTGACAATTGAATCAACTAAACTTATTTTTTTTATTTATTTCTAACTGTTTTGTGGGGAAAAAATATGATTCTCCAAACTTTTATCCATTTATTGTTATTAAGCACTTTGTTCTTGTCAGAGGTATTGTGGCTGTGGAGCCCATTCCAAGCACAATGGGAATAAGGCCAGAGAATTGACCCCCTAATGTGACACCAGTTCATCGCAAGGTACCACACACATGTACACACTTATTCACGCATGCTTTTGGACAATGGGAGGAAACCAGAAAACCCTTAGGAAACCCAGGAAGACATGGGCAGAACATCTATGCTTAGGATCACACTATGGATCATCTTTAGCTGTGAGATATTAAACGCTACCTGCTGCCCACTCCAAGATTCCTAAGTTGAAAAAGCACTGTGCTGTACTTTAACGACTGCATGTGTATGCTTGGTAAAAGCAAGTGCTTTTTCATCGCTGCATGATTAACATGTCAGCTAAGTATGTCTTCAAGAGGCAAAGCATTTGCCCTGTTTACTCTAGTAAAGCCAAGGTGCTGTCACATTCCCCAGTAACGTCTCAGTACGTTTTCGACATTCTCTAATTACATCAAAGATTGCTCTTAATCGTGTTCCGCCTTCTGTTTGAGCTTAACCTCCTTCCTTTGATTCTGACAAATGTGGAATAATTACTGAAGACAATGGGCACTAAACGTATGTCAAGGGACATTGGGTTGAACTGATCCAACCTTTCTGAGTTATCAGGAAATGTTAGAAAAATGCCATGACCACGTGTGCAACAATAAAAAAAAAAAAACATACACAATGTACAGCTTTATTATAGAACTTACACTGCTGTTAAGCAATCATTCCTTGACTTGTGTTTGTTTAACACAAAGATTGAAAAATCAAAAACCCACTCTGCCACATGCTGCACATCCTGGTTAAGGTTTCATGTGCAAGAGTTTCTAAATCATTTCTAAATTAACTACCTAAACAAATCTGTTAATTATTAAGTAATGATTAAAACATGATGGGGCATGCTGTAACTGAAAAATAATCTATAACTAAAAGGCATGACATGGCACAATGCGAAGCCTGAAGATGATTCTCTTATAATAATAGAATAAAATTTATTCTACTTATACCATGGCAGGGTGCCAATAATTGCAATTTATATTTGTTAAAAAATGACACATCAAGCATTTTAATTATTTATACTTAAGTATAGTTAAATGTTGTGGATTGTCAACAAGGCAAGTAGTTCCTGTTGTCACTTAAAGTATATCATGCATTAAATGATATTAAACAAAGAAAAGACATCTATTGTATAGACTTTTCCATATCTGAACTCTTATTGACTCTTACAATGTGTGCCCACTTTAAACTCATTGCCAAATTGAAAATTAATAACTTTATAAAACCCTTCACTATATTAACAATTTCTTTGTTAAATAACAACCCTTATAGATTATATGTAGCGTCCACAATACAGTTCAAGTCTCTGGGAATGATTTGATAATACAACAATGTTAATACCTTATCATCTGGTTCAATGCCTAAAAAACTACAACTGTCAGGGACATGCTGTTATAGAAAATTAATATACATCATCTGAGCACCAGAACATCAGATTTAATAATTAAACAGCATCTGGAATATAGATGCATACTTTACATATTCTGCATATTTTCAACTGCACTGCGTACATTATAATAAGTGCACATCTAATTGTTTTAAATAAAAAATCCAAGATCACTGTTTTTTAATGATTTTAATGAAAGAAAAGGCATGTTACAGGATTGAAGATTAGTTGTGGATGTTCTGTAACTTTACACTAAAATGGTTCATATTTATGTATAAATGTATATATTCTATAATATTATAATACTAAAAAAAAGAAAGTGTTTATGTTCTGGGTTTTTTTTTTTGGCTGGCGTCAAGCAGCTAATGATTTAGTAGCGTGAAAAATGTAACATTTGCATAAATCATAGTGACCTTATTTATAAAGGTTTTCTGAATAAGGGTGTTTTTTTTTTTTTTCGGGAACCTGCAGCTGATGCGGTAAATATGTCATGAGTCAGAGGATGCTGAGAAGCTTTTTTGTCTTGAGTCAGAATAGTGAAAGGGTCACTGTGGATAAAAGTGTGTGTGTGTGTGTGTGTGTGTGTGTGTGTGTGTGTGTGTGTGTGTGTGTGTGTGTGTGTGTGTGTGTGTGTGTTTGTGTGTGTGTGTGTGTGTGTGTGTGTGTGTGTGTGTTTGTGTGTGTGTGTGTGTGTGTGTGTGTGTGTGTGTGTGTGTGTGTGTGTTTGTGTGTGTGTGTGTGTGTGTGTGTGTGTGTGTGTGTGTTTGTGTGTGTGTGTGTGTGTGTGTGTTTGTGTGTGTGTGTGTGTGTGTGTGTGTGTGTGTGTGTGTGTGTGTGTGTGTGTGTGTGTGTGTGTGTGTGTGTGTGAAAGAGAGAGAGAGAGAGAGAGAGAGAGAGAGAGAGAGAGAGAGAGTGAGAGGAGAGGAGAGGAGAGGAGAGGAGAGGAGAGGAGAGGGAGAGTGGGGGACTTTTTATATAAAAGCAATATTACTTGTGGTGGCCAAAACAAATATCACCCGAAAGCATAAAAAAAAATCTGATAGTTTTGACCTTGGGGACATTTGGCATTATTATTTTTTTCTACAGATTTCTACAGCTTTTTTAAGAATCAATTTATAGTCAGTAAATGCTAAACAAATCAAATTCCAGCTATTTAATCTCTTATAAGGATAAATTAATAAGTTAATCTTTTTTTGTCCATCTTTTAGAATTGCATTCTATCTATTTATGATTTTACTATTATTAAACTCACATCAAACACAGTAGTTCAGTGACCTTGTCCATCATCCAAAATCTCCCATTTTCAGCCTTGCCTTATTTACTGGTTCACATAACCGCACTAAAAACTCTTACTCTTTTTGGGTACACTAATATTCCCTCTCACACTCACCTCCTTTTCTCTCCACCCCTTTGTGCTTTCACTGCTCCCTCCGTCACTCCTTCTGACCCCACTGGTGATTTATACAACTTGCAGACCCACAGCTGTGTCAAGGTCCCCACACTGACCAAGGGGTACTATTCACCATGACTAATCCATCCCAGACTTCAAAAAGCAAAAAGAAAAAGAGAGGAGAGAGGGATATCATCAAAGAGTGAGATATGCACTAAAGTGCAATAGTGCGCAGGAGCCTTTACTGCTGCTGTATTACTGTATACTTTACAGACTGTACAAGGAAAAAGAAGATTTTTAAATCAAAATAGAGAGGGAAAAAAAAGGGCTTCTTTGCAAAATAATGACATATTTCTTCATTGATTTATTAAAGTCATAACTGGTCTATATATAAACTTTAGATTTAATTTTGCATCCTAATATTTACTTTCACATAAGACCGGATTGCTTGCTCTTTGATGTGCAGTGTCCATTTTTTACTTTACCTTCCTCACCAAAGCCTGTGGGTGTTTTGCTGTATTAGCAGGCAGCTTTCAAGCTGCCAGCCTTAGTGCCTTATACAAAGGGAGTCTAACTGTTCTTTTCCTGTTTTTCACCTTTGTGCCCACTGCTATTCAAAAGATAAAAGGACTTTTACTTGCCCTTTTCCAGAGCCACGGCTGGTGTACTAAAAAGCCCCTTAGCTGTGTCAAGACAGTGGGCATCAGGGGAAACCCCTTCAGTTGTTTTAATGATGGTAAAAAATATAAAATCTCATGATACCTTTGTATATGTAGGCCATGCATTCCTATACAGGTGTGAAATGTAACTGTATATTTAGCAAGGATAAGTATTGAACTTTTTCATAAATAAATCACGAGACAGGCTTTTCTATGGGTAAATGGTGGAGAATCTTTATACTATGCCCCGGGGTAATTTGATATTTTTTTTCAAAAACTGTACCTTTTACTTGCTGTTTAGAGGGAAATAAAGTAAACAAAATTATATTCATTAGCATAAACCTGGCTGTAAATATGATTCTCTAATTGTAGGATTACTGCAAAATAGTTTAATTGTAATCACTGGAAAATGTCCTCAGAAGCTGTAAAGCATGGCAGAAGAAATATATGCCATGGACGCATTTGAAAACAAAAGCTGACATACCATACTAGTTAAATTAATAATGCTAATAAAAACAAAGGTCAATTAATATCATCCATATTCAGTCTGTAAGTATTTGCAATGGTGAAGGGTCACATCAAGGATGTCGTTAATGATGCAATAAAACGTGCACTTTCATAAAAAAAATGATACTGATCAATCTGATAAAAAATATACTTTATTTATTGTGGGATTCGCACAATTTCTGTAGAAAAATCTATAAATTCTCTTTAGAACAAGAACAAAAAAATAAACCTAGGTTTATGCACTGCATCAAATTTTTCAAATACATGAAAGAAATCAATAAAGAGCTGTCTTGAATCTCTTGCGAGTCCTTGAGTCTCTGCGTGCTCCAGCGCAACTTCTCAATGCGCCTCAGCTCCTGCGCTTCTCTCTCTCTCTCTCTCTCTCTCTCTCTCTCTCTCTCTCTCTCTCTCTCTCTCTCTCTCTCTCTCTCTCTCTATCTGTCCTTCATGCTCCCTGAGTTTGGCCACCTTCAGCTGTTCCGGCTACCGGCTACCGGCTACCGGCGACTCATGCGCAGAGAACCGATTCCCCGCATCCTGAGACAATCTTTACCATCTTTTACCTGCAAATAACACAAATATGGCTTTAGGGGGTGTTACATGACATATTTGTACATGAATACTACTTCTAAAATAATAATAACAATAATAATAATAATAATAATAATAATAATAATAATAATAATAATAATAATAATGAGAAGAAAGAAAACAGCAGCCATCACCATCATTATTATTATTATTATTAATATTAATATTTAATTATTATTAATATTATTATTATTATTATTATCATAGCAAAACGTTTCTCTGCAACTGACAAGTATGAAAAACTTGATGAGTCCAAATAATATCTAAATGAAACTTTTTACCAAACACACATGAATCAGATGTCCGGGTACCATTTGGGTAAGTTACAGAACTATAGAAATGACATTCAAGTATTTAATGGAAATGTCTAAATAAAAAATTAAATGCATGTCCATGAGAAAAAGAATACACTTTGTTTAAAGTAAATAAACAGACTCATTTTTCCCCCAGCTATTCTGTGAGCACTGCGAATAAACAAGTTAGGAGTGCACTTAAACATCCTGTTTCCTTACCCCTTTTCTCTGGTTGCTGAGGCAGAAGGTGCAGATGGTTCGAGGCTGTTTGCCCCCGGTTTCCCCCTGCGCGCTGCAGACGGCGCTTAGACACGGCTGCGCGTCCTCGTCGCCGTCCCCTGTGAGCAGCACGTTGGCCAGGTGGGAGATGTAACTGGAGGCAAGGCGCAGGGTCTCGATCTTGGAGAGCTTTCTGTCCACCGGCTCGGTGGGTATGAGAGTCCGTAAAGCCGTGAAGGCGGTGTTGACGCTCTGCGTGCGGTCGCGTTCCCGCGCGTTCGCCGCGTTCCGCTGCTTGACGATCACCACGCTGCTCACCGCCGGCTTGCGCGCCACGCGCCGCCTCTTCTCCGCGCAGCAGCCGTAACTCTGCTCCGAGCTGCCGTCGCTCTCGCTGCGCGTCTCCTCGTCCTCCGACAGCAGGCTGCTGTGGTCCGGGTACGCGAGATGAGTCGCCATCGGCCGCAGCATGGCGAACGCCATCATCAAAACGGACTCTTCTATTACACAGTTTATCGAAAAGTATCCAGGGTGTCCAAAAAAAGCCGCAGGCTGCCTTTCATGCGCAAGTTATACAAACATTGTGCAAACTCTGAGCTCGGAGGAGCTTTTCAGCTGAACATTTTTCCGTTTATCTGCTTTCTCCAGGACAATCCGTGTAAAGCACAGCTGCTGTCAGTGTGTCACACAGCAGTGTCTTATAGACAGCTGGGAGGAGCCGGGAAACAGCATGCAAATGTAGAAACTGCCAAATATACACACACACACACACACACACACACACACACACACACACACACAAAGAAAATAACAATAATTATAACACAAAAAATAATAATGATAAGGAGAAGAAGAAGAAGAAAAAAGAAGAAGAAGAAGAAAAAGAAGAAGAAGAAGAAGAAGAAGAGGAGGGAGAAGAAGAATCAGAATGATCATTTTAATTACAGAGCAGTATTTATAAAAATGATTGCGAGATTATGATTCTTCTTCTTCTTCTTATTATTATTATTATTATTATTATTATTATTATTATTATTATTATTACTATTTGTTGAACTTGCTTAATAGCTTTTGTACATTGTTTTTGTAATTATGAATATCATGAAATGCATACCATGCGTACCATGAAATAATGACCCTAGTAAATAATGAAATAACATTTATTTTTTTATTTTTTTTATAAGTGTTAGAGAGACTTTATAAGAGGTAAGTATATAGCACGAATAAACACTTTGCAGAAAGAATGAGGAGAAAGTGTGTAGACACCACGGCTAATTAGAAAGCGTTTGGTATCCATTTGGAAAAAGCTCACGTTTGGTGTGAAGCTGTAATGTTGTGAAAGTTTAGGACCATTTGACGCGTTCGTGTCACCTCCAAAAGTGTGGACCCTCACTGTGTTCCCCTTATATCAACTCTCCTCCTTTTTCTCTCTCTCTCCCGTGTGTGTGCTTGCGCGCGTGTGTGTGTGTGTGTGTGTGTGTGTGTGTGTGTGTGTGTGTGTGTGTGTGTGTGTGTGTGTGTGTGTTTGTAGCAATTGTATTATTATTATTACTATTATTATTATTATTAGATAGATAGATAGATAGATAGATAGATAGATAGATAGATAGATAGATAGATAGATAGATAGATAGATAGATAGATAGATAGATAGATAGATAGATAGATAGATAGATAGATAGATAACTGCAGCTGGAAATACCTAAAGGAGGTATCTCACACACACATACACAAACATATTTATCATCTTTTCGTTTTAACCCAGAATATCCAGCCAGCCTCACAGCCATTCTGTGTTACAGACAAACCCATAAACCCATAAACCTATAAACATATAAACCTGTTATTTCCAGGTTCTTTTATTTTTGCAATGCAAATGAAACTCGAACTTTAAAACTAAAAAACAATTTTTTGTTACCATTCATAACCCCCTCAGTACATAGCTATTTCATGAATATTACAAACATTTGAAAAACTATTTTTGTTTTGAATGTATTTATTCATTTATCTGTTTATTTGTTTATTTCATTTATTTATTTATTTAATTATTTTTTTTTTTTTTTTTTTTTTTTTTTTTTTTTATTATTTTGTTTGTTTGTTTGTTTGTTTGTTTGTTTGTTTGTTTGTTTGTTTGTTTCTGTTGGTGCAATAGAACTTTCTATCCCTGAACTTTCCACAGTTGCGGGTCCATAGAATTGAGGTTTAGAATAGACATATTCAGTTAAAGAGTACAGTTAAACAGGTTAATCACTATTTTAAAAAAAACCTTAGTAATACATATAATATCTTTGGTATAAAAAAATCACAGACTTCCTGGCTTTGCTTTGTGATGCCTGGGGACTCAACTGAGTTCAAAATGAAAGCCTGCTGTATAATTCTATACTACAAGCGAGAAAGAGAGATGCAGGAAAACTCTGTAAGCTGTCTGACTCCCCATGAGGAATGAATGTGCTGGTATGACTAGGCTATGTGACGTGATTGTAGGCTCACATGCTGGTTCTCAATGGAAATGAATGACTAAAAGTCTTGACCTATGCCTTTTCAACTTTGCCCTCTCTCAGCTTGTGTGCTTCAGTTGTGAGGTCATTTCTACAGGACACATTTTAAGTTAAATTAGTGTATTTGTTAAAACAATTTACACTGACATGGCATCACATCCTAATTTCCCCATACACAACATTGTATGACAGTGAATCAAATAAATTATAGGAATCAAATTAATCATATATTAATAACAATGCATACACTGCAAAGATTAATTACTTAACCACAATAAATAGTGGTTCACTAATTCATCATTTTTTATTAATATTGAAATATTTATTAATATTTTCGATATAAATATTTATGTGATGTGCTAAAAGTATATAATTAGAAATATATAGAAACCTTTTCTTATTACATTGTTGCCATTTCTAACATTAATAAGCATATATTGATTTAGAAATACAATATTAGCATAGTTAAAATGAGGTTGTTTGACTAAAATGCTAGAATATTATAACACATTAATTAGAAGTAAATTATATTTGTTATTATAGTAATCGTTTATCAGACAAAATACATAGGCTGAGGCGGGGAGTCAGGACAGAGTTATATATTTTAAAAGCCAGTTGATTAGTTAATTTCAAGAATATATAAAACAAAAATATATTTGAATGATTTAATTGTTGCACTTATTATTATTTACTAAAGCAACTAAGTATATAATGCCTTAAACAAAACTGCAGTAAAGTTGTATGACTTGTGAATTACAGTTTTACAATGTGATTGTGAAAGAATTGCCTTTTTTAAGCAGGTGTATTCAAAATATTTTTCCAACATTCCCACAAACTGTTGTCATTTTTCAGTTCAGAAAGGTCTAAAAGCTTTTGAGATCTGTTAAGAGCTAAAATAATAATAGTTGACTGGGTTTTTATTATTTGTACTATAAACATAGCAGTTTTGAGATAAGAGCTATAAGCAGTGGACTGGTAATGAGCATAAAAAGAATGTTATAATAGACAGTTGTTTTATTAGTTAAGTGAGTGAATGTTTAAAATTGGATGATAGCATTATGAAACCTTGAGAAAAGCTTTGGCATTGCTTGAAGAAAATATGACTGCCAACATATATAATCGTTGTATGCAAAATCCATCATTTGAGTGCTATTATGTCTGTCTTGGCTTTAGATTGATAAAATGCTACTGCAAATATAATTTGCATTCTCTCAGAGCATCAAGGGTTCACTTCTGCAAAGCGAAAACACACACACACATGCACTTGCTCCAGAGTCACTGCTCTGGGCCTTTTCTCCCAAATGCACCACAGTGGAAGCTCGTAAGCTCATAGTTCAAAGTGATGCTCTCTCCAGTGGCTTGTGATGATCTTGGAGATACTGCCTGTCTGAGAATCCAGGCTCCGGCCATTTCCGCTGGAAGCATTCAGCTATTCTGCATTCAGCCATTTAATAAATTCCTCTGTCTTTATTTTTATTCGTGTTGTCATTTTGTGAGCAGATGACTTCCAGACAGAGACAAGGTCAAAGAGTTAATCTAAGAGGTCTGTAGCATCTAATCTTTAACCAGGCTCTCATTTGTAGGCTCTCCTAACTCATAATGTAGTCATTTTCCGGTATGTGCAAGATGGGCCCCAAAACATCAGATAAAATGTCAGTCATCCTGTCTGCCTACACAAGAGTATAGAGTATGTAGAAAGTAAGGGCTGGATATGTTATTAGATTAATACAGGGGACACCTTTTTATATTGTTTTCTTAACCAATTTTAAACTTTCTGCAGATTGACATTCTACAATCAGGTAATTTTAGAGTGAATTAGTGAATTTTTAAAGGTAATCATTAATGTACAATTAAAGTTAACCATATAGATTTATGTTAGTATATCTTGAATGAAAATAAACAAGATGTTATTTTTTTAAAGTGCTATAATAACATTTTCTAAGCTGTTATAAGTGAATTTTCTTTATTAGTTAGTTGAATTCGTTTTCAAATGTGATAGTATAATATATAAATCTGATTTAGGTAGTAGAATAAATAATACTATTTGGTCAGGTCATGATATATATTTGGAATTGTCAGCCTGTTTTATTCTGGCTGGTATACACTAATAAACTGAGGCATAAGTGAAAATTAGATGACTAAATCTATTCCTTTAATTTGCTTAACAGGAGGCAAAGTAGTTCTGTCAGAGTGTGTGACATTAGTTTTACATCGTTGTCCTGCTTAGCCACACAACATGATGCCCTTTTCAATCAGTTTAAAACCCTCCCAGAATTCCCACAGGTTTACAGGCTTGGAAAAAAAAATCTTCTTGTTTAGCTTGAGAGTCACCTACATGATTGACCCAGGGACTAACAGTAATTCACTGCAGAGCCACAGTTGCATGCTGGTTGTTGCTTTAGTATTATAGAAGCTTCACGCTCGGCAGTTCTTGTGTGGCCAGTCAGCATGGTGTTGAAATACTAGGATTTCTCTGGGTCTGCAGTAGTCCGAGCAGCTAGAGTCCACGTAGATCCCCTGGAGTGCAGGTTTGTTTGCAGAACTGGGGAAAGTTAAGTGTTGGGTAAATAAATATGAGGCAGATGTTAAAGCCTACAAATGTGGAAAGAAACAAAAACAGAAAAATGTCATGAAAAAGACAGTAAATGTAAAATGTATGCATATGAATGTACAAGCCGGTGTGCATGCAAGGAGTCAGTTCTTGAGCTACCTCACACACAGAAAGTTATAGCTTTCATAAACCAAAGAAAGGGAATCCAGAGGGCAGGAGCATGGGGTGCAAATGGCTTCCAGGCTATGTCTATTTCTCTCTTTCTCTCTCCTTCTATCTATCTCTCTCTCTCTCATAAGATGTCACTAATGGGGTGCTTTGACAAACATGCCACAGTGTCACTTCAAACCACAGCACCCTGTCCCCTCAGCTGCACCAACAAACCCCCACCCCGCTACACACACAAACCCTCAGACGCCCAATACCCACCATCTACCTCAACGTTTATACGAGCGACAGGAGTCAAAGGGCATGGTGGGTACAGAGATCCCAGTGATCGTCAGTGATTGTAAATACCACATGAATCACAGTAAAAGCAGTCAGGAGCTACATTCAGCTTTGCTTCACTGACAAGCTGAGAAACAGTAAATACAGTAGCTGTACTTTGTTATCATTTCTATACATTCTATTCCAGGACATATTTCAGACACTCACGCATGCCTTGTACAAGCAAATAATTAATGACTAGAAGAGAATGAGCACGCTGTTGTAAATAGATGAGTCATACTGTTCTTCAAATTAATTAATGTGTTTTAAAAGCTCATCGGGATCAACATAAACCTAAAAACTTTATTCTTTTCAGTTGTTCTGCAAATATTGAAAAAGTCTTATGAGGTTATGAAGTAGTTTGAAAATTCCAGCATGCCTTCACTGATTCAATACATGTTAATCATCAAGCTCTGTAACGTGCAATTTTTCTGCACATAATTTCTATTCACATTCCACCCAAACAACTGTTGTTTTTCTGATATAAAAAGATTAAGAGATTAATCATATTAGGTCATGCTGTTATGGGAAAATAGTTAGCAATGCAATATCAATATGAAATGGTTTCCAATAGCAGCACACCACAGAGTGTTTTATTCCTCTCAAATAAGATCAATTTGGTTATAATTACACTGTGTATGTATGTAAGAAAAGAAACAGATTAGTTCATATGATCACCTACATTACCAACTATAAACAATTATTCCCTCACCATCATCTTTATTTCTCATGTTTAAATTTAATATAAAACATTGCCAAGAAATCTGAAAGCTCAAGTCTTCTGTCCTGAAGACTTTTTCATGTAGGGAAACTGACTGTTAAACAATAAATAATCATATCTACACATAAGACATAAGAAACATTTTATAATCTTTATTAAATATCAATACACATTTAGTCTGTTTCTTGTGATTTCTTGTGGATTCTGTGAATTATTTCTTACTGTAGAAAGAATAAAATATTTGTATAAAATAAATATTAGTATAACCCTGTGATTTGAACTGCACATGACATTTTTAATTAGCAGTGCTCTTATATAAAATAAATTAAAGCCTTTTAATCAAACAGAATTGAGAATTCAGCAGCACTGTGGTATATGGAATACAAGCACATATGATATAAGCAACATCATTTGCATTTTCCTTTTTTTAGTTTTAAATTAATGTAAGTCACATTTAAACAGATGAAGATGTTACAGGACTCAGGAAAGTTGTGAGGCTTCATGTTCTGAAAGATCCGTAGAAAAAGAGCCCTCACCACTTAGTCAAGTGGTCCTGTTGCTAAGGCAGCTTAAAAGGATAAATTAACCAGAAAAACACCAAGAAAACCAAAGTGTCTTTTTTTATATAAATGATATTGTCCAAAAAGTAATATTCTTATAGTTTAAACAAGAAGGAATGAAAATGTTAGGCTTTTCAGACTATTGACAATGCATTTAATAATATTTCTAATTCAAGTTTGAACTAATTGTGTAAAGAAACAAGGAAGACAAAGTCAAACATGTTTACTGTGACTAAATGTGTCAGGTCTTTGTAGTGAAGAAAGTATGAAGCTGTGTAAACACACTATCAGCCCTAAGTGTCATTAGTGCCATTCAGCTATTTATTGAGCTCAGCAGGGAGCCGACCTGTAACCAGCCTTACGGCTTTAGAGGCAGAAAGCGACTGGACAAATAGAGAGAGAGAGCGAGAGATAGAAAGAGAGAGCGAAAGAGAGAGAGAGAGAGAGGGGGGGAGAGAGAGAGAGAGAGAGAGAGAGATAGAAAGAGAGAGAGCAAGAGAGAAAGAGAGAGAGAGAGAGAGAGAGAGAGAGAGAGAGAGAGAGAGAGAGAGAGAGAGAGAGAGAGAGAGAGAGAGGGAGAGAGTTTGATACTTCTATATTACACCACATTAGAAAAAAGTGTAATGTGTCTGACTGAAAGGAACAGGTGTTGGTATGTGCATTTCTGTATGGATCACTGAAGTAGACTGTTGGAATTTCCCAGATTTACCGCCTTCACCATGTATGACCCCCTCACCACCCCTGGAAGCACACCTCACTAAACACACACCTTTTCAGGCTGGACCCGTAAAGCCAACACCTCACCTAGACTCAGTCACTTCCGGGAGTGTGAGAGTGGCTCATGACGGGGAGGGGAAGCTGAACAGCCACTAACACGCTTAGTAATGATCATCCTGTTATGCAAATGGCATCCTGTTATGCCTTCAGTGGATTTGCAAGGAACTATTTTAAAACTTGCTTTCCCAAGTCTCTTGTGCAAAAGATGCATCCAAAGCAAATCTTTTCATTTTTTTTCTTTTCTTTTTTACAATTAATATATGAATATTGTGAATATTAAATACTATAAAAGAATGATCAGTAATGTCACATCTAACAGCTGTGTATGAATGTGTTTCATAGCAAATCTGCTTTAAGTTAAACCACGCTCTGAATGACCTTGGTCAAACAGTCTGTGATTAATCACTCTCATGGTGCATGCTGTGGCCATGTGTGTGTGGGTAAAAACGTAATGTGTGTTCGGGACAACTCATTTTTCATAGCATTAGCCGAGGGCCCCTTGCATTTTTTTGCATGGTGAGAGGAAGTATAGGCAGTTAACCATGTATATGTGCATGTGTGTATGCATGTGTGTATGTGTGTGTGTGTGTGTGTGTGTGTGTGTGTGTGTGTGTGTGTGTGTGTGTGTGGTTAGTTACCTAGGATGCAAAGCATTCCTTGTGGATGGTACAATCAGCATGCAGCTCGGTCTGTGCACAGTAGCGCAGTGTTTGAGCAGAAAGGCTGGAGCTGTCAAATGCAGGTTCTGTATTCACAGGTCAATGACCTCAACAGGTAAGGGTCAATGGCAAGATCCTTCCGGAAAATGGACAGGAAAAGGAAAACCATTCTCTTGCCCTTATATCTATCTGACCCCATCACCACATTCAGAGAGCTATAATTCAACCGAGTATATAAATAAACATTCAAATTAAAAACTGTGAATAAAGCATCAGAATCACAATTGAGTCTAGACACATGGTAGGAGTCAGTCTGGTGCAGATTACATGGCTCGAGTGGGAGGGAAGATATTCTCAAATTTGGGAAGCAGCATTATTAAGTGGAACCAATGGATAAGCTGCAAAGCAGGAAGTTGGTGTTACTGTCCATGCTGTGTGAATTTCATAGAGAGAAACCAATGTACCAGGGCCGCTGGAAGTAATTTTGAACAGGGGGTGCTGTAAATTTTATTTATTTATTTTTTTTTTTTTTTACAGAAAAACCTATGAGCCTATGGGCCTATTTAGAATACATTTTTAAAAATAACATAGGGCTGTGACGATGGCACTTTTTTTTTTTTACCACCGCGGTGGTACTGGACCAAATACTGGCGGTGTTGCGGTGGTTGGGGGGTTGTTTTGAAATAATAATAAAAAAAAAAAACAAAGAAACAACACACTAAAGCCTGTAAAGCATTGAAATAAATATCAGTAAATACTGGTAACTTACATATTATAATACATTTGAATCCATTTAAAAAAAAAAACAAAACAAAAAAAAAAAAAAACAGTTTTATATTTCCACACAAAGACACGTTATATCCTACCGCTCTGCGCTTTGAGAGGGATGTGGAACACGAGCAGGAAAGAGACCACCGATCTCTTTTTCTGATATCTTCATGTTGTTGTAAAAGGTACGAAGAGCTAATTTTATCTTCCACAAGGGCAAGGCATTTAGGCTATGTTTGCGCGCTGCCAGAGAAAGCCAAACTAAAATCACCCGCGCGTGTGAAACTCGCTTTACAAATGAACTTGAAAAATCAATAAAATTAAAATCATCAAAATAATTAAATTAAAATCCAAAATACACTTAATAGCCTACGTATGTCAAAATCATTTCCTAAAATTCATAAGGAATTTATAAATTGTGCAAAATATTTTTAATAGGCCTACATTTTAAAAAAATCTCTCTCTCGCCAATAGGGGGTGCTGCAGCACCCCCAGCACCCCCAATTCCTGCGGCCATGCAATCTTCTTCTTCTTCTTCTTCTTTCGGCTGCTCCCATTAGGGGTCGCCACAGCGGATCATCCGTCTCCATACCACCCTGTCCTCTATATCTGCCTCTTTTACACCAACTACCTGCATGTCTTCCCTCACCACATCCATGAACCTCCTCCTTGGCCTTCCTCTTTTCGTCCTACCTGGTGGCTCCATCTTCAGCATTTTTCTACCAATATAATTCATGTCCCTTCTCTGCACATGTCCAAACCATCTCAATCTCGCCTCCCTCACCTTGTCACCAAAACATCCTACATGTGCTGTCCCTCTAATAAACTCATTTCTAATCTTGTCCATCCTCGTCACTCCCAACGAAAACCTCAACATCTTCAGCTCTGCTACCTCCAGCTCCACCTCCTGTTTTTTACTCAATGCCACTGTCTCTAATCCATACAACATCGCAGGTCTCACCACAGTCCTATAAACTTTCCCTTTCATTCTTGCAGATACTCTTCTATCACAAATCAGGGTGAAGGTTGGACTGCATCAAGGATCGGCCCTGAGCCCTTTCCTGTTTGCAGTGGTGATGGACAGGTTGACAGACGAGGTCAGACAGGAGTTTCCCTGGACTATGATGTTTGCAGATGATATTGTGATTTGTGGTGAGAGTAGAGAGCAGGTTGAGAAGAGCCTGGAGAGGTGGAGATATGCGCTGGAGAGAAGGGGAATGAAAGTCAGTAGGAGTAAGACAGAGTACATGTGTGTGAATGAGAGGGAGGGCAGTGGAGTGATGCGGTTGCAGGGAGAAGAGGTGGAGAAGGTGGAGGAGTTCAGGTACCTGGGGTCAACAGTGCAAAGTAATGGAGAGTGTGTTAGGGAAGTAAAGAAAAGAGTGCAGGCAGGGTGGAGTGGGTGGAGAAGAGTGACAGGAGTGATTTGTGATAGAAGAGTATCTGCAAGAATGAAAGGGAAAGTTTATAGGACTGTGGTGAGACCTGCGATGTTGTATGGATTAGAGACAGTGGCATTGAGTAAAAAACAGGAGGTGGAGATGTACTGTAAAAATCCACACAGGGAAAGTAAAGGCTGTTGAGCTTTTTGTAAAGCATTTAAAAAACCTGTCTAGGTCACACTGCAGGGTGATTTTACAGAATTGCCACCATGCATTTTCACAATTGTGAACTATGAAATAGACTTGTAAAAGCTTAAGATTCTTAATATCTCCTAACCCTAAATCCTCATAATTTTCTTTGAGATCTGAGGTCTAGTTAGTGAATACAGTGTGTCCTGTTCATAAGGTTTTAGAGATGATGTCATATTACTAACAAGTAAAGTTGTTAATACAGTATTATAGCAGTTCCTTGCTTTTTGTATGGAACACATACAAAGGGACTAAGCTGCAATCTTTCATTTTTACAAATCTTCATTTTCAAGGCATTCATATTGCCATGGTTAAAGAGGGAAGCAATGACTTTACTAGGGAAGGATAAATAATATGATCCCATGGATCCAAAATATCTGTGTGAATGAATTTTCCAAAATAAAACCTTGTTATGTTGTAGATTGGTCTCTGAACAATTTATTGGCCTCCATGATCAGTAATGATGCAAAACAAGTCTCCAAGAATAACAGTTGAGCGTTTATAGTAAATGGTTCATCTACAATTAACCCCACTTTAATGCCAACAAAGCATGCTAGAAGAATTATTCTCTTTTATTTAACTATAAATGTAAATGCTCTGACTTTGCTAGACAAGTTGACTGAGAATTCTGAGCTTTTTAGCAACAAACATTCAAAATTTTGAAGGTTGCAGTACAGGTATACATATAACAACCTAATACATTCCATTAAATATTTAAGCTATATCACGGCAGAAGGGGGAGTGGTGGCTCCAGCGGTTAATGCGCTGGGTTGCCGATCGGAAGGGCTGGGGTTCAAGCCCCGGTATTGCCAAGCTGCCACTCTTGGGCCCTTGAGCAAGGCCCTTAACCCTCTATGCTCCGGGGGTCCCTTACGAGGGAAATATCAAGGTCCGTGATGTCGGAGTGACGTGGGGCCGCCTTCCCGTGGGCTCACCACCTGCAGGAGGGACCGTAAGGGACGGTGCTGTGAGGATTGGGCAGCAGTCGTAGGCGGGGGCCTGCTTAGACTGCTGCCCCCGCAACCCGAATTACGGATAAGCGGGAGAAAATGAATGAATGAATGAATCACGGCAGAACCCCTGGAAACCCAGCCATTATGGTTGCACAAGCTAGTGCACTCTTAGTGCCTGGGGATATGGGGAGGGTTGTGTTATGAAGGGAAGCCAGTGTAAAACATGTGGCAAATAAAATATCAGAATATTTGCAAATATACAAATCAGAAAATCCCACCAGATCGGTCGAGGCCCGGGTTACCAACAACCACAGTTATTGTTAGCCAACAGGGAAAAGGTGGAAATTGGGTTACTGTTGGCCAAAGGAGAAGAAGAAGAGGGGGAAGACATCTACAGAGACAGCAGGGTAAGGAGAAGTGTAGAAGAGTGGAGGTGAGGGTGGGCATGTTAAATGTTGGTACTATGACTGGTAAAATGATGCAGTTAGCTGATATGATGGAAAGGAGAAAGGTAGATATGTGTGTTCAGGAGACCAGGTGGAGAGGGAATAAGGCCAGAAACATTGGGGGTGGTTAAACTGTTTTTTCATGGTGTGGATGAAAAGAGAAATGGTGTAGGGGTGATTCTGAAGGAAGACTACTTTAAGAATGTAGTGGAGGTGAAGAGAGTTTCTGATAATGTGATGAACATGAAGCTGGAAGTTCAAGGGTTGATGATAAATGTCATCACTGCTTATGCTCCCCAAGTGGGTTGTGAGATGGAAGAGAAAGAACAATTCTGGTGTGAATTAGATGAAATGGTGAAAGGTGTACCTAGGAAAGAACTATTGGTGATTGAGGTAGATTCCAATGGGCATGTTTGTGAAGGGAACAGAGGTGATGAGGAGGTGATAGGTAGGTATGGCCTTAAGGAGAGGAATGTGGAAGGGCAGATGGTGGTGGATTTTTCTAAAAGGATGGAAATAGCAGTGGTGAACACTTATTTTAAGAAGAAGGAGGATCATAGAGTGACGTATAAGTGTGGAGGAAGGTGCACACAGGTGGACTATATTCTATGTAGGAGATGCAACCTGAAAGAGATTGGTGACTGTAATGTGTTGGCAGGGGACAGTGTAACTAGACAGCATCAGATGGTGGTCTGTAGGATGGTTTTGGAGGTGAAGAATAAGAGCAGGAGAGTGAAGACTGAAAAAAGAACAAGATGGTGGAGACTGAAGGAGAAAGACAGCAGTGTGAGATTCAGGGAAGGGGTCAGACAGGGGCTCGGTGGTGGTGAAGAGGTGCTGGATGATTAGAAAACTACTGCAGAATTGATAAGGGAGACAGCTAGGAAGGCACTTGGTGTGACATCTGGAAAAAGAAAGAAGGACAAAAAGACATGGTGGTGGAATGAGACGACACAGAATTGGGATCGGCAGACAGAGATGAGAAAAGTAGGCAGCAGTACAAGGAGATGCGGCAGCAGTAAGAGGGATGTGGCAAAGCTAAGGAAAAAGCATATGAGGAGCTGTATGTAAAGTTGGACACTAAGGAAGATGAAAAGTATTTGTACCGATTGGCCAGGCAGAGGGACCGAGTTGGGAAGGATGTGCTCCAAGTTAGAGCAATAACGGATGCAGGTGGAAATGTGTTGACTAGTGACGAGAGTGTGTTGAGAAGATGGAGGGAGTATTTTGAGCAGCTGATGAATGAGGAAAATGAGGGAGAGAGAGAGAGAGAGAGAAGGTTGAATGATGTGGAGATAGAAACAGAAAGTGAATAAGATTAGAAAGAAGGAAGTGAGAGCAGAGATGCTTTGAGAATGTTGATGGATAAGTATAGTGAAGGTCAGAAGGAGTTGCATTGTGTGTTTGTGGATCTAGAGAGAGCGTACGACAGGGTGCCGAGAAGGGAATTGTGGTATTGTATGAGGAAGTCAGGTGTGTCAGAGAAGTATGTGAGGGTGGGGCAGGACATGTATGTGGACAGTCTGACAGCAGTGAAGTGTGCAGTAAGAATGACAGAATGGTTCAATGTGGTGGTGAGACTGCATCAAGGATCGGCTCTTAGCCCTTTCTGTTTGCAATGGTGATAACAGATCAGACAAGAGTCTCCTTGGACTATGATGTTTGCGGATGATATTGTGATTTGTGGTGAGAGTAGGGAACAGGTTGAGATGAGACTGGAGAGGTGGAGGTACACGCTGGAGAGAAGGGGAATGAAAGTCAGTAGGAGTAAGACCGAGTACATGTGTGTGAATGAAATGGAGGGCAGTGGAGTGGTGCGGTTGCAGGGAGAAGAGGTGGAGAAGGGGGAGGAGTTCAGATACCTGGGGGTCAACATTACAAAGTAATGGAGAATGTGATAGAGAAGTAAAGAGTGCAGGTAGGGTGGAGTGGGTGGAGAAGAGTGGCAGGAGTGATTTGTGATAGGTTATCTGGGAGAGTGATAGGAAAAGTTTATATGACTGTGGTGAGACCTGTGATGTATGGTTTAAAGACAGTGGCATTGAGTAAAAGACAGGAAATAGAGCTGGAGGTGGCAGAGTTAAAGCTGCTGAGATTTTCATTGGGAGTGACGAGGATGGACAGGATTAGAAATTAGTTTATTAGAGAGACAGCGCATGTAGGAATTTTTGGGGACAAAGTGAGAGACGTTAGATTGAAATTGTTTGGTCATGTGCAGAGGAGGGACATGGCGTATATCGTTAGAAGAATGCTGAGGATCGGGCCTGCAGGGAGGAAGAACAAGGGAAGGTCAAGGAGAAGGTTTATGGAATGTGGTGAGGAAAGATATGCAGGTAGTTGGTGTGAAAGAGGCAGATGTAAAGGACAGAGTGGTATGGAGTTGAATGATCCATTGTGGCGACCCCTAATTGGAGCAGCCAAAAGAAGAAGAAGACAGCATTATCACTCCAAAAAATGGCAAGAAATTTAAAATATTTGCCTTAGCTGCAGCTGGGTCAATGTTAAATTTGCTGGCCAGTGAATGATCCAAAAAACACATCCAAATTTACATTAAAGTAGATCAAAGATCCACACCAAAATGGTTAAAGATAATCAAGCCGACCATGACTACTAAGGTGTCCTGACTGTAATCCCAGTGCCAGAGAAGGGTCACATAAGTGGACCTAAAAGCAATTCTGTATTGAATCTTTGAATGTATATTATTATTATTATTATTATTATTATTATTATTATCATTATTATTATTATTATTATTATTGTTGTTGTTGTTGTTATTATTATTATTGTTATTATTAATATTATTGTCATTGTTGTTGTTATGTTTTGTCAATATATTATCATTTTTATTGTCATTTATATATATATATATATATATATATATATATATATATATATATATATATATATATATATATTTATGTACATATGTATATATATATTTCTCTTTTATTTATTATAATTAAGAATAACATTGTTAAATGCTCTTCTCTGCACTAATAAGCTTATCTTTGTTAGAAACAGTTTGAGACACAGCAGCTACAGAAGGAATTTGGGAAAGCCAGTGAAGGCAGTTTGGCATTGTAAAGTGATCTGGGGTCCTATTTAAGAGGGATATTTACAAGTCATTTGGGAGTGGGGATCACAACAAAGAAGGAACAGGCAGATAATCTGAACTCTCTTTTCCTTTCACCTTCACACAACCATACGCCCAGGTCTGTTACACAGAAAGCATGGCTGTAAGACATGTCTGACACCAGTAAAGATCAGAAGGGCAGAGTTATGCCACAGACTGCCAGGTTTACAGAAAATAACAGGTGTCTTTTTTTGGAGCCCAGATGCACAAAGAGCTTATATACAAATGACGGTGTAAGATGTTGGCCACCAGAAACCCAGATTTAGTGCATTCTGGAACAAATTCTACCAGTCTCTAAAACTGTACTGGGTTATGAACACTATTCTTCTAAAGGATATCCCCTCAGTTGATGGTTTTGTTGATTTGACAGTGCTGGAGAGCATTTTATAACAAGTGTGTCCAAAATCACCAATGGTTGTTCACTTGGGTTGAGTTCATTTCAGTCCTCCAAAAAAAAGTAGCAGGTGCAAACCAAAGCCCCACTTTAGTGTCTCCCTCTTCCACTGTCCTCTTTTCTTTCTGTCTGTGGATAAAGTAAAGGTTTCGCGTGTCAAGGGTCCATTGAGGATAGGGTTACTTCCAGACAGTCAACGAGCCACAGGAAGTCTTCTTACACGCGACGATTCTTTGGCCAAAAATGTACAGTTGATCAGCTGCAGCATGCTGGGGGCCTGGGCCCCCTCTCCACTTCCTGAAGCCCCTCATGGGAAGATACATAGCCAGGGCTGGACCCCAGGGGCCTATCTGTTGCGGCGAAAAGGCTTTGTTATCTTCCTGAGCCAAACTACGATCTCTAGTTAGAGGTCTGCACCTTTTTCCCTGATGTGCAGGCTGCACCATTACAATCAGACACTTTGTGTCGTCAGAGGTAAGAGCTATATTGATCTTAGTGGCAGATTTAAAATAGCTTATATAAAACGTCACATGTAGCACTTATACATTATTATATACTGTGCACAAAAACTGCATTACTGTATGTAATTTCATTTAACTTGAGGTCTCCTAACACCTACTACTGACTCTTCTGATTACATTATTACATCTCTCTATAATAATATATGTTCAGAGTCATAAAGTGAATCTTATCATTGCATCGCTTCCAAAAGATCTAAATTGCTGACAAATCTAAACTTTAACACGTGTCAATATGAATGAGTCCTCGTAATTTATCTGTTCATACGTGCATGTTGTATTTAAGGCACTTTATACTTTGACAGTTGTCTACTTCCTTTCAGATCATAGTTATGATGCATTTCATGCAAGCTAACATCTTAGTATTTAACATCATGCAAGCTAACACCTGAGAGATTAGAAATAAAAACGTGTTATGTCACGTTTCTTAGTTAAAGGGAATTTAAATATTTTTATTTAAAATTGATTGTCTTTTAATAAAGGGGACATAAGATTTTGGAAAGGATTAGTCATAATGCTTAAATCACCACTTTTTAGAATTATTAATTTGGTCAAAAAGGGTTTAATTTTAGAAAGACAACAGTTGCAGCTTTATTCATCAAGTCAATATCAAGAGCCAAACAGCAAATGGTGTCCAAACAAAGGTCATTTAAGTAATTGTCGGGGCCCCAGGCAGGAAAATGCAAGAGTCCCTGCTGCCTTTTTTCATCTTTATTGCCAGTATGTTAACCAGATGCCAAAAGATTACTGTTTGAAAGTGTTAGCATTTTCTCTGGTAAAATGTTGGCTTTTAAACTCTGTACTTTGAAAGACAACGCTATAAAAGCAATTTAAGCAATATGATGAATTCTCACAAAAGAGCTGGATATATAATCATGGTAATGCTATGTGCTCTAATTTGAGAACAACCTTATAACTAGTTACTTGCCTGCCAAGCTTTCCATGACTTAGCATATAGAAGTCAACATTTCATTGTTAGAGTATTTTCTTGTTACCATCTTTCTTCTTCCCTTTGTTTTGTTTTTCTAGCTTTCAGACTAGGGCGTTCTCTTCATATTCAAATGTGCAATTCTAAAATCTGAAATAAATTTTCACAAGGCACCTCTTCAGGGGATTCCTGGGAAAGAATTGTACATTATGCAGCAGATAATTTGGAAAAGTTCAGCAGTATGAGAGGCTGTGTTTTATTGAACCCCCTCAATTTCCTACCTCGTCTGTCCTGTTGCTTCATTTCTCGGCTCAAACACAATATTAGAATACTTTTATAATGTTCAATAACTTTTAAAAAAGATAAGATAAGATAAGATAAAATAAGATAAGTCAAATAATAGGCAAATATTTGTGTTTTTTGGACTTTAACACATCTTAACAATTTAAATGTAAAGAAAAGAGGAATGGCTGTTGAAATGTCAGTGTGAGTGTGAATAAACTGTAGCAAATATAACCATTGGAAAATAAAGTTAATCTGCACCATTGTTTAGATACACAATTTAAATATTCTCCAAAATGTATAGAAGACCTAATGTCATCCAGGAAACTATTTTTCTTATAAATATCTTGCCACAACCACCATACAGCATTATTCCATTTTCCACATCCTATCATTCCAGTATTAATGTTACTGAGGCCACTGGAGATGTGCTTCCTTGTTTTTCACTACCATCCTTGCTGTCCAACATAGTCTTTGGCTAATTTGAGACAAGTGGTGCACTCAGAGGACATTCTGCTAGCCAGTATTTTAATGTGAAATGTTTATAGCCCATGTACTGTATTTATTTGGACAATCCACAAGCTCTTTTCCTCCACAGGGTATTCATGTGAAACTCAGAATATCAGCAGTATGGGAGATTTTACTTAATATTATGCTATGTACAAGGTTGCCAGATGTCTAGCATTTGCCAGTGCAAAACATTTATAATTGTCAAAAATCTAAGAAGAAATTCGGCTTTATTCAATTTTCCTGCCAAACCATCTATTTTAGTTCAAATACTTATTTACTGTATGTTAAAAATATATGAAATTTACAGTGTTGACATTTTTGCTATTCCTCTAGAAACCAGTGTGATCGAGTCAGACTGCAACTTTCAAGAATCTAAAGCCTGTGGCCAGAAAATGCCATGTAGCCTGAGACTACATTCAGAGTCATTTAGGTCAGACTTTTTGCCCATTCTAAGGCTAACTGAACACTGATACAGAAATCCAGTGCTACCTGATTTTGGCTTAACTTGTAATGCAGCATTTACATAAAACAACTGGTAGATCAATGAGTACTAGCATGGTCAGGTATGTTCTTCTGGTCAGCTTGTAATTATTTATTAATGAAGAATGAAGAAATGAAGGTTTTCTGTGTCAGCAGGTATTTTGTTGTCTGTATAAAATGTATTCTTTTTACAGCTCTCCCCATCTCCCACTTTTTCCGATTTGTGGCTTGTTCAAATTTTCTGCTAAATGTTTAAAAGCTGAATATTCCACAACACTGACTGCCAGAAACAACAGAGCAGAAAAGCCAATCCAAATCCGCCTGCAAAAACACTCAACTTGTGCTTGAATTATCCATAATTTGTCTTCAGGATAATCAGCAGGGTTTACTGGGAAATAGATCAAGGATATTTTAATTAAGATGAATGAGCTATTTGCTGAACTGATATAATATCTGAAAAATAATTAGAGCTGTTATATACACAAATTATTGAGCTATCAAGTCCAAAGATCAAGTAATGGTATTTTTATAAACATTTTATTAAAACTTTTATTATGATGTTGATATAATTGGGGAATAAATCTAAATCCATTGATCATACTGATCATGGTCATGTTTTCCTTCAATATTAATTATAGTATTCTGCAAAAAAAAAAAAGAAAAAAAAGTGCAACTGCAGGATCAGCATTTTTTTTTTCCAGAAGGCCATACAGAGAGGTAACCTAAGGCCAAAAGGGCCAGAGGAAGAACCTTGAGTTGTGGAAAGATTCCTTTCACATTTGCTCATTGTCCACTGTGTTCCCCACCCCAAATCTCTGAAACACTCACACACACACACACACACACACACACACACACACACACACACACACACACACATACACCTGAGAGTTTATTCGAAACACTCTGGGATTAAGAACACATGTAATACCCAGGTGAAAATGTCAAATACCTTCAAATGACTACTATATACAATCTCTCTCAATGCGAAAATTACATTTTTCTAAAATTATATTATTTTAATTGAATATATGAATACTATCTATCTAATAATAGTCAAACAAAATGGAATTGATGATTAATAAGCCTCTAATCAGAAGAATAGTATAGTATTATTCTTACAAAAAAAATAATTTTGGTAACCATAAATAATTGAACAAATACTAAAAAGGTTGAGAAATGTTCAGTACCATATTGCTCTTAGCATTCTGTTTTCTTTGTATCAGTAACACATTTTTAGTGAAGGTACATGCATGGGGGGAACAATATCATATTTCTAACAATGTCTGTTCAGATATTGCATAAAATTTTTCTTCCAATGATATCAGATTGCTTATTCAAAGCATACCATCAGTATTCATATCAGTATTCCTTCAAATACATAAAGAAATAACACCTATTTACAGACCATGTCTGCTACAAACTAACAGCAGTCTGGGAATCTTGGGTCCAGCCTCCAAACCTGTCTATATTTAGTGTTTTGACATCATCAGTGTTGCAGCGTTCATATTTTTCCCTATCCAGTCCAGTGTATGATCTGGACCAGAAAAGTACATAGCAGAGTTCTCATGACATATGACCTCAGACATATCCTGCTCCAATATGCAAACTTGGTGTATATGCTGCTGTGGCCCCTTTTACCCTCCACACATGCTAAATTCCCCTGATTGCTTGTGCTGCATGGAGCATCTGTACTAGTGACCCACTTCAGCTGCTCTGTAAGATCACACTAAAGATCTGCACTTCCTATAAACTGTTTATGCCCAAGTCAGGTTTCAGTTAAACATGGAATACTCAAGCTCTAACTGCAGCTGAAATCATACTGTTCTATACAAATCCTAGTTTTCCTATTCACAGTATGCTCATACAGCACATCCTTCCAACAGGTTATGCAGCTGCAGACTTATAATGATTTATGATTCCACTATCTAGTGTCACCCAGAAGATTTCCTTTTGAGTCTTGTTCCTTATTTCTTTTTTGACTAGTTTCAAGTTTTTCCCTACCACGTTCTTCCTAGCTTGCACATTAAGGATCTGATTCTACATTTAGATTTCTGAAAAAGTTTTTTCATCATGGTGTTTATTAAACAAAATTATAACAATAAACCATTACAAAAGGCATTTCATAACCTATGTAAAGCTGTAGTAGGCTGCACATTTTCAGTATATGGCTTCAGTCAAAAAATAAATTGACCCATTACATGAACAAGTCAGTTTTACACAGGAGGTTTCATGTCAGCGAAAAAAAAAAAATAAAATTCTCATCCCTACTCAATTTAGTAGAAATAGTCCAGAGTGAAAGTGGGAGCATTCATACCTTGAGATGTCTGAGGTGATTTGTGATTGTAGCAGCATACAAAAGCCAGAAGTCTAAGGACTGCTGCTATATATACACAAGTCAATGCTTTTAGTTAAACATAATGTATTTTGAAAAATAGGTCATGAAGGGACAAAGTTCGATTAGTTAGTAGAAAAATTCCTTAGGCAATAGAAAACGTGTGATAGATTTCATAGAAAAATTTCAAAGGTGCTTCAGTCATTTTCATGTAAATATATAAGTGTAAATATGTAAATATGTAAGTGTAAGACGTTTCTTCTGGAAATACTTTTGCACATTCGAATATGGTTTATATCTTTCTATAATGCAAAAATTGTAACCAATATAGCCGATAATAAAGTTGATCTACGGTGAAAAAAATTGCTAAACAAAGCAACACTACCATCTCGTGGTCAATATTGGTACTACAGCCACAGAGTGATTCCCGTATATGTAGCGAAAGTGTGTGCACATACTAACATTAAATGTTGTTAAAAAATACATCATATATTCAGTCAACTAAAAATATTTCTATAAGTATAAGTAAAAATAGTTGTTTTTACTGTAGTGTTCAAAAACAATGACGATACAACTATAAATATAGCTTTGGTAAGGCTTTCTCTCATGGCTATTGCATTCTACAATCTTCATTGTTAAGAATTCAGCAGTTGTATGTTTTGATTTGCATAATACTGTTGCTTATGCTAAAGGTTTACTGAAAACATTACAACTAGTTTTTCACATGTGTGGTGATAGTAATTTGTGATGATCATGCACATAATTACAGTAGAGAGGAAAAATGCTGAAAGATAGAATGTGTTTTTAGTTCTAAAACATGTATTTAGCTATTTCTCACCAGTGTATAATACACAATTGGTTTTTTTACCTTTTTAATATTTATTTGATTCTTTGTTAAAAATGTTTTGATTTGTAACCACAGATTTTCCGTAAAAATTGTCATACAGGGTATTAATGACAAAATCAATCTAGAAATAGTTTTGACAGAAAACACATGTACAGGTAAGTGCTGTCTTTGTAACTTCCTCGTTCTGTCACTCTTACGCCTATTTGTATGTCTCAACTTCCTGTAGTTAAAGCCAACTATTACTGAGCACGTGGTAATCCACGTTTCCTCTACGCCCTGACTCTGTCAGTCACTGTAGATTGGGTGTAGATGCTCCCAAATAGGTGCGCAGGTCAGAAATGTTGGATTTGATGATCTTGGCTGGAATGGATTTCATCTGTAGTCTCTGATAAGCAGCAAATCGATGGCAACCTCCAAATGAGTAGTAATAATTGCCTCCCTTTTCTCCTGTGATCCACAACACATCTATTGGAGGGACGACTCTGATGTCTGAGGTCTCCTGTAAGAATCCACATAGAGCTTTAAATGTATATGAACACTACATCACAAGTCAAAATATAACCATCACATATAAACCTGTTAGAGTTTATTCAGATCAAGCTATATATCCTATTCTTTATTTTTCAAAAAAACAAAATTTTAAAACTTAATAAGACCAATAAAAATGTTTTAGTGAATTGTTTGCCTTCTGGAAAGTGTGTTCATTTACTGTATATGTACTCAGTACTTGGTAGGGGCTCCTTTTGCTTTAATTATTCCCTCATTTCGGCGTGGCTTGAAGGTGATCAGTTTGTGGCACTGCTAAGGTTTTATGGAAGCCCAGGTTTCTTTGACTGTGGCTGAATTCTTTTAATTTTAATGATTATGGCTTATTTAATCAAAACAGAAATAAACACTTGAAATAGATCAGACTGTGTGTGATGAATCTATATAATATACGAGTTTCACGATTTTTGTATGGAATTACTAAAATAAATCAACTTTTTAATGATATTATAATTTATTGAGATGCACCTGTAGGTACATTGCATGTTACAAAATGTTTACAAAAGTTATACACAGTGTATATACTGATAAAAACATAGATAGATAGATAGATAGATAGATAGATAGATAGATAGATAGATAGATAGATAGATAGATAGATAGATAGATAGATAGATAGATAGATAACAGCATATTGTATTGTTGATACACTGTCATGTTGGTGCCAATTCAGTAGACTTACCTGTATAGTGTCCATGAGGCTTTGGACTTTTTCTTCATCTATAACTGGAGGAATGGGTCGAATAATCACATTCATTGGGATGTTGTGAACTTCCTCCACGTTGTCAGAATGAATTGACCGGTTTTCATTATTTAAGCTTCCCATACTGCGCTGGCTGTTGAGCCTGGCCTGTTGTACAAGATGAACAATTAACCTGCTGTAAATAAACCCAAAGATTTGCAGCATCACGCAGTACACTCCACTTACAAACTAGAAACCCGGAAGTTTTTTTTTTACGTCATACTATTGCGCATGCGTCGAATTGTAGGCGTGTCCCCAAGCCTCTGCTTGAACTAAAGAGTAACATGACGTTTACTATAAATACAGTAGAAATGATTATGTTACACTATGTAAATGCGTCGTAATGGCGTCCATGAACGCATCTGATAGGGTAGAGACGAAGATTTTTTATGTATTTTCGGGCTTTTATAGCGGATTACTGGACGGTGGCGATACAGTGCTTTTTGTGATACCCACTTGTCTGAAAAAAAAAAGCCATATAAGCAACTGAGCCATTATAAATTTCTGCACAGTTTCATTATGATATCCATACGCATACAAGAACATTAAAACCATGTGTTTAAAATTGGGTCCCCCTTGTATGACCAGGAAAGCTCTGACCAAACAAGGAAGGCATGGACTATGCAAGACCTTCAAAAAGTTTTGCAGCATATTATTTACATCCTGCAAGTCATGAGATGGATCCTTCATGAATCGGACTGGTTTGCCAAGCACATTCTCTAGATTGAGATCTGGGGTAAATAGTCATGAATCCACTCCTGAACAATCTTTGCAGTGTGGCAGGGCACATTTTACTACTAAAAGAAGCCACAAAAAAATTTGGGATATCGTTGCCATGAACGAGTGTTACAGTGGTCTGCAACAATGTTTTTGTAGGTAGAATGTGTCAAAGTATCATCCACATGAAAACCCATGGTTTCCCAAAAGAGCATTATCCAGAAAATCAGCTTGCCTTTTCCTCTGTTTTATATCCTAGTGTCATCTCTTCCCAAGATAAGCGACAAAGACACGTTCAGCCATCTGATGTAAGAGAAACATGTTAACTGATCTGGTTTGATGGTTTAACCATCACAATTGGTTCTACAGTATATGGGTAAGTTTGTTCTACTTGTCAGGCTTAATTATTTAGAGGTCTCTAGACCCTGAAAAGTTGGTTCTATTTGGTTAGGCTGACCGGATAAGTAGGTCAGTCTGGGTCTAGCTAGCCAGTCATCTAGTAGAATGGCCTATATCTGACTGGTTAGCCAAGGAGACTAACTGGACTGGCTAGACCTTTTCACATTATTTATCTTCCTCCAGACTGATTTACAGTTAAAACAACTGGACAGTAGGATACAACTGAGCAATAGAGAGGTAAGTTCTTGCTCAAAGGGGTACCAGCGTTGGGATTGGAATAGATGACCTTTTAATTGCTAGTCCAAATCCTTAAAACCTGAGCCAACACTTCCTAGGTTGGTTCAATGGTAGCCAAATGACTGGCCGCTATTTAAAGGTTAAACATGCAACATTTTTGGCATTTGGCCCAAAATACAAATTGTGATATGGATTTTTGCAGTGTGGACCCAAAATACTTTTGCTTTAACTGACCATTATGTTCATAAACTAAAATACAAATCTGCTACTTCACAAATCAGCTTTTACATGACTATATGCAGGTTTATGTTTATGTAGTTTTGATATCAGACACAGCCCATGAGGCTGAGACTTTGCTTACTTGAGATTCTCTTGTCTACTGAAACAATAATTTCAGTATTTATTTTTAAACATGCCTTTTTGTCTCCATGGATACAGTCATGCTCATTTGCTAAGGTAAAGTCTAAATGATCCATGAAATCACAGGACTCCACTTTTCATTTCATTTATGCATTACAGTGAAAGATGACTAATGAGTGGGCATAATACAGATGCAGTCATTTATCTTCATCTGTGTAAGTTTGTCTGGCAAAATGGCACATCAAAATAGTCTTTCTTTCATTGAAGATTTACAATTGTAAGGTGTGTCTGAACAGAATTCAAGCGACCATTTATCAAGCTGTATATGAACAAAATTATACAGAAAATTGTTTGTATGAACATATACACAAGAAAATCAAACTGGGCTTATCCTGATAATATTTGTATATGTATTTAAAACTACACATATGAAGAATAAATAATGCGAACTTCAGATAGTATGCAAAAGGGGCAATTCTGCAATAATCAAGTTAGGTTTAATGATTTAAGTTCAAGTTTAAATTATTTGGTAATTTCAGTTACCAACACAGAGTTAATGAAACATTTATAAAACTAAACGATTTGTTTAACTAAAAAAGACAAATATAAAATAATTATAAATGCAAGCCAGCACAAATCAATAAATAAGGACAAATCAGTCTTTCAATTAAGAATGTGGCTGTATAAAAGGAAGAAAGGCTCAGGTGGTGCGTAAGTCAGTTTAGTTTGCTTCAGCCTTTTTAAAAAATCCAATGCAATACTTTATAAGAGCCAGCAGTGACCAATAAGTGACAGGTTTTATATGTCTCAAACTGCTGTATGCACCCTAGTGTGCTGTGGACCATTTGCTTCCTAAAGACAAATGCCTATTGCTTTTCTAGTATGACATCAGGGAAGGTGCATTCAATTTCTGGATGAGACATTGCATATTTTATTAAAAACTATAAAAAAAATATCAGTTTAATCAATAAATGTATTTTTCATTTATTTTCATTTGTTTTTTATGAAATACAACTTAGCAATTTATGGTTAAGGGCATTGATCATAAGACCAGCAGTGGCAGCTTGGTGGTGCTGAGATATGAACTTGTGAAATTTCTTTTTCCACATCACTTCATTTGTATTTACATTACAGCCTTTTCTGTATTTTGGTTCCAGATTTTAACATTGTTTATTGGCATGTATGTGAGTTCTTCCTTTCTTTGCACACTCTTCCCTTGCCATTTGTTTATCAATTCAGCAATTTTGCCTTTTATGGTGTTTTGTGGGTGTCACCAAATGCAAATCTGCAATTCACAACTGGTAATTTATGGATAATTGGCATTCATCACCATACACAACTCAGTTAGAAGAAAATCACGTTTTAAAAATCTGACAGAAAATTGTAATTTAGATTGGCTTATGCAACCATTTCTAAACATTTTTACCCAAAGAATGATAAATGAGACCCATAGTAAGCAAACATTTAGTATGATTTTTTATTTATTTTCTTTCCTTCCCCTGTCTTTATTTTCATCACCTTTTCCTTGTTTTATTAAGTTTAAGAATACAGAAAAAAGTGCTTTCACGTATTGCAAAAACAATTCATATTGCATTCTGAAGAGGGAGGGTGCTTTTACTGTAGTTTTACTGTGCATGTTATTTCATGACTATGGAAGAGGACAATGACAACTATGGAAAAAGCAGCTATGCAGTTAAAATCATAACAGGTAAAGATTATTGGTTTTATTTTGATTCTGCATGACTGTCGTCATCATGGACATGTTCATTGTGTTAGTGTAATATTAATATTCATGCTTTCCTGTTTATATTTCTAGAAAGTATGTCGCGGAATCAGACAATTAAATGTAACAGGGAAACTTACGCTCATTATTTACAGCTATGCATTTGGGTTTGATGACTTTAGACTTAGTAATGAGAAGCTCATTAAAATACAGGTCAACAAAACGCATGTTTTCAGAGCTTTGGTTCGGACTAGAAAACGATGACAGGCTTTTCCAGTCCGGGCTGTCAGCCATGCACACGTACCTTTAAGGAGAATGTACATCATCATTAGGCAAGCAATGTCAATCCCAACGAGTCTAAAAAATCAAAGTCTGTCATCCTAACCACACTGGCATTCCTCATATCTGTATTTTGACAGGGTATGGGGGTGTGTATTACACTAGGTCATAGAGGGGTAGCTCACACATGATAATTAGCTGTTAATATTAGATTTGACTCCCACGAGACTCGAGTGAGCGGAGCTACTGTAGAAAATTACCTGCCAAGTGCCTGTCGCTAGACACACCAGCTATTTTTATTTATATCCCATTCTTTCACTCTGACTTCCGTACTCTCGCTGCCTCGCCTACTCCATGCATCCAAGTGCAGTTCTGTGCATTTAAAGTGATGATGATAGCAAGGAGCTTTTGCCATTAGATTATGCAATGCAAATGGTGTGAGAAATAATTGGAATGGATTTATATAGGGGGTTGGTAACAGTCTTGTCAGGACTGGTTTGTCCTGCAGTTGGGCCAGCTACCTTTTTTGTACCAGGTTTTGAATCAATTTCCAAGAAAATTTAAAAACAGTATAGTTAAAATTAATCATTTATAATAATTCGTTAGTTACTTTAATTGTTAGTTACAATCTGCTGCAGTTAGCAAACTTTTATCATCCGCCATTACTTATGATGGTAATGAAATATCATGATCAGGATAGTAAAATAAAATAAGCACTTCCTTGATTTGGTACAAATGTTTATTCATAGGATATAGTAATAGTAAGATAAGTGCTGCTTTCTAGTATTAAACCCAGTTTACCAGGCATAATGTATATATTCCTAATATACTGAAGAGGGCCAAATTAATTATCAATACAGTATTGATAGTAAAATCATGATACAGTACCAGGTTTCATTCTCATTAAGCACAAATGTTTCTAAATTTAGCTTTTTATGCATGCTACTCATGTATGCACATGGGTTTTCTCTTTACTATGTTGAATTGCACACGTGTGATTGAGTGTATGAATGTCTGCATGATGCCCTACAATGGACTGGTGTCACATTCAAGGTGAATTCTTTTCCTCTTTTCCCCAGTAATCCAAGAGTGGGCATTGGATTCATGACCCTGACCATAAATAAAAAATATATATATATTAGTGCTTTGTTAGCAAAAACCTAGGATTGTGCATCATATTCTCACATACTTGCACCAACTGGTGTTCTTGCCTTATCACCCACCCAAACACTGAATATGACAGGTCTGTTGTACTCCACTGGCAAACAGGGCTGCTACCTTGACAGCCTGGCCATGACATTATTCATTGTGTGTGAGTGAATGTGTTTGCACATGTACATATAATAAAGTGTAGGAAGATGTTTTGTTTCTAGGTCCCTGGTGAAACTGCACTTGTATTTATGTGAGGCTTTGGAATCATGTTTAGCTTTAGAATTTGGCATGTTTTCTAATAAAACACACAACTACTGTACCACAACTGTTATTTGTTTACATTTTACTGGCATGCATAAAGGACTGACCACAGATCATAGTTTTTGCATGGCACATAGGGAAGAGAAACTTGGAAGTACACAGGCTATTTGAGTAAAATGCAAAATAAACAAGCACAGATGGGTGTTTTGTGTACTATGCAGGCTGTATGCTCACAGCAGTGCCAGTAAGAGAGCAGCTAGCAAGATGGAGTGAAGTACAGATATATGTGCCCTCATGCTTTCTGTTGAATCTTTGTTGAATAAAGTAGAATGAAAAGATGAAATGTTTAGCGCTAGAATAAACATTCTTACATTTATAAAAAATATAACAGAATCTTCAGAAAATCCAACCAGATTGTTGAAATGTATACAAATGTGAGAAATCAGCGGACAATTAAGTAGTCCAATTTAAGTGAAACAGTGTAAACAACAACAAAAAAAGTTAATACAATTGTAAAAATTCTGGTGGTGACAGTGGTATTTGGATATCCTATGATACCTTTAGTACGAGGGCAAACTATTCATTAACCTTCCATGTGGCCTCATTATGGGTTTCAAACTATTACATAGTATATAGAGAGGAACACACATTTGCTGAAAGACAGGCACACATAAGCTTTATCTGCTTTATCAGGTAAAGTAAACAGATCAGCTGCACTTGCCATTATCATTCTTAACCTTATTTACTATTTATAAAAAATTAGCTTAACTCCATTTACTATCTATTATCTATCTATCTACTTCGAGTTTTTCAAAGGCATTTTGAAAAATCAATGATTGAGAACAAGGTCTGTCTCAATCGGCTGATGACGTGTTATGTAAATGGGTGAGTGAAATGGGTTTGAAAAATTCCTCCCCAAAGTGTTTTCATTCGTCAGCTATGTTAATCTACAGTCTGGGGTAGAAGGAATTCAGCCTCAGCCAATACTTCAAAACAATCTGTGTTTGTTTTTAACATTGATGGTTAAACAAAATAAAAAACCTGTTATTTTATACAACAAGGTATTCTCTTGTTTTTTTTTGGGGGGGGAGGGGTTGTATTTTGTTTTTAAACATGATTAGCCTTTTAGCCATACTTCAAAAATAAATGAATTTAAAGTTAAAAAAAAATTCCCATTTCCAAACCAAATTTTTGCTTTACAGTTGTCGAGTAATAAAATGTAAAATGCTACGACATGCAAATGTTGGGTATAGTAGATGCTAGTGTGTTTCTTCAGCTTACGTTTCTCCGTAGTTTTATCAGGTCAAAGTGTCCAGATTTTCTGACTTCCACTACAAACTAATGCTTGGAAATTATAACACTGCATGTGCCTTCTACTTGAATTATTAATTTTGGTGTCTTTTGTAAGTTGACTTAAAATGAACAGCATGGAAAACTCTAAATAAAAAATATGAATTGTATACTGCAGCATTTAATTTATGCTTTTCATTCCAAAACATCAACCAATCTTTTCCTGTCCCCATCTCCTTGAAGATTCTTCTATAGTCGTAATTTGCTCATTCTTTCTCCAGCCGCTGTCTTTGACATTGCTCCATGGATGGCTGATGAAGAGTGCGACGCTCGGATTTCTGAAACACCCTGACAGTGCTTCAGTGAAGCGGCAGAAGGGGAACGTGGACCTCCTGCCAGCGGAGAGAGGACCAAGCAGATGGGCTTGCACACAAACAACGCAAAACATCAAACACAGCCAGCTAAAGAGCCTGGCCGTCACAAGCGATGAAACACTACACAGAAGAGCAGCCTTTTAATGAGGCTGTGGTGCTCGTTCTGTCTGCGTAGTTCTGCACCAATTCCAAGAAACACTGTTGACTCTAAAGCAAGTGTGTATTTAATAGCAGTATCAAGAAACTGCAGAATATGCAAAAGAAAAAAAACAAAACTGTATGAAAAGCCAGTCAAGTAACAGAGGCTTGAGGAGAGATTAGGTGGAAACATTAAGTTCTTCTCAGCTGTTTGCATAGTGCCTAAATAAAGAGCTTACTTAACTTACTGAATAAAGGAGAAAGATTTGCAGATACCTGAAATAATTACTAGCAAAATTGCATTATTTCTTCCACCAAATCATACCTAACTTACAATTTTTCTAGATTGATTCATAAAAACAAGACTTAAGATACATAAAACACTGTTTTCAAACATAAGGTTCAGAAAAGTTTAGTGAAGCCTTTTCTGCTTAAATCAGCAGATTCAACACTTCAGTACTACTTTTCAGTACTACTTGTTCTTGGATTAAAAGAACTAACAGTGTACTACTGCAGTCGTCCGAAATGCTCTTCAGTGCCAAGCCTTTGTATATTGTTCATTATTATTCTGTCCAAAGGGATCTTCCAAGTGGATTGTGTCCAGAGCACTGCTCTCTGTTTCAATATTAAAAGCTGAGCTGATAATTAAAACTTGAACTCTGTGCCCACGTGTGCATGTAAGTAAAATAACACATACAGGATATTCAGAGCCCTATTATAATAAATCAGAATGTTTACCTTGTTTCAATATGCAAGGTGTTTGTCCCAAATACCACTTTTAACTATTTTGACTAGACTATAGCAGACTATGTACAATTATATAATGGAGTTATGGTTTCAGATGTAGCCTCTGCTTATGTTTTAGTACTCCATTATACTTAGGCAATATTACATACGTTTAAGTATAATTTGTAGTTTAGAGGCCTGAGGGATAGAGCCAAAATAAGTGTGTATGTTATGAGCAGACCTTGTTCATGTTTAGCAGTCTGGAAATATAAGTGAGAGAAATAAAGGAATGCCTCTCTATGCTGGTGTGTATTGTCAGTTGTAGTCCCTCTGAGATATAGGGCCCGTGCTGTGTGCTGTATATGAACATAATTTGAATTCTGATTTGTAAATGAAAACAAGGTGAACACATGCTTCAGGTACACTGAGTGAGAACAGAATAAAAACTGTATCTACGGGTCGTTTTAGTTTTCCAGAGAACACAACTTTCACCAGCAGAGGGCATCCTAATGAAGCACAGCTCAGTCTATAACTGATAAATTGGAGTGTAGATTATTGAGCGATAGCTTTAGAACAGAGCTACAGTCTCAGCAAAGTATTTTTAGCAGAAACAAATGAGTCCTTGTAATATATAGTAGCAGAGCCAGAATCTTAGCAATTAAGGTTTTCTATACAAAGAATAGTGTCATTCAGTTTATTTATGGTTTATTTAATGGCATGCATTTACTGTATGTTAATTATTTAAGTGCAATCAGCTCATCAGACCAGAGACTAGATAAAGGGCTGGAGACAACTCATAAATAGGAGAGTTCACATTCTAATTTTAACAACTTTAATAGATTTTTCATGTTACCCACCCTCTCAGATTCTAGTAAACTGATAGTATGGTTGTTAAAAAAACAAACAAAAAAAAAACACACAGAATGTGTAAAAGATTACTAAATGTTTGCTTTGTAAATCAAATCAAGAAAAAGATATGTCTCTTTTGTTCATAGTCCATGGTGCAAGTCAACAGTGGTAACATTGAGTACTAGTATGAAGCACAGCTTTGCCATTTGGTGACGTTAGTATCTAACCTGGAAATATCTAATCAAGAGATTTATTTGACTGAAATCATTTTAGCTTAGGTACTTCCTTTATAATTAACACTTTTTTCCAAAATTCTTATAACTCTCTTTGACTCCGAGCACATCATCAGAACCATCCATCCTCTGCATGTTCTCACAGTTACCACGCTGCATGGGATTATGCTGGGTCAGACTCTCCTCTGTCAACTCAGCATCTCACTGTTGAGTATTCAATATTGCAGACCTTATTAATAATTGATCTTTTAATGGCTTTTTGTAAAGATCTTCACCCTGTAGTATAGCATTCACAGGAGACAAACCAAACAGTAAAAAAAAAGCATTTATGCCATATTAGGTTTTTTCTTTCATTATTATATCTTATAATCAAAGATACACTGGGGCATGCACTAAGGTTCATGTAAAGCTCAACTTTTGGAATACAACTCCAAAAATATTGCACCCCCTACAAAGAACCTTAGAATATTATCTATGACAAAAAAAATAAAAAATAAATAATAATAATAATTATATATATATATATATATATATATATATATATATATATATATATATATATATATATATATATATATATGTATATATATATATATATATATATATATATATATATATATATATATATATATATATATATATATATATATATATGTGCACAAAACTTTCAAAGTTTCATTTTTATTCCAAGTGAGCAGCATTTCACTATAAATCTCCTCCCTATTTGAGCAGATCATAAATCAATTACAAAAAAAACCTACTACACATCTGCTTATATTTAATTTTCATTTAAGCCACATTTTCTGTTCTTTGAACAATATACTGCGATATTCTGAATAATTATTTCTAGTAGCCGTTTATTGCTCAACATTATAACGGTCAAGTGGAAAAGTGTTATTCTACAATATCAGCCTCATAGCTGCCTGGAGAAATTAGGCTATAAATCATTACACAGTGGCAATTATGACTAGTGGGTATAAATTAAAATAAATTACAAACATATATAATTATTTAAATAATAATCAATGTAATTTGTATAATTCATGAACATTGATGCTTGTTTACAAAGAATATGTCCTTTACATAATACAATAGGTACAGAAAATAATGTATACTCAATGTTATATATGTTGTATAGATACTATGCTGCAGTACGCATATTTTACCATAGATATAATGTGTTTCCTGTCAATATTTAAGGTGGTAAATCAATTCAAAAACCTTCTTTCTCTCTCTCTCTCTCTCTCTCTCTCTCTCTCTCGCTCTCTGTCTCACTCATTCTCTCTCTCTCTCTTTCTCTCTCTCCCTGGTTTCAGCAGCTGTAGGACACTGAAGGAGGCTATGATTGAACCCCACTTGCTACGATAATCCTGCTCACGCTGCTCATAATTCAGTTTTACTCAATTCTCTCTTTTTTCTTTCGCACCCCACCTCAGGAAAACACTCTGGTCCAGCATAAAATCAATGTTCCATTAAATTTTAATCATTAAGAATCATCAATAACGGCACCAGAACAGATGCTTGTGCCTTCAAATTCGTGCTGTTCCCACCGTGTTTGCTGGCACTGATCTGAGAGCAGTCCTGCATAATGGATTACAGTCTGGTATAATGGATCATGGGATAGCTCATGCAGGGATGCCGTGTCCTGGATCAGGACGCAAAAGCCATTTCTTCCTCACACGTCAGGTGTATTTTGTGCTGTCAGCGAATACCTGCTCTCTGATTGCTGTCCGCGTGTCTTTCACAGGATGCGATTGTGTGGCAAGGCCTTATTAATGCATACAGAATGTCCTCTTGATAGCCTCTTAGCAACCTGACCTACATGTCACTGGTATTAAATTGCTCCTAAGAGTGAGACCAGAGTGTTTTTGGGATGTGGAACAGGAAGTCTTTGAATGTTAATGAATCTGAATATATGAGGTGGCGCCTTATATCAAGGGGGGAAAAGTGTATGCATAGTATGACCATTACATTATGGTATTATACATATCATACATCAGTGCCATTCATATTTTTATTCAAAAGACAAAAAAAAAAAAGAATTTAATTTTTAAGCTCTGACCATAGATCCAGCATCAAGATTAACAATAATGCATTCAGTTTAACACAACATTGTTTCTTTAGAAAATATTTACATATGTATGACACATTAAAAACAGTTGTGTGGAACTGTGTAATATGATTGATATGGTGAAGTTGTCTGTAAGGAGATGCTTATTTAGCATTTTTGAAAGGATTCTCCAGTCTCTGTGGTTATAACAGCCAAAGGTAAAACATTAACGTAAAATTAAAGCTTGCAGATACATGGCCGCTGCGGACTACACATCCCAAGATACACACACTTTAACATACTAAACCCTACACACGGGTTACTAATCATTGCTGGGTTATAGGTTTGACTTTTACACATACTATCAGAGTGAAGTAAATGCTCAGTTTGGATTCTTCCCCGAACCCTAATACGCCTTTTCTCTGGATGATAAAGGGGAGGAGGAGGAGGATGATAATAATAATAATAATAATAATAATAATAATAATAATAATAATAATAATAATAATAATAATAATAATAATAATAATAATAATAATAACTTCAGAAGTAATATACATGTGAGAGGTCAGTGAGGGAATGCATTTATAGCTAGTGTATTCCACAAAATTAAATGTGACTATGAAAGTATAGTCTTTATATTCATTAAAAAGATGTAATTATACACAGAATGCTGTGGTGTAAGAAGAATGAGACATGTCAGGATGCATTGTTATTTAAAAATATTGAATGTCAGGGTGATAACAGTAACTTCATTTCATGTAGGGCTGCATTACACCACGCTGATGTGGATTAGTTATGAATAACAATACAATCCAAAGAGTTTTTTTTTTTTTTCTTCAGTTGTTGAAGCTCAGCAGTGTCAAAAGCAATGTGAAGTTCTAAATTGAAACAAGAAAAGAGCAAAATAAGAATGCACAATGTAGCAGTAATATTGCACCGATTTTTATAGTGTATGGTTAAGACATACTGTATCCATACTGTTATGGTTTATGTTTAAGACATACTGTATACATATACTGATATATATCCCATTAATTGATTAGTTAACATGATTTTAAAACCAGTGTTCTGCTAGATACTAAGAAATAGTAACTAGTTACAGTTACTCGTTACTTCATTCAAAAAGTACCTCAATTACTTTGTTGATTACTTACACCCAAAAGTAATGCGTCACTGTTAAAAGTAACTTTTTAGTTAATTTTTTAAAAGAATGTTCTTTAATGTTCCCATTAATGCCCTTTTATGCGTTATGGTCTATACAAACACAAAACTGACTTAAACACAAAGTAATTTTTAAACACTATTTTATTTAAGTCAGACCAGCACAAACTGAATATATCACAAGGATTTCTGAAATAAATAACAAAACAAGCTGAATAATATATTCAGAATCAAAAAGTGGCATCTGCATCATAAAAGCTGTTGTGTTGAGCTCTTAAAAATGTTCCTTTCACAGCTTAAGTATGAAAACTATCAACAATGTAGAACAGAACACCGGGGTAGCTTCTAGCTTCTAGCTTCATCGAGGCATGGAGTTCCTGGAGGAGCTTCGACAGATTGGAGTTGCTGCTATCGCAGTAGACATGACCTTCGAACCAGAAATACACAGCTTACATTTGACTAAAAAGTTTTTGTCTTTATGCTCAACTAAAGTGAAATAATGAGCATATTTCCACTTTGAGAAACTGCCGCACATACTTGAATAAACGGAGACACGCCCACAGTGCGTCTTCTTTGTGTTTACAGTGGTTTATCCACCAATCCTACAATGTGTCACTGCTGTAAACAGGTTAGACTGTAGTCTGCACTTCAGCCAAAATTAATTCATTTAAAAAAGTAACGGACAAAGCACCATACGGTAACGGTAATGGAGTTACTTTATTTAAAAAGTGATGCGTTTCAGTTTTAGTTACTGTCAAAAGTAACTGCGTTACAGTAACGCGTTATTGCCCAACACTGTTTAAAACTATAAACATAATGGCAAGACACTGTAAATTGTTTGTGCTATTGGTTTTATTATTGTCATTATCAGTCATCACCAGTATTATTCCCACTTCTAATAGCAGTGGTACAAATAAAAATAAGAAAAAAATCTAAAGCACTCATTCTCAGTCATGGCTTAACATTTTTCCCGATGTTTAAAAAAAAAAAAGAAGAGTGTGGGTAAGAGTAAGAAAGAAGAGTGAAAATCAAAATTCTGTAGCTTGAGGACCATATGGAGACTTGTGAGAAGGCCGCCATAAGTCAAAGGCTTTTGTTATGGAAATTATACTTTTTTTTTGGCACTTTTCATTACTGCGCAGCCAAGCTGGGCACTTAGACAAAAGACAGAAGGAAAAAAAAAATGAAAAAAGAGAGAACATCAACAGATCTCGTAATACAGAAAATGATCCCATGTTGACAACAACTGGTCAATGCAGCCGACAGCAGATATTAGCTAAAGAAGGCGTGTCCCTGATTTTGTGTTTTCTGTCCAGGCTTTTACTGGTACCAGTTTATACAATGCAAAAAAAAAAATCTAAGAAAAGAGAAAAAGAAAAAAAGATCAGTTTTTTTTCACATGCAGTGTCATATTATTGCTGTGAAATATTTACAAATATATTTACAAGTTCATCATAGAGGAACAATGCTTTCCCATGAAATTCTGTTAGTAGTCCTCTGGTGATAGTCCTTAATAGTGAACTGTGACCTTTGGACCACATGTCGACCGGATTCCCCGTTTTAATACTGGCATTGCTTGACATACATTAAAAATGGTTTAACATTTGATTGCTAAGTAAAATAGAGAGGTAAAGCTAGTCATGAATCTTCAAATGTCCTTATAAAGGCTAAGGGCTGTTACTAAGGGCTTTGCATAATAAAACAATTCATTATTCAGTGGGTTTCATCATTGCTTTTAATCTTAGGCTTTAGGTTTGAAAGCTTGTGTGCAAGAAGAAGAAGAAAAAAAAGAAAAATGAACGATAGATGAAAAATAATGACTCATTCACAGACATGATGCATTGGTGGGTAATGAACTGGGCTGAGAAGCTGTGAGCAGGAAAAGTGTCTACATGCTGCCTCTGTTGCTGCGCTTGTAGACTTGAACCACACTGATTTGAAGACAATGAAAGTCAATTGTTAAGGGAGAGGTCATGGATGCGTGGGCGGATGGATGGGTTGAGAGAATTGAGGAAGAGAGGGTGGGAGGCGAGGGGATGGGCCGAGAAGCTCATCTCTGATTCCCTGTGGGTTTTGCACTATTACGGATATTGTGTCGTCCGATTTAGAATATGCAAAGCGCTGACAGTGCATTCGCCTGCTGCTGGTTCGACCTTCATCGTCAAGGTCAGCCTTAGCCTCAATTACTCTCTCTCTGTCTCCCTGCCTGTCCACTAGCACCTGTTCACCCTGAGAGAGAGGGAGCGAAGAAGAGAATGACAGCCACGAAGAAGGAAAAAAATACAATGAAAGGATATGAGTTATAAAACTACAGAGAGAAATAAATGAAAAGGAGAGGAGGTTTCAGTGAAGACTTGTTTAAGACTCTATCATTCACCTCACTGAGCTCTAATCTGGAAGTACTAGAAAGGAATAACAACACCACACACTTGTAATGCTACACTCTATGTCTACATCACAGAGTTTAAACAGAATTGCGTTTCGCTGCTGCACGCCACCCATGCTGCCGTTACTGTTCTGCTTACTTCACCCTGTCACCGGTGACAGATATTCGTTTTGAACCTCGTTCCTGACCCAACGTCAAATGCCGCCTGTCTAGAAGCTACGCTTCACATCACAGCACAGAGGCATCAGCGTTGATAGGAGAACATAATGAGACAGTGTATGTGTCCTTCTTTCTACAAAGGTTTTATTTTTAGCACACTGAAAGCTAGGTGCACATACAGACCGCACTGTAATGCTCGAATATTAGCCTGCAGGTTTCTCTGACCTGTCAGGTTCCCTCTCTCTCTCTCTCTCTCTCTCTCTCTCTCTCTCTCTCTCTCGCTCTCTGTAAGAGAAGCCATTAAATATAGCATCACTATCCTTTGGACAAAAATCTCCATCCCTTGGCCCACTTCATTTAGAGACCTGTTCTGATTTGCCTCTTCCAAATGTAGCGCAGATAAAAGTGAGGCCTAAATGTGCCACAGATGTAGGTAATCTGGATAATTGTTGTTGTTCCATCGCTCGTTTTTTAGCAGCCTGACTTCAAAGGCAGGGTGCTGATTGGGGTAAATGATGAGACATACAGTACGCTAAAAATGATCATAATGACCTAGCTATAACTGAGATTATTTATCCTTTAATCTTGTACATGTCAACGTCACTGTGATTATAGATATTAAATATCATTGTGGCAGCCTTGTTTTTTAGTGTTCAGCACTGGAAACATTACATCTAAAAATATTGGCTCTGATACTTTCCCTAACCATATCCATAAGGATTGTTGAATTTTTTGAAGGTTCATATTGTTATTTTTTTTTATTATATACAATGGGATTATGAGAGCAACATGTCATAACATGGGCAAGATAAACAAAATAAACAGATGGCCTACATGGGACAAATGAAATAAATTGAGTGAAAAATCATATGTGGAAAATGAAAAGCATACGGTCTACAAATCTACACATTGTGCATTAAATGCATCTATAAAAAAATTCACTTGAGAAGATTACGTGGCTTTTCTATAAGGGAGGGCAGTGAAGCATTTATCCAATGTGTTGATGCAGACCTAAAGCGTATCCTTGAATAAATACTATAATAACAATATATCAGATCCCAGCTCATTAGATTAGAGTTTAACTACAGGCCGAGACGCTTTGCCTCAGACATTTAAAAAAAACTTCATGTTCGATGTTATTTACTTGCTCTCGTCTACGATTATCAAACTTGCAATGTGGCATGTTTTAAAAAAATAAATCTAGACACTGAAAGCATAATGTTTTAAGATGTGTTTCATCTGTTTAGGATATGTGACACTAGTCAAAAGTGAGCAATGTGATGAACCACACAAACGAAATGAACGAATTAAAGCAGTCTAATTTGCAGCCTTATGGTAATAATTAATGGATGTATTCTAAAGTATCTTGTTACAATAATATTCAGTGATGTTAGTTTTCTGGACTTTTGTAAGCCAGGAATCTTATGTAATCAGAATTTTACTAATTATTTTTATTACTATTAGGTTATTGTATCATTATACTGATAATTTGTCCTGAATGACACAGAAAATAATGAAATTATTTGACTGAATGTCAGTGTAAATATATGATTACACAGCGTCGGTTAGTTAGTGCTTGTTAATATTCCTAGCTACAATGGCTAATAAAGTTAGAAAATAAACTACATCAATTTTTTTGTTGTTATGGACACTACTAGTCAGTTTAAAAACCAAAATGGCTTGTTCAATTGTGATTTATTTACCACTGGAGATGAAATGAGTCATGTTTTTGGAAATAAACGAAGTCTTACTATTATCAGGGTTCAATGTGTGCCCCGAGCATCACTGAGGGATGCTTTTCCCAACTCAAAGCTAATTTATTCCAAATAAAAATGACAATAACGAGATGGAGAATGACTTTGTGGTTTGTGTTCAGGCTCGTTCATTTATTGCCCTAAGTGGTCTGCAGACAGGACAGCTATGATTATACAAGTCCATTGCTGTGCCAAGGAAGAATTATTGCCTGTGAAACAAAGTATAATTTCTAACTTCTCAAATGCTGTACATTGTTCCTCTTTAAAAGAAATAAAGGACAGAAAAAGCTAAAAGCCACATGGACTTTTTCTTTCCTACAGTTTCATCATGCATATAAACATTTTTTCTTTCAAGAGCAGCATCTTACAAGGTCAATGGCGGTATTTAGTATTCCAAATACACAGATGAATAAATTAAATAAATAACACCAATAAATAAGAAAAAAATAAATACTTAAATAAAAGTATAAATAGTATATGAATAAATTAATAAGTAAATAAATAAATAAATAAATATATAAAAGAATACTGACATGGTAAGAAATGAGGTCACTGTTTTGACAGGGGTGAAGGATGGACAGGGAGTCTGGAATGGATGGGTGAGAGGTCGTACCTGCCTCTTAGTGAGGTAATATCTAGACTGGAATTGGGGGGGGGGGGATTTCCAGGAAGAGGGAACACATGAAAAGTCAGTTTAAGCCAAAAAGGCAGAGGAAGACCTGCATTGTGGGTTGAGATTGCTTCTAAAATGTCCTCATTCGAGTCACTGTGAATTGTGAGAATGATTTGTATCATGGAATATTGCATCCTGTTAAACAGGACCAAAAACTACAGGTTTGAAACCGGAAAGTGTCTCTAAGTTACACCTTCCTTGTTTAGTCCTTAATGTCTGAACGTGGTGAAAAAAACACTGTATTCTGAAGAGTCCATAAAACAGTCCCATTTCCAAAGATCACACCTCCATGAAATATTGGGTTGATTGGCACAAAAAAAGATAAATAAAATGCTGGAGTTTGGGACTGGAATAGAAAAATAACACCCGTTGAATTTAAATTACTAAAGACTGGTGGAAAAAAGTTTTCAACTTTTTAGTGGCCTTTTTTTTTGCAAATACTGTCATTATTGACATTGTCATAAAAGTTGGCAGTTGCAAAAGAATTCAGCTCTTAGCAAAACAAAAAAGCAGCATAAAAATACATGAGGTCATTTTTTGTTTGTTTCTAAAAAAGGAAGGAACACTGTTGTCCTTTTTTTGTCTTAGTATTTTTTTTGTTTGTTTTCATATGATTTGCTATAAAATATCAGGATTCTAAATATTATTACTATCATTGTTGTTATTATTTGTATTATTATTGTTATTATTATTATTATAGTCATTGATAAAAATTCACATGCCAGGCCTCATAATAAGTGTGTATGTTTGTGTGTCATTGTGTGTATGTGTGTGTGTGTGTGTGTGTGAGAGAGAGAGAGAGAGAGAGAGAGAGAGAGAGAGAGAGAGAGAGAGAGAGAGAGAGAGAGAGAGAAGAGAGAGAGAGAGAGAGAGAGAGAGAGAGAGAGAGAGAGAGAGAGAGAGAGAGAGAGAGGGTGGGGGCTAGAGAAGAAGAAATTTGGAGTATGTTGTCATGTGTCTGTGGACAGTTAGCAATAAAAGTGAAGAAATATCCAGCATTAGTTCATTTTTTTGTCTTCTCATTATTGTTTTGCTTTTTCTTCTCCAAAGTGATCTCAGCGAAAATATTGCTTTCTAAAAAAGAAGGGGGAAAAAAGGCGCATTTGTTTCTGTGTGTGTGTGTGTGTGTGTGTGTGTGTGTGTGTGTGTGTGTGTGTGTGTGTGTGTGTGTGTGTGTGTGTGTGTTTGTGTGTGTGTGTGTGTGTGTGTGTGTGTGTGTGTGTGTGTGTGTGTGTGTGTGTGTGTGTGTGTGTGTGTGTGTGTGTACAAGGGCTTGGTGAAGGATTAATTAACTGTAGATTTTTTTCCTTTCCCATCCATTTTCTCACTGTGTGGTGCTCAGTTCTCAGAGCCAGACTCATCCTCATCTCCGGATCCCTTGAAGCAGGCCGACTCGTAGTGCTTGTTTAGGTATGACTTGAGAGCAAAGGTCTTGTGGCAGCGCTTGCAGCGGTAGTGCTTGAAGGCAGAGTGTGTCTGCATGTGGGCGCGGAGGTTGGAGCGATCAGCGAAGGCCTTGCCACAGTGGGCACATGCGAATGGCTTCTCACCAGTGTGTGAGCGCATGTGGCCTTGCAGCAGCCATGGGCGGCTAAACGCCTTGCTGCACACGTTGCACTTGTGCTTGAGGTCGTGTGTGAGCACATGCATGGCCAGCGCTGGCATAGACACATACACCTTGCCACATGTTGGACACTTGCGCGCCATCTTGCTGTCTAGGCTGCGATGCGTCTGCTTGTGGCGGCTCAGGTTGGATGACGTGGCATACGTCTTGCCGCACTCGTTGCACGTGTGTCTCGCACCCGTCTCCTTCACGTCTGCGCCACTTTTGCGTGCCTCCTTGGACTCGCCTCTCCTGCGTGAACGTCCATCTGAGATGAAGAAACCATCTGCTGTGTAGCCATCACTCTGGCTTTCGGACTCTCCACTGTAGTAGCCACGGGCCGTCAGGCCGGACTGAGGGCTGTCTGGATGCTCCAAGTCCGGCTCACAGTACTCCTCTCCTCCACTGTTTTCTGGAGCATAGAGTGGATCAGACACAGCCGAGCTAAGCTTCTTCTCACCCTGATATGCTGATGGACTGATGTAGTCCTGGATGTAGCCTGTAGAATAGAGAAAAGATTAAACAATTAAATTTCTAGTTGTTTCAAATGTTAACAAATCAAATCTCCTACCACTAAAGCCACACCCCTAAAACACATATATGCTAGAACATCTTAAAGCTTGTTCAAGCCACCTGTTTTTTTCATTGGTAGGCCATATAATCTTCAGGTAAGTAGAAATAATCCAAGTCATGATTGACTGGATGTTGATGGTCCACATAAACTGATATTTTCTTTTTAATTCCAAGAATCTACATGCCACAGAAACATGAATGTCGATAGTGTTTTGACTTTTGACAATTTTTACAAATTACTCACACCGTATTTAATGCTAATATGCCTTAATCATTAATAAATAATACAAAATTATATAATTGTTACAGACATTAATTTCTTTAGTCAAATACTACTATAAAAGTGAGAACAATGACTGCTCATATCATAAGTAAGATAGAGTTAAACCACTGTTGATTAGTTAATACGTGATAATGATGATGATGATGATGATGTTAATTATTATTATTATTATTATTATTATTATTATTATTATTATTATTATTATTATTACTGTTGTTTGATTCGGAGTATATTTCAGAGTACTTAAATATCCCTTTACTGATTGTGTATCAAAAGTGTGAGTGTGTCTGTTGCTAAGGCTTGTAACACAAAGATAATTACTTATTAAATGGTGTAAATGTATTGGGAGTATAGCCATTTGTCTCTCTCTCTTTTGATCTCTCTCTCGTAGATAAACTAATCTTATTGACTAGCTGAATTCCATTGATAAGATTACCGAATGGCCTCTATGGGTAAGTGGTTGTATACATAATTTTTTTTTTGTCTCCATTACTTCATGTACGAAATCAGTGCTAGGGGCTTGTGTTATGCTACGGGCTACATCATTCTTTTCCTCACTTCAAGCCTTGCATTAGTCCTGTTTGAAATACAGTCAGACATTCAAGTAGAGTCAGTGCTCAGAGTAATATTAATAAAGCAATTCTGAAGCCAGACATATTGACTGCTCTTTCATCGCAAAGCAACCCCTTTTTTTGCACTTGTTCACTGCTAGATAAATGACCGACCCCTGGCACATCATTCAGAGACACAGACAGAGAGAGACATAGCGAGAAAGAAAGAGAGAGAGACAGTCGGGTGCTGCTAAAAGGTTTCCTGGCAGCCGCTGGGTCTTTTAAATCATTTCAGCCACATTATATCCGCGCCGGAGTGGCAGCCGTTCGTCTCGATGTTTTTAACCTAATAGCTATTGCGTCGCACACTGGGTGAGAAATCCTCTATCACATTTAACATGAGAACTAGACAGTGTCGGGGAAAAACCATTCCACCAGTCCTCTGAACGCAGCAAACCGAGAGAAATGAAGTATTGACTGCCTGTTAATGAAATTCACCGTTTCCATGCTGATCAATAGCCTATCTGCTGTTTAAAAAAAAAAAAACAGTGCAACTGGGCGTGCAGTAAACAAAGCAAAAGTGCCAGAGTCTAAGGAGACACACACTATAGGCCTCGGTAACCAAGCTACAGTCAAAGAGAGGAGCAAACGGATTAAGGCAGAAGAAGGAGGAGGAAATTGCTGTTATTGTCCGTCGAGGGTCACAACATCACCTGCCTTGCTGCCGTAAGCATGTTGAAGTGCCTTGAAGGGCCGGGATCATTATTAGACACGCAATTAGAGTGCTTTTAATGCCCTGCACTCCAGCAGCCTTTTCACTGCACAGCAATTCCAGAAGCAGTGCCTGCAGAGGAAGGCAAGCTCAGCGAGGTTTACGGTGCTTAAGGTGCTTACGCATGATAAAAACCCAGCACAGCCCTGCACATGATAACGATCCCATAGATAGCATTAGGATCAGGCAAGCAGAATCACAGAAGTATGAAGAATGAATTTTTTATTTCTATTTAATTATCTACTTTATATAATACACCATAACAGTGTGATATGTAGTCCATCAAATAACTTATTCATAATTGTCTGGAGTTGTTTCATAAATGAAGAAAAGCCAACATTGGTCTCTGTTCATTACTCCTGCCATCAGTAACCAGATAGCATTAAGTGCAAAAGTTTTATTTTGTTTTTCAGGGAAAAAAACTGAAACTAAACCAAGGCACAGCTTTTGTACCTTTGTATCTTTTACATAGAAAAGTGCACCCCTTTAGAGCTTTGCTCAAAAACTATTTGTGGTCCATGAATGTATCTTAAAGCCTGATAAAGGTGTACTATATTATATTTCCAGTAGAAATATGCAAATGTAGGGTTTAAAAGCTACCCATGATCGAGGATACCACCTCAGGAAAGGTACAGTTAAGTTCTATTTATAAGAACAGTACAAAATTAGACAGCATTTGGGAAGTTTGCATTTTGACTTGAGTCAGTGACATTAGATAAAAAAAATTTATATATAAACAATCTTCTATATCTTGCATTTCTTATAAAAGCTAATGAGGCAGCAGGTTATGAATGTGAAGTCGTTCCGAATGCAACAGGTCCATATTGGCCTGTGTTGGATATTCTGCAGAACTGTGAAGTCTGGCACTTCTTTTTTTTTTTTTTTTTTTTTTGTTAAATAAAAACAAAATAGAGACCTGGAGGAATGATCAAAATAAGTGTGATTATGTGCCAGTCAATAGTTCAATGTTAAAGCCACATATTTTAAGGTTTCAGCCTCTGCCAGATGCCTGTAACAGGCCACCATTGTGCCCTTTTGATCAGCATCACCTTTACTTCCTGCTGTGGCTGGAGATGGAAGGTCATTAATAAAGACCTCAAAAATCAGATCTTCTGAAGGCTAATGGAGTGTTTAAAGGCTCTGGCATGGAGAAGCTGATGCTGGATCTGTGATGATCAAAAATACTGAGCTTATAAAAATAGGAGCTACTAACCATATAGACTGAATAAGACTGCAGAAAGAACATCACTTATAATTTTATACTCCAGTAATCGTGTCAGTTCTCACTCTCCAGTGTTCTGTATTGTTGAAAGATTTATGATCAAACTCTTGATGTCACCCAAATTAGGGTGGGTTCCCCTTTTGAGTCTGGTTCCTCTCAAGGTTTCTTCCTCATAACATCTAAGGGAGTTTTTCCTTGCCACAGTCGCCACGGCTTGCTCATCAGGGACAAATTCACACCATTCACCTTAACTGTTGATTTGTGTAAAGCTGCTTTGAGACAATGTCTGCTGTGAAAAGCGCTATACAAATAAACTTGACTTGACTTGACTTGACTTGACTTGGCTAATTGTTTATGAGGGTCTGGGAATAAAAACTCTGTTTTAACTCTAGCATACTAAAATATGTGTAAATGTGCAGGTTTTTAGAGCCTTATAAAACCAGAGAATATTAGACTAGTAGAAAATTCAATTATGCAAAAAAAAAATACTAATGGATTTTTCCAGAAATAGAAAGAAATATTGTGATATAATTTCATATTGCACAAAGCCCAGATCCCACATTGCTCATAAACATTACAGCACAGCATTCAGCAAATGTTCTCATTCAAAACAACTCAAACACAGACCAATTTAATGGATTGACATTGACTGTAAAGCTTTTTTTTCCATTTTTTGCGATAATAGAAATGTAAAATAAAAAACTAATTAGACAGTCCCTTTTAAAACAGTTTGAATGCTAAATAAAGTACTATTCAACATGTTCAGCTACTGCTGAAGTCTTTGTTCTTGAGGTAACAGACATGCTGCTCTTCAAGAGTAGTGCTGATGCATGGCAAAATCACTCACCCACAAATGCAGAGCTGTTTTTCCATTTTTTAACCATTTTTTTTGTGCAGTAGTGTGCAATTTTCGGGCATCACTAGAGATCGAGGGGAAAAGCAATGTAGGCTAATGTGTGATTTCGTTTGGAATCTGGTTGTAAAAATTTTACTACGCTGTCTTGTACATCAAATGTCAGAATAAACACGTCCAGGTTTTTGCAAAACTGCACTTTTATGTAAGCCATCATAAAATCAAACAGCATGAGTTATAAAAACTTCTAGCTATTATATGACTGAATTTGCTGGGGTTTTTTTGCAACAGGTGGGAAAGCAACACTTTCTTCATCTCTGACCCTTTCTCTTGCTCAGTCTAAATCTCCTGTCAGCTTATCTCTGAAAACACATCATAGCACGACAGAGGGGAGCGGACATCTGCTGCCCAAATCTGCCCAAAGATAGAGAGAGAGAGAGAGAGAGAGAGAGAGAGAGAGAGAGAGAGAGAGAGAGAGAGAGAGAGAGAGAGAGAGATACTGAGGGAGCACAGAATGTCCCCACTTTAGCTTTGCCTTGTCCAGCATGTGTGTATTTAAGAGTTCAGCTTCCCTATCTGTGATGCTATTTGTCCTTTTGTCTCTCTGGTTATGGTGTGTGTGTACATTTACAGTACATACTGTTAATCATGTATTTATTAGCAATCCTGCCTTTTACATTCTCCTTTTACTCCTTTTCCTTCATATGTTTTACCCCCCTCCTTCCTTTCCGGTCGTTCTCTACTGTACTTGAAGGTCTCTTGTGGTGTCAGTGACTGAAATCCTGCCCCTACAACTTGGTTTCATATGTTGCAAAAGGAGGGGATGGAGACCGACAGACTGCGAGAAAGAGAGATCTGCTAGAAAGAAGGATGGGGGAGGAGAGAGAGAGAGAGAATGTTAATATACATGCCATAGGGGGTGGACTGGACGGTGGTGGAAACTCAAGGGCAAGACAAGCTAAGGACAAAAGCATTATCTAATCATGCCCCGGGACACTTTTGGTCCAAACAGCATCACTGTGCGTGCAGCAACAGGAGCCTGTCCACATAAGGAAAGGGACTTAGCACTTAGCATTAGCAGTCGCAGCGAAACAAGCCCGTTATCAGCAGCACGCAAGAGCGCGATCCTATGGCCTTATTTGCATAAGCCAATCGCTACTCCATGACCTGGATTGTGTCTGCACATTGCCCGGGTCAAAAAAAAAACCACACAAAAGTCCATAGCTACACAAGCAGGAGCTTGGGAGGGACAGGGAGAGAAAAGAGGGATGAGGTGAAAGAGGGTTTAGGGATTATACAGGAGCCAAACAAAACAGCAAGCTTTACTGAACATCTGGTGATATTTCCTGATTTAGTCTAAAATCATCAGCATTTAATTCACCCTGTTTGTGCTCCGCTACAGATACAGTCAAAAGAAAGCAGTGATTTAGAAACTGGCAAGATAAAGATATTGGGCATGTGTTTGCATAAAGCGATAGACATCCCACACTTGCATACACACATACACTCAAACTCACCATTCTCACTGAGCCGGATACCCAAACTGGTTACAGAGTCCGTGATGGAGCGTGTGAAAGTAAAGGACTCATCCAGGTGATGGTGATGATGATGATGATGATGGTTAGATGCCGCCACAGGAGACGAGGAGAAATCATCCAGCTTGATCTTCTTCACCAGAAAGGAGCGGGGCATGATTCACACGCACAAGAAGCACTACGCATGGACGTCGAAGAGGGGGAAAAATGGGGGGGAAAAAGATTCCTGGAGCCAAAAAAACAGCAGTGCTGCGGCGAAAGCTGAATCGTGTATCCGTGTAGCTGCTCAACTTAAAGAAAAGGTAAAAAAATCCAAGAAAAAAGAAAGGGACTAAAAGAATGAGGGATGGAGATTAAGAAAATGGAGAGCAGGCAAGAAGAGAGACGATGGACGATGCAATGCTGAGTGTGTGTGTGTATGTGTGTGTGCGCGCGCGCGCGCGTGTGTGTGTGCTCTACTGTACAGACCACACGCACATGCATACACTCCCTCACTCTCCCATTCGTGGAAGAAGAAAAAAAATCAGGGGGGGAAAAATGAAAACACGTTCAGCACTGGATAGCTCCTGGGCTGCAGTGGGGGCCACTTAGAGAAAGAAAAAGACAGAAAGACAGTGGAAGAGGAGAAAGAAAAGACAGAGTGAGGACAGAGAGAAAGAGAGAGAGAGAAAGAGACTGTGAGACTAGCTGAGATCAGCAGTCAGCCAGGCTTATATGGGGCGGCAGTGGGAGAGAGATCAGGTGGTACTCAGCAATGGAGCTGCTTAGCTTTAATCCATCAAATGTCCCCCGGGACACACATCAAATTACTACTGAACCGTCTGTGCATTCACACACACACACACACACACACACACACACACACACACACACACACACACACACACACACACACACTCTCTCTCTCTCTCTCTCTCTCTCTCTCTCTCTCTCTCTCTTTTTCTCTCACTCTTACACAAACGCACAGACTGGGGAACACAACCAGACCCCCAACTGACAATCCGCCTCCCCTACTTTCACCCCCACTCATTCACTTGGCTAGAGATAGAGCAAGAGAAAGAGAGTAGGAGGAGGCAGACAATAAAGCCATGTGGCTGGGGGGGGCGCTCCATGTCCTGTTCTCTATTGTTTTCGAATGAAGTGACACAGTTTATGTCGCGCACTCTTGCACGCTGTGCATCCTTGCACTGCCTTCCGTCCTCCCACTCATCCATGCATCCTTAGAATACCCTGAGACTACTGATGCATCTATGCACCGTTCATGCAGAAACACCTCCACATAAACGCACCATGCTATCCAATCTACGGAGTCCCAATCCCAACCCATTTTCCACACCATACATACATAGCAGTGCTGCAGCCCATCATTTACCTTCGACTTCTTCTTCCGTTTGCCCTACTTTGCCCTCAAGATGTCTGCCCTGCTACGTGTAGCCAATTAATTACGAAATTAATTAATTTTAATCTTCATCATCCTACACCATGTTAAATCAGAGCATACATATGCTAATTTGAGATGGATTTAGAGTAGGATTTAGAGTAGGATGCAAACTGTCTAATAGGAACTGCTTCTGATGCTGGACCCGAAGGACAAATACAACAAGAATTTAAATCTCCACGTTGCTTTTCAGAGGCAGCATAAATAAGATCTTTTAAACAGCCCTCTTGATTGAGTGATCACTTATTCAAACCTTACATATTTTTTAAATGTACATACCCAATAATGTTTACAAAAATTGCTATGTGTGATACAGCAGCCTGGCAAACATTCCCTTAAGGCTTATGAGTACTGGATCTTAAACGCCCAAGTTATCCTTAAATTACAGTATCAGTCTCTGCCTGAAGCCTGGAGGCTGCAGCTTTGTAACGGTAATCATTTAAAGTGCGAAGAAGCCTTAAAATGATCTTAGTGTCCCTCAGCAGAGCTGTAAAGGAGCTCCCAGATTATGCTGACATATGGTGAGGATGCTTCCCTGCACCATGCCACTGTTCTTTAAAGCACCAGTCAAAAGGCCCTCAGTCAATGTAGTGTTGTGTTGTTCACAGAGAGCAGAGGTAATGTACTTATTACAACTTAATTGCTTTAAATTTATGAGAATGGGTAGCAACTAGTAAAAATGCATCTGTAGGTGGGGCCTTTTTTTGTTGAATATAGCTAAAATTGTGCTGTTTTCAGCAATAAGATAAAGATGTATTCTATAAGCTCTCAACAGCAGTCATTGTCATAAAAACCTTTATAGAAATAGAGTATAAGAAAACATCTGGATCAACTTCTTGACATCTAAAACTGTCAGTTTTAATTTGGACAAATGCTGATTTTTTTTTTAAAGAGATATTTTGCTATTTTATCAACAGAGTAGTTCTGGGTATGCACTATATTTCTTTTTTATTTTAACCATACACATGATATATTTTTTTTAATCCATAAATGAATATAGTTGCTTCTTGTCTGTAGGTTGTAATCAATGTTAAAAGCTAATATTGTTGATTACATCCCTCCTGTTAGCCAGGCTTTATACACTCACTGAGCAATTTATTAGATGCTAATAATGAGTAAGGCCACCATTTGCTCTTAATTCTTTGTGGCATGTACACAAGATGTTGGAAATAATGGTCCTGTCAGGTGCAAATCTCTCGTTGTAGCACATATCAAGGATTTTCTGTTGGATTGAGAAAATACTTTGAGATTGTGTCATGGTGAATTAAAATGCTAGAAGTAGCCATGAGAAGATGGGTAAATTGTGTCCATGAAGGGATGCACATGGTCAACAACAATACTCAAATATGCTGTGGCACTGAAGCGATGATTGATTGGTATTAACAAACCCAAAGTGTGCCAAGAAAATATGGACTCTAGACACAAGGCAGGATGGTGGGTCAATGGATGCATGTTGTTGGCATCACATTCTGACCCTACCATCTGTGTATCTCAGTAGAAATCGAGATTCATCAGACCAATCTACATTTTTCCAGTCTTTAAACTGTCAAGGTTGGGTGATCCTTTGCCCACTGCAGCCACAGCTTTCTGTTCTTGGCTGACAGAAGTGGAACATGATGTGGTCTTTAGCTGTTGTAGCCCATCCACCTGAAGGTTCAACATGATATGCATTTTGAAATGTATTTTTTTGCTCAACACTATTGCACTGAGTGCTTTTCTGAGTTACTGTAACCTTTCTTTTAGCTTGAACCAGTCTGGCCATTCTTTAATCAACGAAGCATTTTTGTCTGCTTTTGAATTGCGACTCACACAATGTGTTTTTTTTTTAATTGGCCAATTCTAAGTAAACTCTAAAGATTGCTGTGCTTAAAAATCCCAGAAGCTCAGCACTTATACATACCATAACCTGTCTGGCACTGAAAATCATACCATTGTCAAAATCACTGAGATTCCATCTTATATCTGCATGATTTTATAGACTGCACTGCTGTTATTGGCTGATGAGATAACTTCATTAATAAATAGGTGTACAGGTTTTCCTTATAAAGTCCTCAGTAAGTGTATTAACATGGTAGTTGTAGTATAGGTAGCAAAATGATTAACTAAGTACTTTCTAGCTGCATTTTCTACTAGCAAGGTGATTCTACAAGCAGGATTACTTAATATTTAATTAACAGAACATGTTAATAGCACTGACAAGACACTCAGGTATTTTTAGCTCATCGAGTTATGTAGCTTCAGGTATGTAGCTTTAGATTACACACAAAACAAATGACTCGAGGTGATTACTAGCTGCTAAAGAGAAACCTGTTTACATGAACAGATTATTAAGAAAAATGAGAGTTTATTATAGGTTTTTTTGAAGAATAGAAATTGACGATGGTGTGGTGGGCCATCTCATATCCGAGAGATCTCTAATGTCTGTGATACATTCTGGCTCTCCCTTTTAGTTATGCTGACATGGCGAGTCTTGCCAAAGTCCCCAACTGCACAGTGTCCTTAACTTTGATTCAACAATAAGGATACTTAATTATGTTTATTTTTCTCTGCCCGTTACCCCTCTTCTCTCTCTCTCTCTCTCTCTCTCTCTCTCTCTCTCTCTCTCTCTCTCTCTCTCTCTCTCTCTCTCTCTTCTCTCCTCAGATCTGCCTGCTCCATCCTGGCCTGCCTCTGGATGGTGTTCTCTTCCATGGTGTTCAGCTGGGGATGTTTTACATCAATGGCCTGGGGATCAATAATATTACAGGGTAAAAAAGGGGCTTTAAGGATGGATTTGGACTGTACAATCTTTTACACTGACTCAAGATTACAGTTTGCATTTGATCACCATCACTGCACACCTCAACATTGTTTAGCTGTAATAAATGGATATTCTGTGCCACCCAGATGAGGATGGGTTCCCACTTGAGTCTGGTTCCTCTCAAGGATTCTTCCTTATGCCATCTCAGGGAGTTTTTACTTGCCACAGTCGCCCATTAGGGACACACTTACACTTATAAAGAACCATCTTATTTATTCTTTTTTACCACATTATTTGTGTATAGCTGCTTTGAGATAATGTCCATTGTTAAAAGTGCTATACAAATAAAAATTAATTGAAATTGAATTTTCATGTATTTAAGTTACTGTAGTTTTTGTGAAAAGTATAATATCAAATTTTAGGGTCTTTGGTTAATCACCACTGACATCAGAAAAACATGCGTAAGTTTATCACAAAACGCAGGGCGTGCTAACACAAACATTTAGCACTTTGTTAAATAAATATAAAAGCACAATAAAAGAGTGATGTAGATTCACATCACATGGGGGTCAATAGTCAAGTCAAGTTTGTTTCTATAGCGCTTTTCACAACAGACATTGTCTCAAAGCAGCTTTACAGAAATCAACAGTTCAAGTGAATGGTGTGCATTTATCCCTGATGAGCAGCCATGGCGACTGTGGCAAGGAAAAACTCCCTTAGATGTTATGAGGAAGAAACCTTGAGAGGAACCAGACTCAAAAGGGGAACCCATCCTCATTTGGGTGATCAAGAGTGTGATTATAATGTCACACAATAGTAACAATACAATAGTCACACCAGGTTCACTCTTTGGTTCATTAACAAGAGTTGATGTGCTGGAAGGAGGCTTCTGTGCTCCTTGTGTATTCTGTGCTGCATTCAATATCATAAACAATGTTAGACCACCATCATTTTGACCTACAATGTAGTTAAAAAGTCAGATGATCTGGTTTCCCCATAACGAGCCCTAATAAGTCTTGATTCGGCTCTTAGAACATCCAAACACCAGTGACATCAATCTGCCAAACTCTTGGTCTGACATGAGCAACTCATCAATCTGTGGAATCAGCTGTCGGAACGAAGCCTTGCAATGGTGTGCCACTCGCATATCAAAGAAAACCGAGCTGCATCGCTCGTCTAGATTTGCGAGAGGAGCAAAGATCCCAGCCACAGACTCTTGCAAATCAAACATGACGGATATGATGAAGATACTGCGACTGCAGTGTGTGAGAGGTGCTGAGATGCCACTCTGAATCTAAAAAGGCTGGCACTGGTGAATAAGACTTAATGCTGAGCTCAAATGGAACTGCCTCACTATTGGCTAGATATTGTGATTGTAAGTTTTTTTCCATAATGGACTAGTGGTTATAGGCATCTAGTCTCAGTAAAGCTGTCACTACAATGTGCAACAATATCTTTAGATTCTGGCATTTCTTTTTATGTGAGTCTTACAAGCTGCAAACATAAAGGCATTGCATTAGTTATTGCATAAACAGTAATCCATCAAAGTTGATATCTTGTAGTAAGATATGGCAACTCCCTCTCTGTTTTTTCCATCACTGTCATCTGTCGGACTGCTATACTGCAGTTTTGCTGTAATATTGCCCCCGTAAGACATCAACCTCCCACAGTGCTTATGATTCGAAACGTAACATAGTACCAATGGATGATTTACAGTGTAACCTTACCAAATGTCTGAAACCATTAAACTGTAATTAATAAAGACTTATGAGAAAAGCTTCTTCTACAAATCTGCATGAATAAGCGAGATAATGAAGAGGGTCTTGCTTGTGTGTATGTATCTGTGTGTGTGTGTGTGTGTGTGTGTGTGTGTGTGTGTGTGTGTGTGTGTGTGTGTGTGTGTGTGTGTGTGTGTATGCTTGCGTTTTTGCGTATATGTGTGTGTGTGTGTGTGTAGGTGTGAGTAAGAGCCTCTTTTAACAGGTTGCTGGTGTTGGGTGTGATCTTTATTCTCTCTCTGAATAGTCTTCTCTATTTAATGGGATGATGTCGGCATCTGCTCCATCATTGCTTCTTTTGTACCATTATGGCGGCTGCTTCTTTGTACGCACAAAGCAAGTGAGAGACAGCCTCTCAATTCACTTCTCCCTTGTCCGTAAATTCTACGTTTAATGGAGTGTTTGAGCACCTCTTTCACTCTTTCTGTCTGTACTCTCTTTCTGATTCTGTTTTTATAATAGACATACAGAATTGAATTTGGAGGTAAAATAAATGCAATCGAGGTGTAGGAGGCAAAAGAAAGGTGGCTGAAGGCTACTTAACAGTACTATTAGCTACAGTTCATGTATCAGAAAACACATTGGTCTATCATATAATTTAACAAATTCTTTATGTGCTCCATGTAAACTTTGCTTTTATCCTGCCACATTCAATATGAAGGCACCTGTTTGATTCAATTTGATTCTTTTTTTTCTACAGACATTGTCATAAAGCATATTGATAGAATACTGTGCCATGTCATTGATAGTGTAGGAAGTAAAATAAGACAATGAAGTGAAGATTCAGTGAATTCCACATGGATACAACAAATATCGATTCTGGATTCCATAGAGTTGACACTCAGCCCAAACTCTCGATCATATTGCCATTTGGTGAATGCAGCATCACCCAAAACTTGATTTTGTGCTATAAAAGAGTCTTCGGAAAATAGATCGAAACAGTTTGAACGTTATAATGTCTTAAACATTTATTTATTTTGATCCAATTAAACACATTGTTCTAGATAAAACTCATGAATGCTTACTAGCTTCCTTTTATTAGTTGCATTGCATTTATTTAGTATTTCATGGCAGTTACTGAATTATATTATATATATGAATAATAATATGGTACTTTAAGGGCTAAAATAATGAATAGTACTTGTAAGTGAGTAACCATAATCATTACTTTAGGTTTTACATGCTCGAATTGAACATACTTAAAACATAGAGAAAAAGGGGATATACTGAGGTGTGCACCAAACATTTAATGGATGTCACAAATAACAGTAACTGAAAGCAACATAATTGCAAATATGGGACAGCTTTTGACAATCTGCCCTTCACTGTGCAGTCTACAATTTTAAACATTTTCTCCAGAGTCCAGAGTCTTTCTCTGAATGTCTCAAGACATTTTCTGTAGTAGATTTGTCACAGACATGTCTCAGAATTATTGGCATTTGTTGTAACACTTGTCTCCAGCATTGATCTCACTAAATATTGTCTTGGTCTCAAAAGAAAGTTTGTAAAAGTAATGTTCATGTTGTCTTTTCACATGCACTTCGCCCCTATACCCTTAAGACTCACTCTTTAGATGTTCGCACACACCAGTTGTTGGAGCATTCACAACTCATGGTGACCCAGTGGTTATGATGATGGGCTTCTAATGGGAAAGTAATGAGTTAAAATCCCAGTGCCAAGCTGCCACTGTTGTGTCCTTCAGCAAGAACCTTAACCCTTTAACTGCTCCACTGAATCTTGACTCACTTGTAAATTACTTTGGTAAATGTTTTCATAAAAAACTTTATATCAGACCTTCTATTCACAATGTGCACATGTGAAACAAACTTAGTAGTGTTTTGTCTTTATACTATATAGTTGTAAAATTGTAATGCTTTATAATCCCTCATGGAAGACTGTAGGTTTCTTTTAAGACTGGATTCTCTCACACATTTCTTCATCTTTGGGAGTTTTTCTGTGCCACTGTTGCCACTGGCTAATTCATTAGGGGTCTAAATATAAATCTATAATCATATTTCTGTGAAGCTTATTTGTGCTCTGGTTAAAGAACACTATACAAACAAAACACAATTGAAATTTGTATTAAATGTAAAAGATAAATAGAAAAAAAGGCACAAAAATAGTCATTTAGCATCAAATGTAAGCAAACACAAAATTTATAGTGATAGATTTTGACAGCCCTAGTTGGAAATATTGTTACAAAACTCTGGTCATTATTCAATTTACTATAACAAAATAAATGTACTACATGTACTGTAAATATTTATATAAATCTGTTTTGATAAATGAGGCCTTACCTATCTCACGATGTTGGGGTTGGATTGAAGTCAGGTTGTGTTTATGACCTGAATTTTACCTCAGTGTAAATGACCTAGTTATGTATTGAGTGCAAAGAAGCTCACACCAGCATTTACATATCTACATGTTCTCCTGCTGGCAACATGGATGATTTACAGAGCAACGAAAGAAAAGATTATTAAAAATTACCCGGAGCCTTGTAGGGGCCTCTTCAAGCGGTAGCATAACTCAACACTGTTATTTCCACTGAAATGCTTTTGATAGCTTGACATTTATCTGGTTTTGTTTGGGCATAATGTAAAAATAAATGTTTAGTTGTGAGATATATATATCCTGAAGTAAAATTTTTACACTGATTGCAAGTAGAATTAAAAGCCTAAATGAATAACTCTGTAGTCTCAGTTATCAACAAGTGAAATGTTACAGGTTGTGTGTAATCTTCCCCGTCCCCTGACCCTCTTTTTACAAATGAAAGGGAAATAAATCCTCGCCTTTCACTCAAGCATCTGGTCAATGCCCCGGGACAGGAGTTACCATGGTTACCCTCCCCTCTGTCCTCCTCAGGCAATGGATGGGCCTGCTGTTGTGTCTTAGGAGCTTGAGTTGCATCCACACAGATTGATGTAGTGGGAGAAAAGGAGGGGTTTGATCAACACTATCCCTATATCTCTCAGCTCATCTCACTTTAGCTGTCTGAATGGGGCTTAATAATGAAAGGGGAGGGGTCATGCTTCTTCCCTTCTGCATCTCTCTTTTCCTCTATCTCTCCAGGTACCCGGTTCACTTTACTGCTGCTGTGGTTTCACTCTTCCGGATGACTCTCTTCATCCGGCTCAGAGGGGAAACTCAAAACCCACCCGGGAGACACTCTTCCCCTCTCTCTAACTCTCCCTCACTCTCGCCCACACTTTATCCTCTGTAATTCATTCTTGGGCCCTGTTTGTATGGAAAGCAAAAACCCAGAATGATCTTATTTATTTATTTAATTTATTTATATGTTTTTCATCTTTATGCATAACCCTGCTAAAATCTAAATTTACACTAATGTGGCAGAAATGCACATATCTGGAGATTTAATGCATTGCTTATTGCATATGAATGTGCGTTTGTGTGTGTGTGTGTCTGAGCCTCAGCGAGAGATGAAAGGTTTTTTGTATTGTCTGGCAAATGCAGCGTTCTTTAATTATCTTGCTTGTTAGCAAGCATTCAGAGTTCTGTGAAGAACACCAGAACTTTCCTACTTATGTTTAATAAGCCCCACTTAAAGTGTAAACATTCGCTCTATCTTTTAGTTCCCATAACCATCAAAGGTTTGTTAGAAGGAAGTTCCATTAAAGCCTTTTCTCTCTCACTCGCTCTCTATCTCCATCTTTCTTTCTCTCTCTTACTCTGTCTATCTCTAATTATATGGACTTCTTCCTTCTTCTCTGGGACATAATTGATTTTCATTTGCATACGAAACCAGATCCATCCTTACCACAGGTCAAAAGGTTTCTACTGGAATGAAATGGAGAGCAAATAAATTGTTTCAAGTAGTTCTTCCAAGTCACTCTGTTTTCATGTGTGTGTGTTTGTGTGTGTGTTTGTGTGTGTGTGTGTGTGTGTGTGTGTGTGTGTGTGTGTGTGTGTGTGTGTGTGTGTGTGTGTGTGTGCGTGGTTAAGAGACCACAGGCTCCAGCATGTTCCACTTTTCACTGAACATCTGGGAAAACGCTGATTACATGTGTCAGTTCAGCATTGGCAGTCTGCATAATGTTAAACAGGATGATAGATTTAATGCTGAACATTGAATAAAAAAAAAAAATCTGAACCACAAAAAGCATACCATTTGAGAATATTAATGTGCCTCTTTTCAATCTTTCACGTTCTCTCCCTCCTGCTCTCTCTGAATGGGACAGATAAGGGTTAGGCTTAGCTTGTTGCTCCTTCTCTTCATCCATATTGATGAAACAGAGGCTCAGCTGCCCTAGTTTCTTCTGCGCTGCAGCAGCCTCGCCTTTATATGCTGTTGCTGAGGCGCACAGGAGTAGGTGAGGTCGCGGCTCATGCCACTTTCATATGTATCAAAAAGTGGCACGTTTGAAAACACCCTTCAAAATTAAACTTCGGTTTAAATATTATTTGTCCCATATCAACCTGATACACAAAAGCAACAAGAATAATCTTTGAGAACCTTTTCTTTAAAAAATCAAAATCAAAATCAAAATAGTAAAATGTAAGTCATGAGAAACAAAATACAAAAGAAACAGCAATGCACTACTAGAACCAACTAGCACAATTTGATACCCAAATGCATGTTTAAAATACTGTAATTAGGTCTCTAAAAGGTACACCCGAAAATACCCTCTAAATACCAAACCAATAATTAATAACCACAAGCAATACGATATCTAATGTATCTCATAATGAAATCAGTCAGGAAGTCATCATTCAGAACGTCTGTCCTCACACATTCTTTCAGCAAAGACTTGTGTCCATTAAGAGCATGTATAATTCACAGTATTTTTGCTGACTATGTCACTTGGATGTTGCTGTACAGCAAGATCCTCATAGTTACAGGGTGGAACTACAAGACTCAGACTGCAGTGGAGGAGGGTGAGATATAAAGTAGCAGCACAAGGAAGAATGTATCACCTGTGTTAGTGGGTAAAATGTAGACTCACAAAGCTCGCTAGTGCTTTTTGTGAAACCTGTATTGTTAAATCATTATATCTATTTATATAATTTATTGTAAGTTAGAAATAATTCCAAATAAGCATTTTACAATGTGCTATAAGTAATTCCTTATTATCATGTTATTATACATATGAAGTGTCACAATTTATTTTTATGTCATGTAGTGAACGACCATAAATGAGAAAAACATGTAACCTTGGTATAGTCCCTGACTATTGTGCATTAGTCCTTTTTTCGTATTAATAAATCATAATTCATTTACTTGGGTTTCTTAAAAAAAAATTTAATAACATATTTAATACATTTAACCTTGCAATACTTTAAACCAAATTTTGAATAGTTATATTTTGGGAGACAATTAAAATAAAGCAGTTTTCTGTTGAAAGTCATCAGGAGCTACTCAGCTGCGGTAGCCAATGTCTGAGACAATGGTCCAACTTGTCCGATATCTCCAGTTTAAAATGCTTCAAAGGAACAGCATGATAAAGATAAAAATCTGCAAATTGCATGAGGAAAAACTCATGAGCCTGCAAAAACCTGTACAAGTATGCAATTAGCAACAGTAATTGAGAAAGCAAGACTAGCAAGCTACAGCTTTAGAGTTTTTTATTATATTTAAAATGTTTGTCACTTAAGTTTCAATTGTCTGCTGTTTTAAATATATATATAAAATATAATATAAGTGCTGCTACATTCTGAACACAGGATGAAGAGCATCTTTGCTAGATAGCTGACTAAAAATGTATGAATTTAGACAAACAAACTTCTCAACTCTCAACCCAAGCACTTTGTCTAAGTGAACTAGCTAAAGTTATAAGGATACCCCCCCCCCCTCCCCAATATATTGCACATAAAGGAAAGAAAAGGTTTGACATTCTTAAAATTAATGAAATAATATGATTAATTATAATATCCTGTGGCAAAAAAGAAATAAAACATTTCCGGGCATTGTTACATCTGGATGTTGTAAATTATGATAATTAACTAAGGTCTGGGAAGGCCATCTGTTTTACCTTTCGTCATATTACACAACCCCATCATTGATTATTTTCCTGTAAAAGCATACACTACCATCAGAGAAGCGGTTCCGAAGCATTCGGGCCCTCACACCCAGACTGTGTAACAGTTTTATCCCCTTAAGCCATCAGGCTTCTCAACACACAGAACCAAACTGGAACTAAAAATTACACGCACACACTCACTCAACTGTGTGTTACTGAGCTGCTACAAATCTGAATTCAAAAACACACAAAATACTCATATCACACATCCCTGTCTTCAGCACCACCCATATTATATTATTGTTTTATTATAACTGCATAACTTTTTTCAATGCTGTTTTGCACAACCATTTGTGTTTACATTCTGTGTTTATTTACAAGTACACTCCTGTATACAGTTTTCTTTTGCACATTGCACCGTATAACATACAGTAGGTTTACTAGTGGCACTATTTTGTGTTTTGTGTATTTGTCCTACACTGTCTTGTGTTGTTTGCACCAAGTTGCACACAATGCACTTTATGTGGTGAGAACAACTTTCACAGAAGCTCTGTGTTCTTGTAGCTCTATGTTGATTAATGTTGTTTTATATAGCACCAGGGTTCTGGAGGAACGTTGACTCATTTCACTTTGTACAGCGTCAGCAATATATGGTTGAAATGACAATAAAAAGCTTCTTGACTTGACTTGACTGTGGCATTTTATTCCTTTCATAAAACTTTTGCAGGATGCTATTGTGCTTTAAAAAAGAATACATTATGAACCGTGAAAAACTAGTATGGATTGTAACATTGGTTAAAATTAAATTGTAAAAAATGTTGTTAGAAAGTGTCAGTGTGAGTTGACACCTGAAAAAGGTGAAAGGAACTTTGTGAAAAAAGGTGAAAGACCTTATTCCATAAGCAATAGCCTGTCCTCCCATCTTCTGATTTAATTAAAACCTTCTGATGTGTTAAAGTAAGGCCAGATGTGAGAAGCCTGCTTGACTATGATGACTGAGACATTTGCTTTAACAGCTTGTCAGCCTTACGGCGTGGGAGAGAAGAACCTGAGATCTCACCAGATCAAAACCCACTTTCTCAGCAGACACTGTGATTCCTTACAGCCTCCATGAATCTGCATAATCTGGCTGCATAATCTCCATTATGCAGCCAGCACGTATTTTGCAACCATAAAAAAGTCATTCAGGAACTGTTGATATTTGTATAAATGTATTTACATAAATGCTGGTTGCATTCAGCATGATTTCGATTCTGTGAGCATGGTTCGACTAAGACTGAGAGCAGCTAACAGCTAAGGCCCTGTAAAGCCCACCAAGACATGCTTATGCTTTCAAGCCTTATAAATAATCTTGAATTGTTATTCCATTGATCATCGAGGTTTGCTTCTCAAAACAACAAAACATTTAGAGCCAAAACTGTTTCTGTTTGACTAATATTATTTCTTAACAACCTCTAAATGAATTTCCATGGTAGACCAAGCACTAATGGCATCCATAAAATCCCCCTCCACCCTTCGTTTTCTCACTCCTCCATTCTGAGATTCAGGAAGTGAGCGAAGCTGCAGTAGCTAGATCAGCTGCATGTTAGCATGCGTCAGATCACTCATGCCCTATTTGTCTGAGCACAGCTTGGCGCCTAGTGAGCGAAAGTGGAGCTTTTGTTACCAACTCGGGCAGCCTGGCACTGAGATGCCCAATTAAGTGTGAAAAGCTGCTGAGCTGATGTTGTAGTACTGATAATTTATGCTAATAGGGTCTCCTCTATAGCTCACTCCCCCACCTTCAAATAACACCCTCGCTAACATTCCTCTTACCCCTTAAATAACATTATTTTCTCTAAAGAACCCTCATCTCTCAAAACCGCAGCACCTTTCCTGAAACCACCCTCATTGTCACAAATAATGGCACCCTCCCTAAAAGAACCCTTAACCCCTCCATTGCTCTTTTCTTCTATCCTCTTCTCAGTCACTCACTCAGACCAGCTAGGCTGCAACATGGTGCATGTATAATGCATCATATTTTGCATAATTTGCCCTAAGCCAAAGAGCTGTAGAAGCAGTGTAAATTCTTTGATTACATGGCAGACATGCAGAGGGGTAGTCATGGTGTTGCTCATAAATAACGCCATCTGGAGGGTTGTGTTTAAGGGTAATAAGCACGTACCACCACTGTCATCAGCCATGCAGGGGTCTGGGGTTCGATCTCACCACACACAGAGGAAAACTCCCACCAAGACATGACTTTAACGAGCGTTCCTTCCTCCTTCCCAGCTTCCTAAGAGAATTGATTTTGTATGAAAAAGGTTTGAGGAATTGAAAGTGGATCTATGCATTTTGCTTGTGTGTGAGTGAAGGCAGAGGTATAGGGTGGCAGATGAAAGCTAGCGGAAATTGCATGAATTTCTATACGTGTTATTGGAAAAGTGCTGAAATCAGGTGCATACGTCAGCAATGCTTCAACCTGACCACAGATATATCAGAATTTCTGTCTCAGCTAAACACCATTGCAACATCAAACACTGATGGATTTTATATTATTCAACAGCCCTCTCTAAGCCATACTCAATTAACCCTAATATTCACCCACAGGGTTGAAATGCACCCACATACCTGCTCTGACAAACCAGTAAACAAATCCATCATTCCAGATTAGCATTTTAATATGGTCAAAGATGCCAACCACTTCCCTACGTTGCTATCCTCAAAAGTCGATCTGGAGATATGCATTAGGTGGGCCTTCTTAACATGCAAATTTAATGATAATTACATTGGTCATCTCTGTACCTTGTCTCTAGTTATCACTAAATGATATTGTCACAAATCGTGTTCCTTTTCTAATTGGGTTAATTAATCATCAAAAGAGCCATGTTTCTGACATAAAGAGCGAGCAAGTCATTTGATAATACATGCTGTGAGGGTAAAAGTGTAAATGCTGTTGTTGGTTTTTTTTTTTTGTATTGCAATCATGCATGGTGCAGAATAGGAGAAAAAGCTACAATGGTTAGACACACATGCACTCATACCCACATACACCCACACACACATACTGTACAGACAGGTGACAGATTAAAAGAAAACCATGGACTCTGTTACGCTGTGCAGGACATTTTGCTAGCACAGTTCACATCAACTTGTCCACTTAGGAAGAAGCGTCACTGCAAATCAGTATGATGAAACATTTCTATCCTGATTACACTGCTCTATATAAGGATGGTCAATTATACAAAGGTGCACTGAATGGTTTGATGAAGACAGAAATTGAGTAGATAACACGGTATTGCCTTCACCACATCTCAACATTTATGAGAGATTCTGGAGCATCAAACAGCAGTTGATCAAATAATCGTGCTATCTTTAATTTGTAGCTGGTATATATAATACAGAGTTTCTGACAGCTAATATCAGTGTGTCGGGAACAAAATGTGCATGGCTCACCACTGAAACAGAGATGTGGAATGGAGTGTAAGATTACATCAGCACATTGGAAAAGAAACAGAGAATTGAAAAAATATATATTTTTATTTCTTAGCCCAGATTACCAACACAAATGTACAGACTAAAATAAAACAGTTGTAAGTAACAGGGTTTTTTAAGTAACTAACATCTTAAAGAAAAAAGTCCAGTTGATGAACTTGTAGCTGATGAACTACTTAAAATTATTATTTATATAATTTAATCTACAACATACAACACTGTAACAAAAATGTGTTACATTGAAAAAGACATGAATGAACATCTTACCAAATGAGTATTATCTACATTTCACACACTGGTGCAATGCAGTGAAAAGTAATAATTTCTTTAAAATGTTTTGTGGTGTTTGTGTGTAGGAGAAAAATCCCTGTTGCTAATTCACTCTAAAAAAAAAAAGTAGTCCTCTCTCCGTAAGGATGAATTGTGCAAATTAAAAAATCATTTACAAACACTTTTTTTGTCTAAAGATTGCACCAAAAATAAATTTCACATAATGCGTTTATAAACTGTTGCACCAGCCGCCCTTAGACTTCCATCAATAACAGGTACGTACCCAGGAAGTGTGTTTCAAAAGGTGAAATTCTTGTGATAACTAAACATAGGCTAGAGATACTGTATAGTTTATACCGAAAAATGCCGGACTATTCCCTTAAGTACTCCCAAACTCCTAAGGCAGAATACAAAAGTATAAAGTATCCAAGCAAACAAAGGACCATTCGGCATTTTGTGTTGCCTAGTCATTTATCAAATTGTATATAAGGAGGGAAAAAAAGCAAATTAAGGTAAACACACTAAAGAGCGTAGGAGGAATGGTGTGTTCCGCCTCTAGACTTAAAAGCTTCTCTCTGGGAGGTGAGAAGATATTGCTATGAAATATGAGGCTCCTGAGGGGAAACACAGCTTATTCCAATACACAAATAGTCCCCTGTCTTCTCATTGCTGACTCTCCTCCATATCACTGCAAATAAGCAAAACAAAATGAACATAAAATGTGTATGTGCATGCATGCACACAGACAGACACTTTCACACACCCGTACTCACAGTAGTGACTGAGATCATTGGGCCTCGGCAGCTTCACCTTGGGACCCGCCACCATTTGCATATATATTGAGAACATACGTTTTTGGTTTATTATAAGTGTAGCTGCTCACACTGGTGGTGGTGTTGGTGGGGTGCAGAGCTTCAGGGGCTATGGTTGAGAAAGAAAGGGGGCTGATGCTGATGAACAAATGGGGGGGGGGTCATGTAAGACCCTTGTGTGTGCGTGCGTGTGTCAGCTAATATTGGAGAGATAATTACAAAACCAAGACTTCCATACTAATGAAGCAGACTTGCTTTTTATTGTTCCTATTCTGAGACGGGATTTTTTTATCCAGGCAGATCCAGTGTTTATCAAGGATGTGATGAAGAGGACTAATTTTAGGGTTGCACGTGCACATACATGGTTGGAATTCAATGCGAGCATTAACTATGGAGTTCTTTTCATGCTGAATGTATGTACTACGCAGCTCCATAACTGAGGCCGATGTGAATCGCATCTCTAAGCATAGCCAACTATATGATACATTAAGGCAGCTACTGATATATATAAAGCAGCTACTGATGCAATAAGATTCACCCCTATTATGGTGCGGTTTCAATTCAATTCAACACAATTTTATTCAATGCAATGAAAAAAAAATTATGCTATGCAATATATTGCTTTGCAATTCAATATGATATAGATAGTCCGCTTTTATTATTCATTATCTTTGGTTTAGACAGACAGCAAATCATAGATTTATTTAAGTGCCTTCTGACTTCTAATGCATGGCCCTTTCACAAACAGACCTTTGTAGTTAAAAAAAATGTAAAAATATTAAATAAAGTTCTTTTCCTGTTCTGTCTCCAGGAAGATGCAGCTCCACCTCTGCCATGTTAGTCTTTATTCAAATGTATTTCTATAGTTTATTTCTTCAATATTCTATGTGACTTCCAGTACATACCTTGGTCTCCGTAGTGTTCTTATATGTCATATTCATGTAGCAGCAGTGGTACTGAGAGAACGTGCTTGGGAAACAGTTTAGCATGAAGAAAACAATTTACATATAAAATATTGGTCACAAATTATTGGTCACTTTCTAAATAATAAAAGTATAGTGTATCTACTACTAATAATATATAAATAAATCTATTTTTACCGATGCAAACATGTTCAAAACAATGCATGAAAATTGCATGAAAATGTTTTTCTAACTTGTTTTCGATGCATAATCTTTTAAATTTATGCATTACATTGACTTTTATTCCAATGCACCAATGCGAATGAATGAATCTTACCATCCCTATTATATACATGCTCCAAGATTATTGTAATTTTACATTGCAAATCTAGAGCTGGATTCTCTTTTTCCAAACGTAAATGTAAGTTCCCCATTCGGAAACTCGAGCTGTGTCGCAACACTTTGGGAACGCCTTGCGTTGTCCATGCTCTGAACCACGTGTGAAATCTGGCCAATAGGCAAGTCGTGACGTCATTGGCGGGTGACGTTGCGACAACCAGGAGCTACAAAATGTTTTTTTTTTTGTAAATTGTAAACAAATTGTTTTTTTGGGAGCGGAGCATGCTCAATCAGCTCTTGAGGGAGTCGATTGTTCGCATTGTAGCCACATGGCTATGCGCACGCTTCGCTCGTGGAGAGCACGCTCTTCAAAGAGAGTGCTCTTCCTCGCGGCTCCGGTCCCGCTCTTGCGGTCGTGGGGCTCGCAAGCTGATCCGCGAGACGGCATGGAGTCGGGTGAGTCCTCTCCGGCCTCCCCTGCCAGGTCGGGTGCCTGCTCTCTTGGGAAGCACTGCTTCCTCTCCTGGTGCGAGCAGTGCCCGCGGACTCCTCATAGCCTGTGCTGTACAAGGAGCTCCTTGAGGTCGTGACAGGGCTGTGTCCAAGCTTGAGCTAGCTCGAAAAGCGGAAGCAGCACGCACCCATTAAGCTTCCTGCACCCTGTGTCACAGCCTCAGCGCCGGGGCCTGCCGTTCTTTGCACACCGAGGTATCCAGGTCCTGTGGGACCCCGTATGCAGAGCATACTTTTTCCTAACAAACCTTGTTAAGGAGTTGCGTCGTGCTGCCGACCTAACCCTTAGGGCCACCAAGCACACGGAGCGGGCCATTGGTTGGTCCATGGCAGCCCTGGTAGCCACTGAGAGGTATCTGTAGCTCACCCTGTCAGATCTCCCTGACAGGGATTGAGCTGTACTGCTGAATGTTTTGATGGCTCCTCCTGGCTTGTTCGGCGACGCTGTAACGGCGGTCGTCTGCAAGTTTCAGGAGTCTAAAAAGCAGTCTGCGGCATTCCAGTGGTACCTCGAGAGGCTGATTCCCTTGAGGGACTTTCTGACAGCCTGGGGAAGGCTGCCAGACGTATCTCAGTGGGTCCTGCGTACTGTAGAGAGGGGCTACTCAATTCAATTCGGGTCCTCTCCTCCCCGGTTCAATCAGGTGTGTCCCACTATGGTGGGAATCGAGCAGGCTCTGGTCCTGGAACACACTCTGGTCCTGTTAAGACTGAACGCCGGGAAGAGTGTGATTTCTCCACGGCAGAGAACCACCTTCCTGGGCGTGGTGTGGGACTCGACCAGGTTGTGGGCATGGTTGTCTCCCGCCCGGATCGAAGCTATCCTCACTGCAGTTGGGAGAGTAAGGAAAGGCCAGTCACTCACTGTGAATCAGTTCCAGAGGCTGCTGGGTCTAATGGTGGCAGCGTCCAATGTTTTCGTCATGATGAATTCCTCCCTGAAGAGGGTCGGGGACCTGCAGGCTCTGTCCGTGGCCCCGTCTCGCCTGGAGATTGCCCCTGGCATGACCAGTGCCTTTCTCTACCCAAAACCTGGGTACGTACCTAAGGTGCCTAAGACTCCCTCACGACCTGCCATGCTGCAGGCATTCTGCCCTCCTCCGTTCCTAGCCCCCGACCAGGAGAAACAGAACGGCTGTGTCTAGTGCGAGCCCTGAACGTTTATCTCCACAGGATGAAAGTTAGCTGGTGCAATGTTAATATTTCCATGCACATCAGTGTTTAACACAATTTTAACCATGGCATTTAATATATTCCTGAGCTGCATTTCATATCAATAAGACTTCTTTATTAATTTAGAATACACCAAAAAGTTGTGCACAAAACAGGCCTTTTGGTAGATTTGAAGATCAATGACTGACTCTTTAATATAAAGAAAATGGTTAGTGTACATGCAAAACAATGGTTGAACTGAACAAATTCAAAGGGTTGAAGTAGTCAGGGAAATTTATCAAATTTAAAAAGCTAAGGGGCAGGGTAAAGTATACAATTTAATAGCTAAAGGGGCGTGGCCAGCCGAAAACAGGAATCAGACAGTTGCAGAGTTGCAGCATAAACTGTAACACACAGAATACTGCAAATACATTGGCGATCTGTGAAACCTGAAGTGATCTTTGTGAAGTAAAATGTGAATGAAGATGATGTGGGTTAGTTAGTCGAAGTTTCTACGTTTTTTTTTTTACAAAATAGACAAATGAAAAAACTTCATCTTCTTAAAAGCTCTCCAGGTGCACTGGTATATTTGGGACAGTCTTAAGGCTTCATTGTATTCCATTTGTGTACAGCACAGCCCTTTCCATATGGCTTGCAATTCTGTGATACTGCTAGAGAAATTACAGTCATTATTCACTTAATTGCTTGTGCTGCTTATAAGAGAAATGGAGATAATGGTTGTGACAAATAGAATTTTACACTTCATTTTAAATTACTTTATAATCATTTGATCAATCCCACACAAAAATGCATAAGATTATACTGACAATTTTAAATGTGCTGTGGTAAACATAAGTCACACTTAAGCAATTACTTCACATGATGTTAAATTAAGGAAATATACATAAGGCCTGTGACTTACTCTCAGCAAATTCATTCATAATGATTGTGAGTAGTATAATTAGTGACCAGGGGTTTTGGGTAAAAGATGTAAGAGGCCGCTGTTTAATATACTTCAGTACAGGCTTTGACCAGGACTCCCCTGCAAACTAGATGTGCATAAAGGGAGCTTGAGGGCATCTTTTTGAAGCCTGAAATGAAAAATAGGACCCTCTGTGATCTTATTGTTTTGCAGGCATGCCACTTGGGACAGGACTATCCTCACTCTGATAGGCCGTATCAGGGACTTACAGTCTCACATTGACTCTCTCTGCTTATCTAGGCACTTTTTGCCCACAACTCTGTAAAACAGGTGTGGACCTGTGAAGCATGAGGAGGAAACGGTTTATCAGTCTGTTGAATTCATGTTCTGTCCGTCATGGCCGAACGAGCAGAAGACAATACCAAAGCAGTATGTGTATGCATGTGTGTGAGATAAATAAAGGAGTGACAGTGGACACATCAAAAAGTGAAATGTCATGTGACCGTGAAAATAACTGAGAGAAGAAAAGAAGAGAGGGAGGGATAAACGAGTGTGCACTGGCCTGAATAAGTACGGCTGTTCCGTGTTCCACTGAGAATAAGCCCACACATCCTTTCAGTTTGTGAGTCCCTGTGCTGCGCTGTTTATTTACGGGAATAGACTGCTGAATTTTGCAGCGTCGGCACTTCACTGGGCCTCACATATTTAGGAAATGGCAGCATTCCTAATACTGTTTGCATATCAATAGCATGACATTTTTAACATGTGCTGATGAAGAACCATGCTGTCTTTAACAGTGGAAATTCACACACTTTTCACATACACACGTCTGAATTGCACATAAATAAACTTGCACATAAACTATATATATATATATATATATATACAGTGGGTACGGAAAGTATTCAGACCCCCTTAAATTGTTCACTCTTTGTTGTATTGCAGCCATTTGCTAAAATCATTTAGGTTCATTCTTCTTCCTCATGAATGTACACACAGCTCCCCATACTGACAGAAAAACACAGAATTGTTGACATTGTTGCAGATTTATTAAAAAAGAAAAACTGAAATATCACATGGTCCTAAGTATTCAGACCCTTTGCTCAGTATTTAGTAGAAGCCCCCTTTTGATCTAATACAGCCAGGAGTCTTTTTGGGAAAGATGCAACAAGTCTTTCACACCTGGATTTGGGGATCCTCTGCCATTCCTCCTTGCAGATCCTCTCCAATTCTGTCAGGTTGGATGGTAAACGTTGGTGGACAGCCATTTTTAGGTCTCTCCATAGATGCTCAATTGGGTTTAAATCAGGGCTCTGGCTGGGCCATTCAAGAACAGTCACGGAGTTGTTGTGAAGCCACACCTTCGTTATTTTAGCTGTGTGCTTAGGGTCATTGTCTTGTTGGAAGGTAAACCTTCGGCCCAGTCTGAGGTCCAGAGCACTCTGGAGAAGGTTTTTGTCCAGGATATCCCTGTACTTGGCCGCATTCATCTTTCCCTCGATTGCAACCAGTCGTCCTGTCCCTGCAGCTGAAAAACACCCCCACAGCATGATGCTGCCACCACCATGCTTCACTGTTGGGACTGTATTGGACAGGTGATGAGCAGTGCCTGGTTTTTTCCACACATACCGCTTAGAATTAAGGCTAAAAAGTTCTATTTTGGTCTCATCAGACCAGAGAATCTTATTTCTCACCATCTTGGAGTCCTTCAGGTGTTTTTTTTAGCAAACTCCATGCGGGCTTTCATGTGTCTTACACTGAGGAGAGGCTTCCGTCGGGCCACTCTGCCATAAAGCCCAGACTGGTGGAGGGCTGCAGTGATGGTTGACTTTCTACAACTTTCTCCCATCTCCCGACTGCATCTCTGGAGCTCAGCCACAGTGATCTTTGGGTTCTTCTTTACCTCTCTCACCAAGGCTCTTCTCCCCCGATAGCTCAGTTTGGCCGGACGGCCAGCTCTAGGAAGGGTTCTGGTCGTCCCAAACGTCTTCCATTTGAGGATTATGGAGGCCACTGTGCTCTTAGGGACCTTAAGTGCAGCAGAAATCTTTTTGTAACCTTGGCCAGATCTGTGCCTTGCCACAATTCTGTCTCTGAGCTCTTCAGGCAGTTCCTTTGACCTCATGATTCTCATTTGCTCTGACATGCATTGTGATCTGGAAGGTCTTATATAGACAGGTGTGTGGCTTTCCTAATCAAGTCCAATCAGTATAATAAAACACAACTGGACTCAAATGAAGGTGTAGAACCATCTCAAGGATGATCAGAAGAAATGGAAAGCACCTGAGTTAAATATTTGAGTGTCACAGCAAAGGGTCTGAATACTTGGGACCATGTGATATTTCAGTTTTTCTTTTTTAATAAATCTGCAACAATGTCAACAATTCTGTGTTTTTCTGTCAATATGGGGAGCCGTGTGTACATTCATGAGGAAGAAGAATGAACTTAAATGATTTTTGCAAATGACTGCAATATAACAAAGAGTAAAAAATTTAAGGGGGTCTGAATACTTTCCGTACCCACTGTATATATATATATATATATATATATATATATATATATATATATATATATATATATATATATACATACACACACACACACACACACACACACATATCTCAATTGGTGTGTAAAAATAATGTTTGTTAATGGTCTGAATATACATGTTTCATATATTTGTGTGTGTGTGTGTGTGTGTGTGTGTGTGTGTGTGTGTGTGTGTGTGTGTGTGTGTGCAGACGATGCAGTTGGCATAAATGCTAAATGTGTGACAAATGTTGGCACAATGTCGCGGGACCGTTGGCTCTTCATCAGCAAGATCTGGCTCTGAGTCATCCTCCATAACCAACATAAAAGCCTCCTCTCACGTTCAATTCCTGTCTCTCTCTCTCTCTTTCTCTCTCTGTCTCTCTCTGTCTCTCTCTCTTTCTCTCACTCTTTTTCACACACACACACACACAAAGGGCAGGATAACGGCTCCTTACCTCCAATATATATAAAGACTGTGACTTGTGATTATTGTATCTTAACTTCCTCCACTCAATTGTTCACATGTAAAATGTAAAACACAAATTTCTGCACATTACATACTCTTTCATACAAAAAGCTTAGAGACTGACTAATGAGTATGACTCTTTGCTCATTATGAGCTCACATTTCCAGAGTGTGAAGAGCAGAAAAAAAGAATCAATAGCTCAATGTTAATCTTCCATTAATCAAGCCCAAATGACATTTGTCAAAACAACACTTAGTCTTCATTACCTAAGTCAGTGTGTCTCTCTATGCTCTCTATGTACCATTCTCTTTACCTGCCAGTTTTATTAGTCCACATGTTACCCATGTCCTGCTGCTTCAAGAAAATAGGAATGAAGAAAAAAGAGCCCACTCTGTCTTCCTTCCATCCCCCCACTGTGCTTCAGAGGACACACTTTGATCTGAAGCTCAGCTCATCCTTGATAAGTGAAAACTGAAAGACTGAACAGCATCCTAGAGCATAATTATTCCAAACCCTTACACTAGAAATCCAATCTTTAGTCTTAAACCAGATTTGTACTCATTAGGTCATTACCTTTGCAGGGGAAAAAACACAGTGCTCATATACCTCATGCAGAAAAAAAACACATGATGGTGAATTTCATGTTTTATTCTGAATTTGAGCATGGGAACTACAAAACGTACATGTAACATCATGTGACAATAACTGAATATTAAAAAAATAAACATAATGGATCATGCAAAAAATAAATAGTTCTCAAAAACCTTGCATTTTGTGAAGGAGACATGATTTGAGCAGGGTTGCTTCTGTTGATCAGGGTAATGTCAGCATTCTGGAGCAACACTAGACATCCCTCAGAACTTACACTGATCATCTGAACTAAATCATGAACAGTCATTTACATTGTCTCAGTGATTCCCCAAGTCAACTCCAAGATTAACACGAAATAGGTCATATATAAATGTTTCGTTTTGACTCAATATGGAAGTGGGACTACGGTGCTCAGGATTATGTCATTTGAACTACAAAGTGTGAAAAGACCAGTCCTGTACAGTAAGCGTCTCTGTTGGCAATATGCTAGCCAGCTAACTGTGATGAGTGATTTATATTTTTAACCAAACATAGTCAATGCTATAGATTTAATAAGCAAATATATCTGTACATGGACTGATCTAATGCAAATGCTTACATGCATAATTCATGTAATTATAAGAAGGGCTAAATTATTTATTGTTGATTATATGAGCAGCCATGTTGATTTTCCTCGAGTACGTTGATTTTTCTTAATTATGAATTCTGAATTGAGAAGAAGACATTATGACATGTAGCATTAGACAATTCTATTAGTTTCATTGACAAGCTATTGTCATATTGTCAAGCTATTTTTAGATATTTTTGCCAGATCATATATCACCTCCAGCTTTGTATAATGTTTGGTATAATGGAATAGAAAATAGAGAGATAGTTTTTGCTTTGACATTTGATCATTCACTTGCTGCTACATAGAATTTCATCTTTTTTGCAAGGATCTGCCCAAAAAGCAAGAAAGTGTCGGTTTAAATGTCACCTTGTAGATCAAAAAATAAAATAACTACTGATTTTTTAAATGGCCATCCAATTACAAAGTAGTATATTATAATTGGCATGCATGTATGAGAAATAGCAGACAGAGCCCTGCACTCTGATACGTTTTTGTAGGTCTCAGCACATTTGAGGTAAAACATTATTGTTAACATGCAGTGAAGCAACCAGTGAAGCTTAACTGTATAGCTGGAATCACACACATACACACACACACACACACACACACACACACACACACACACACAGGAACACCTGCCAGCACTTGGCTGCCATAACCATGCTCCACGGCACACACCCTACAAATGACCTGTGCTCCATTTGTGCATGCACACAAATTTGCAGCCTATAAACTAAAACCCTTCTGTTTGTGCTCACTTTGAGCAGACAGCAGCAGTAATACCCATCAAAGTAAGAAGTGAAGACAGAGGGCAAGAATAACTGTATGTGAAAGAATATGAGTTAGACAGAGAGGAGAAATAAGGGAAAGAATGAGCGTCACTCCTCCCTAATCCCTTGTTCTCTAAAGTAGGCTCCAGAGATGCCATTTTGGGCCAGATGACAAATGGCTCCTGTCTACCTCACTGAGGAAGAAAGGCATTCTGGGAGATAGCTCATTTCCACATAATTACTCTCCACTATAGTCCTCTATTCTCTTTTTGCACTTCTCTGTACTTCTCTGCCATTCTCTTGTCCTGCTCTGCCACTTGCTTTACCTCTCTGGTTAAGAGTTGTATTTTTCTCTCATGAATTAGCCCTCATTAGTTACATTTCAGCCTTTCCCGCACATTGCTGGCCTCATTACTGTGGTTTATGAGGCCTCAGTGGATATAGCCCACTCTGGTAATCAGAAGGCTGCAAGTTCCAAATTAAAAACAAGTATGGCAGAAGTATAACTTGAAGAACTCTGCTCTGGGATTTTAATCATCAGGTGTAATATGAAGGGGTGCAGGATATAGAGAAATGCAGCTAATGCTGTTGTACCAACATTGCTCTGGTTTACTTTACTGCACTTTTATTAGTGTAAAAGCATACTTAGTATACATAGTATAAGCAAAAAATTTTGTTAAATGTTGACAATTAGACTGTAGGGTTATATATTCTGAATATTCTGAAAATAGTTAGTAACAGATTGTTTGCCATACATGCTATCCACTTAGATTTATTTATATATATATATAGATAGATAGATAGATAGATAGATAGATAGATAGATAGATAGATAGATAGATAGATAGATAGATAGATAGATAGATAGATAGATAGATAGATAGATAGATAGATAGATAGATAGATAGATAGATGTAATTTTAATTAGTCTCTGTTTAGCAATGCCGTGTTTTGAACATTGGGGGTGGCCAAACCCCCAATGGCCAAATTTGTTGTGGTATGGGAGGAATTAGTTCCTAATGGTTCTCTATGGATTAAAAATTGTATTATATAAAATATTTGTATGTAAATACATATGTGGAAGATCAGCATCAAAAATAGAAATTGACCATATCTGAATACTGGGGGTCCTGGTTCTGATTTTTTGTGATTTTTAACAAAAAATCTGAGGTAAATGTTGCCATTCCTGACTATCTCGGCTTACTTCTGCGATCAGTATGTCTTTATGTTGTCTATAAAAGACATGATATGCCTGCTGTGTGTTGGCTTAAAATATCCTACGCCTGAGAATTTGTTATCTCTCATGCTGAGAATGCATATTTCCAAGTTTTTGTACTTTTCCCAAAACTTAAACCAGTAAACATTGTACAGCAATCAGATTTATTTTTTTTACCTTCTCATATCTACCGTGATTTCAAAGAATTGCAGTGGTGTTTAAAAATTTATAGGAAAAAAGATTCTTTGAATACCCCAGACACCTTGACAGAACATTTTGCAATTGTAAAAGTTAATTAAATAATATTTTTACACTAAGCATAAAATAGTGCTCACTTTTTAATGATGCTTCAATTGGTTACTATTGTAAAGAAAAAAAAATAACAAAATGTTCTGTAAACATTAAATCATTGAAGGTGATTTCACATCTATCAGCTTGGTGTGTGTGTGTGTGTGTGTGTGTGTGTGTGTGTGTGTGTGTGTGTGTGTGTGTGTGTTTGTGTGTGTGTGTGTGTGTGTGTGTGTGTGTGTGTGTGTGTGTGTGTGTGTGTGTGTGTGTGTGTGTATATGTTGGGGTGACACCCCAGGCGTCTGCTTGCTGCTGATAGTGCTCCTGCGTCCTGCCTTATCCAGAGGGGGGCATACAACTACATTATAATCCACTCATTTTCCACCACGATAAGAAGATTCTCTCCATCTTTCTTGCTGTCTCATTCGCCCGCTCATCAATCAAGAGTGCCCTCTCTCTCATTCTGTCTTTGTGTGTGAATGGTAGGGGGTGTCTGGGGAACATGAGGCCCCATGTCACAGATGCTGGGAAAAATCCAAACGTGAGGGTCGCATAGAGAGACAGCATCGCAGTTCATCAGTTGCAATCAAAGACAAATGGGAACTAGTACCTTTAGTTACATTGTTCTGGCAACCACAGTTGACCACTTTATAAAACAAGGTTCCCTATTTGTATTTCTATGCTTCCTTTGCTCCCACTAATGACTAGTTATTTTCCTTTTAGTCTAAGAAAAGATACTACATAATTCATAGTAGTAAATTATTAATATCATATAAGAAAATATAACGAAATAATAGGCTGGGAGTTCATAAAATCGGATGATGAGGCTAAAAAGACTTGATAACGAGAATATTTTTAAGCAGTCATTTACTTTAACCTCTCTCATAAGCGAGAAGATGCATCTGCACTGGAAATAAACACAATAAAAGACTGAGGGTTTTTTTCCCTCAGGAAAGTAAACTGTGTCAAAATGATTGTGTTGTAATCACACGTAGGCTACAGATGTGGTAATTAGAGTTTAAGTTGAAAGCCACATGAGTATACTTTTTAAATGTTTGGAAAAAATCACAATCCCAAGCCGAACATCGCGCCACAAGTAAACGCCAATCCAGTTTGAATGTATGCTCATAAAAGAGTCTTTTTAAATTTTTCCTCATTGACATTTGTTCAATTTATTATTTAAGAATAATGATACTGATCTGGAACTATGAAGTGACATAGAAAGTGACTAATTCTTGACAGTGCTCCTGATGAAGCATCATGAAACAGACTCTTGCATCTTCTAATCCAGCATGAGTCAGGTGTATTTTTTTTACATTTCCAAATTGCCCAAGCTCTTTAGTTCCAAATGAAAATCTTATCATTTTCTAATTAAAAGTTTTAAAACCACTTTATTTCAGAAATAGCTTTTAAAACTAATTTGAACAATTTGCCTTCATCCAATTGACTCTTAGACAATGAAAAATATACTTTTAATCTAAAAATTTGGACTACTAGCGTAAATGCAATAATTACAGGTCAAAATATAGAAATAGCACTTAATGCATTCTGCCTACCCCCATCTCATCTCATCTCTCTCTTTCTTTCTCTCTCTCTCTCACTCACACAAACACACACCCACCTGCTATAACGAGACCTCTTCACTGTGAGAACATAATGGCCCTGTGCTTGTAGCTGTGAAAGCTGTCTGAGTCTGGCTGTTGTTAAGAGAGACTGTGGATGTGAATACACTAATGACAGGAAACCTCATGAATTCACGCCAAATAACACACACTCACCCCTATTACCTCTGGAATTTCATGAAATCCTTGGCATCATATGGGCAAAGATAATCATTCCACACCACTGTAGTTTTATATATACAGTATGTGACAACAAAAAGCTGTTTTGTTTGCTTTTCATTTAAACCCAAGCAAAGTCAGTTTAGATTTAATGGCTTTATTACAATCCACATATGTTTTTCTATCAGCTAAAAAAAGATCATTGTTGTAAAGTTGTTGTATTATTATAGTTGAAGTGTTGATTAGGTTACCAGTGAAAAAATAAAATAAATAAATCGCAATACAGCTGTGATACAATTGATCATACAACAAACGTTTTACAGCTTACATTTCTTCTTTTGTTGTTGGTACAAATGTTCAGGATGGCAATAAAATGGCATGAATGTTTTAGAATTGCATTAAATAATTGATCGTACTAGTTTTATTCCAGCCAGTTCACTCACTTCTTGATTGAGTCTTTTGAAGAGTCTTTAGAGCTTGGAGAACCCTTCAGAGTGACCCGCTCTCAGGCCAATAGCACTTAAGTACATGATTAATATTTTACCAGGGTGCTGAAGGAGGGCTGAAGGAAGGGAGGGGGGGGGTTCAGTGCGCAGGTGTTTTTGTGTTCAACTAGAGAGGTAGAACAGAGCTCTTGATAAAGCAGCTGATGGGCCACTTGGTTAATCACTGCTCTTTTAAAGACTGAATCTTCAACAACAAGTTAAATTCCTTTCGGTCAAGGTGAAGTGTGCGGCTTGGATATTTGTCAAAGATATTTGCTTTTGTTACATTTTTTGCCAGTAGTATAATAGTATTTTAAAAAGACTAAGAACATCATTATATAAAACAAATGTATAGATGTTTGTAGCTCGGCTGCTTGCTGTAAGTGATATAAACAGCTACAATGGGGTCCAACATCTATGTATGAGTTGTTGTTGGGTTTTTTGCTTAGAATAATTCAGCTTATGGTCCTAATAGTCACAACTAGGCCCCTTCAGGCCTGTACAGAACAAAGAAAGTAGCTTGAAAGATACTAACTTTAAAGATGTTCGATGGGAAGATCAAGATGAAACACACCTCCCTCTGGAGATAAGAAACAAACAAGTCAAGGGGGAGATAACTTTGCCCAAGAAATGCACACTAGCACATTAGGACTCTGAAGCTGAAATTTAAACATAAAAATTAGGATTGACTGTCTAATACCATATCTAGTGTCTAATTTTGTTATTTGATATTTAAAAATATAAAAAATAAATGCTGTCCTGCATGCACAGCTGATAGTAAAGTCTTTGAATGTGAACAATAGAAATGGTGCTGTGTTTTCCTGTTAGCTAGCTACTTTGCTTTGGTTAACCTTTTTTATCCAATAAGGATCAAAGGCCAGAATTCCCATGAGAGGCCAATGTCAATCGATAAGTCACCCCTGAACATCAAAGCCACATTCTCCCTCTCTTCTCGGTTATCCACTGTTCTAGAACACATTAAACATTCTAGAACATCTGGGTCCATAAGTGTGCACATTTAAACACAGTGTATTTACCTTGAGGTCATATGACACTCAGTGGCACAAAATGGCACACGTGTATTAGCTACAGTGTAGACATATTATATCATATTGATATTTCAACTCCCAATCATACACAGTAAAAAGATCATAAATGTATAATTTTGGCATTTAAGGATATATTTTACATGCATACACACACATGCACACACACACACAAGCACACACACACACACACACTAACATAATACTGTATATTCAGTTATCAACACTATAAGGTCTCTATGTTTTGCATAGATAGATAGATAGATAGATAGATAGATAGATAGATAGATAGATAGATAGATAGATA